>NW_022111300.1:30602406-30645912 GCF_000313985.2 Echinops telfairi | reverse complement strand
CTGCTCTCCTGGGGACAGGACTGCATGAAGCTGGACTCCTGCTGAGACATTTCCTAGCTGAACTGCAGTTCTCTGTCCTGCCCTATGCCCTCACCATTTTCTCCCTTGAGCATACGCCTTTGACAAAGACTGCGCACTCCAAACCTTGTCTGATGTTTTACTTCTAGAATCTACCTTTAGAGAAATCAAAACTTAAAAACAAATTGCGTACAGTAGGATAAACCTCCAAGTACCTTCTCATGGCTGCCAAGTTGATTCGGATTCACAGCTGCCCTACAAGACAGAGGCCACCATCCCCACAGGGCTCCCAAGACTGCAGAGCTTCAAGGAAGCCACTGTCACATGTGAACCACCCACCTTTGGGTTTGCAGCCCAGGGGTTGCCACTGTGTAACAATAGATCGGTTACAGCGCACTGATGCCTGCACTCACTTTCATTGTTTTGCAGTGAAATGGACTCGAAGGCAGTGGATTGGCCGTAAGCATGTCCTTATCATGATAACGTTGTGACTTCCTCAGGTAGCACTTGAGAAGATGCGATTATATCTCACATTTCTTTTTCACAACCAACTGTCCATGTTTTTTCTTATTGGCATGAGTCAGATCCCATTTCCATTATGAAAGTACGCCTAGCATGTATAATTGTTAGACATTAATTGGTTAGGATACGAGTCCATTGCTTTCCATTCAAATCCAGTGTGTCACAGTGATCCTAAAGGATGAAGCAGAACTGCTCCCCTTGATCTGTAAGGCTGTGATCCTTCTGAAAGAGTGGCATAGCGGACTACTAACTGCAAGGTAAGCAGTCTGAAGCCACCAATTGCTCAGTGGGAAAAAGATGTCTACTTCTACCATACAAATCTGGCTAGACCAGAGGATGTACACTGGTACAGATAGGAACTGGCAACACAGTGAATTCAGGGCAGATGATCCTTCAGGACCAGTGGTGTGATTGGTGATACTGGGAGGGAGGGTGGATTGGAAAGGGGAAACTGATTACAAGGATCTACATATAACCTCCTCCTGTGAGGATGGACAACAGAAAAGTGGGTGAAGGGGGACGTCGGACAGTACAAGATATGACAAAATGATAATTTGTAAATTATCAAGGCTTCATGAGGGAGGAGGAAGTGGGGAGGGAGGGGGAAAAATGAGGAGCTGATGCCAGGGGCTTGGGTGGAAGGCGGATGTTTTGAGAATGATTCATTGCCCTCAATGAATGTACAAATGTGCTTTACACAATTAATGTATGTATGGATTTTGATAAGAGTTGTATGAGCCTCTAATAAAACGATTTAAAAAAAAGAAAGAAAGTAAATGTCCAGAAAAGAATGAAGGCAACATATGTTCAAACATTCCTGATTCAATTGATGTATAGATTGTGATAAGTGTTGTATGAGCCCCCAATAAAATGATTTCACACAACCATCCAAACAAAAAAAGAGTTACAGTCTCTGAAGCCCACAATGGCATTCTACTCTGTCCTAAAAGCTCATCTTGAATCAGAAGTGACTCAGTAGCAGTGAGTTTAGAATTTATCATTATAGTAGGTGAAATGTTTGATTTTTCTGGATTTTGGAGTAGTGAGATATAGAAGGAAATGAGATTGAAAAGATTGGATAGAATTAAAATCACAAAAAAAATTAAAAAAGAGAACAGTAACACTGACTTTATTTTTTTGAAAATGGAGCTAAGTGCTCTTAAATAGAGCAGTCATGTGCTTTTGGTAGTTAGAAAGATAAACTACCAGAGAATTGGAGTGACAACTGTCTTAGATTAAAATGCTAACCCTGACTTGGAAGGCTAAAATCTAGCCACTTGATCACTCCTCTGATATGCTTTGGGCTTGAGCTGGTTTTTGTTTTTTTGTATTTTCTGGTTTTATTTTTCTCTTATTTGGGGGTTTATCTCTGTTGTATTTTGTCATTGTTGGTAGCCGTCTTGAATATTTGCTGTATATTTTCCAGCATATGAAACCCAGTACTGATGAATGTATAGTGAAAACAACTAGAATAAGAGTTCCTGGGTGAGGTATGGTGGAGGAGGTGGGAGTAGAGGGAAGCCGATATCAAGGAGTTCAAGAAGGAAGACAATGATTTGAAATAGATTTTGGTGGCAATTGTACAGTACTGCTTGATGTGATTGAACTACGGAATGGTGTAATGTCTGGATTAGCTCTAATAAGATGGTTAGGGGGAAAAAACAAAATAAAAGACAAAATTTTCTATTGAAAAAAAGGTAAGATAAACTGGACTAGCGTGTGAAGAAAAGACTGCCGAGGAGAGATAATAGAGCAGCCTCTATTGTTGACAACTATTCTGTGGGAGACAAGCAGGACTTGACCTGCAGCTGTAGGAGTAGCACTCAATACAGAGGGCACCATGGCTCTCTGAATGTGGGAGGGGGGTAGATTCAAAAATGCTAGATTCTAGATGCTGAGTCATAGAGAAGTGTAAGTCTACGTGTGTGCAAGCATTGCAGATAACACACATTTGAGGCCAACCATAATAGTAATGGTGGCTTTTGGGGTCATTTGAACTTAGCAAAAACAGAATCATAGTATCAGCTTTAATATAGACTCATACATATGAGGAAAAGTGTTATCTTTCCTTCTTCAAAATATTAATGTCCCTTACCTGTCACCCTATAGCTGAAGTAATCTAGTAGCTACATTGCATGTGTGGGAGAGCATTTGAATTCCCAGTGTATTTCAATGAGTGCTGTTTTATTTTAATGAGTGCCATTAGCCCTCATTGGGGTATGATTTGGAGGATGTCATATAGAGTCAATAACTTTTTAGTTGAAATTTCCTATACATAGCATTCGCATAAATATGTCAGTTATACCTAATTGACATATTTATGAGAATTACCATTCATTATTAAAATATATGTGTCCTCATTATACAGCCCTGCAGACTGGTCACATTATCATCTTAGAGATAATTGGTGACATATTTGCAAACACATATGCAGAAATCAGGACCCTGGTGTTTTTGTTATTCCTTTCAGAATTGCAGGTACCACTAATGGATTGTTTCGAAAATAAGAAATAAAAGGGTCTTTTGATATAATTTATTTTATTCTCCACTTATTAGGAAGGCTCTCCTAAATTAAATCGATTTTAAGCTGACCACATGGTTTATTGGATTAGTATTTAAAATATGAATTTAGCTGAGTACCTAGATAAGTGATTCCAAAGGCTCTTTGTGAGGTGGGGGGAGGAGGGGGGGGAGGGGGCAGGGTCCAACCAGCAGGAAGCCTTTATAAATAATGTGGAGCTTAATTAAGTCTGTTGAATTAAATTAAACTACCCTATGATTTTTTTTTAACTATTTGCTCAATCTGCATTCAACTCACTTCATGCATTAGGGGTCTTTAAAAAATATTTTTGTTCCAAATTGAATGAAGAAAAATTTTTGAGAAATATAAATATTCATTTATAAGTTAATTTCCTACTTTACCTGAAAATTTAATATAATTATGATGGATAGTTAGACAGAGCTTTTTCATATTCATTTTTTTAAAAATTGTGAATTATATGGGGGTTTACATGCTAGACCATCAATTTTGTATTAAAAAATTTAAGCTACTTATTAAACCCCCTACCCAGACTTACCCTCCCCATCTTGAGAATTTTCTTTTCTGTCTTTTGGATTACTATCTTCCCCTTCAGCAAACTCCCTAACTGCCAACTCTTCAGACCTTGGATGTCGACTTGAGTCTACTACTACCATACAGGAGCACTGGTGGAGGTGTGGTTAAGTATTGGGCTGTGATCTGCATGGTTGATAGTTTGAAACCACCAGCAGAGAAAGACTGGGCTTTCTACTGTGTGAACAGTAGCAGTCTTGGAACCCCATAGGGGAGTCACTATGAGTTAGCATTGACTTGGTGGCAGTGGTTTTGGCTTGGGGGTTTCCATACTACTACCATATCCATAAGCTAACAGCAAGGAAAGTGAATCTTTTCTGTTTGTTCAATTTTTCATCTCTTGATTCAAACAGATTTTCTTCAGTAAAGACATAGACTAGTCCATTCTCAGATGACAATTGCCCATCAAGATAGACTATTTTTATGCTAAAACCATATGGAAGTTAATGAAGTTAAGTTGTTGTTTTACTGGAGTAACTCCTGATGAGGTCAATTAGATGAACAATTTATCAATATGGATATATTTTAAATTACCCTGTGAGTTTCACAGATTTTTATATTTTAGATATAGTAGATGGAATTTGATTTCTGGGACATTCTTCCACAATTATTCCAACATTAACAGGCAAGCAGACAAGTGGTTTAGCAGAGATGGGGCTTGCTGCTTCTGTAACAGTTATACTCTCAGAAACTCCCAGAGACAGTTCTACTCTGTCCTATAGGGTCGCTACATGTCAGCATCAACTCGATGTCAATGAGTTTGTTTTTTTTCATATATGATTAACATCTCCACCTCTCATTAATATTCCTCAAATGAGGTATTCACTTTTCCTTTTAAGAATCCATGCTACTAGAAAAATTCAGCACAGTTTAATGGTCAAGTGCATGGAGGCAGAAACTAGATGACCTGGAGTATAACTTATGCAACCCCTCTCTCTAGCTAAGGCATATAATTTAACTGCTCTTTATCTGACTTTCCTCCTCGGTAAAATTGATTTCTGTGCAGATTAACTGAATAAAGGCTATGTAAATATAAAGGCTATATTAAAAGAATAAAGCATTTAAAAGACTAATTTATAATGATAGAGAAGTAAACACCATGCTGCTTCAAAAAGTTTATAGAAAAACACCACACGTATTTTCATTTCTCTAGAAACTTTTAGAAGTCCCTTAATATTTTTAACAGCATTATTTTCTATCTTTTTAAGGAAAGACTTCTTATTTTAAAAGTCATAGTAAAATGTCATTACAGCAGTGAATAGTTGATAGGCCTAAAAGCAAGTTATTATTTTTCTTATCTTCATTGATTCAACAATTAGAGTCTACTATAAAAGAGATTCCACCCTAAGTGCAAAAAAGAAAATGCAACAAGATACAGCTCCTGTATTTAGAAAACTAATAATTTAATTGAGGAACCAGGAAACAAATTAGTAATCGAAGTTGGTACTCGATACCATCAAGTTAGTCGCTGGTTCATGGGGTCCCATGTATTAACAGAAAAATTTGTGGGTGTAGCTTTTTATGGAATCAAACCCACAGACATTTCTTTTATGGAGCCAGTAGGTGCATTAGACCTGATGGCAAACCAAGCCACTTACAGCACTCAGGATTAATGCTAAGTAGAAATATATTTAAGTGAGAGAAGTAGGTCAAATGGTATAGGTATCAGCAAAGTTAGAGTATCTGACTTCAGAAAGACTGTGGGAGTCCACTAGACAGGAAGAATGTTGGAGTCATGTGTTCTGCGTACCTCTGGTTCTTGTTTCTTTGGGATGCTGCCTTATGTCACACCCCACTGAGGTAGGAAGGGCATGGGCCAGTGTTGATCCAATAAGCTGGCAACTTCCTTTACCTGCTAGCACCATGAGTAGGGAACCTCGAGATGGTGCTGGATACTCTATTTGCTGGGTCCCTCAGTGATGAGCAGAGACCCCCTTCTCCAATCACAGGAAGCATGCATTGATCATAATTGCTATAATTATATGTGGTTAATTGCTAAGATATATTTTTGATTATTGTTTTTTAAATATAGAATAAGTCAGTGGAAGAAAACAGAGATGTAGGTGATGGGGCATGGATGTAGGAGCCAAGCTATTCATAGAAATTATAAATAGTTCATTGTGGCCTGAGTGGAAGAGGAATTATAAGTTGAAGCTCATAAAAGAATTATGCCAGGTCATTAGTGTATAAATTTCTTCGTGAAATTTATACAGGGGAAATAAGGTCTCAGCAAAAGTTTTACATTGAACAAACTGGTAAGATCTAAGGATTCCCAAAATAATTCAATTTTTTTTTTTTATGAAATGGAAGGTAAATTCAAAGGCACAATTCAGAAGACTAAGAGAAGAGTTGGCTCATTCTGTTAATTTTCTTCTGCCTGTTTCTCCTATACCAAAGCTAATCATCCCTAACAATGATTAATGGCAGCCCTTACAGGGATTCACAGTGGAACGATTACAGTGGAACAATTCATGTAAAGTGCCAAACCAGCATAAAGCCTGGCATATGGTAACTGGAAATGAACACCAGGCCCTTTCCTTGAAGAAGTAATGTTTGTTAGAAAAAGGATCTATTAATGTGCTCGTAAACAGCGTTCTATCTCGCTTCAGCGAACTCACCAACCAGCTGTTCTATTTGAAACTAAATAAGAATAGGCCATTGGAAAATTAAGGCTGTGTTGAAAAACATTAACTCATGACTCTTCTGATTTATTTTTATAATTCCTGAATCATACAACCCAAACAGCCAAACTCACTGCCCTCAATTCATTCCAACTTACAGATTCCCAATTGGACAGAACTGAATGACTCCCAAGGTTGTCTGAAAGGGTAAATCTCATCTTCCTCCCTCAGACTGTCTGGTGGGTTTGAATGAGGAACTTTGCAGTTAGCAGCCGGTACATAGTCCACCCTGCCACTGTCACCACCAAGGCTCTTTTCACATCACAGGACTTGACATTTCCATGGAATCGGCCAAAGTGAAGAGACGCCTCCTTGTGTGAAAGGACTCAGACAATGAATTTTCATCTTCCACTTTTGTGAGCAATTGAATCTGATCCATTTGAATGTAACTTATTCATAAATAGTGATTTAGGAAATGTCACTCTGATACAATATGATCTTCTAAACCACAGTACATATTCAAATTTTATCAACTGTGAATCAATGATTTCTATCTGAATTTTCTTCAAGGTCTATTTAAGTATATGTAAAATGGAATCAGGAACATATTACTATGGCTTCGTCCACTGTTATAGCAGCTGCCCCCGCACACAGCATGAACAATTGCGTGTCCCACTACGTGCATGTAAACTGCCATGGTGAACCTGGAATGACCACCGCCTCTTCTCTGTATATTCTAACTATAACCCTCTACTGATGTATTCATAATTTTCAATGAACTCATTTATAAAATCGTTGTTGAGTATGCCGTATGGGCCAGGCTATGGGTTAGAGAGAATGAGAAAGAATACAAGAGTACAGAATACATTCAAATATTCCTGCCCCATAAAGCTATTAATTTCTTGTGAATTTTGTCTTCAGATACAGCGCAGTGGCTAAAAGTTCAAGGAGTGGGGCCAGATCACTTGGACCTGAGTCCTTGCCATTCTGTTTGCTAGTCAGATGTCAGTGGAAATAGCTTGTTTTTGTTGGAAATTTCCCAAGAACCCCTGGGCACCCCAAACCATGGAATTAGAGGTGATGGTGCTTATGAAGCACTTAGTAGAGTGCCAGGCACTTAGTAGATATCCAATAACCGTTGGGTTCTATTAGGATCATACTATTACTTTTAAGGGCAAGCACTTCCATTTACATGCCTCCCTCTCCACTCCTCACCCCCACCCTCATTGCTTCAAAATTAGAACAGTGTTGGGATCATAGTTAGGTACACTATAAGTTTCTCATAAACTGAACTGAGTTGAAAACAATATGACATTCTCAAAACAGGCCCACCTCGACATACTATTTTCAAGTGCCCACACATAACAATATATTTACTGTTTTCGCTGCTATAAGAACTGCAAAAAACTAAGTTCAATGTGGTATAAGGGAATTTGCTTTTTTAAATATGTATACCCAAATGTTCTTATGTCCACATTGTGGACTTGTTAAAGGACTTTTTGAGGGAATCGATATTTTTATTTTTAAATTATAGATTTTAAAGTATAAATTGTATTATACTTAAATAAATAAATACAATCACTCACCGTCATTGAGTCAATTCATGGTCGCCCAAAGGACAGAGGAGAACTGCTCTAAGGGTTTCTGAATAGCTAAACAGAAAGCCCCATTTTTCTCTTGCAGATTGACTAGCATTTTCGAATCATGGACTTCGTGGTTATTAGCTCCATGCAGCACTTACTATGATACCAGTTCTCCTTAGACCTAACATTCACATAATTTTGAAAACTCAAATGTTTTAACTAGTGTTGCAAAATAATTTCAGTGAGTACCATAAAATACACTTTACTGAGAGACACACGAATCTGGAAACTACTCATAGATGACAGCCTCTTAGATTTAGAAAGTGCATGGAGTTTGATGAGAGGAATTTCAAGTTCAAATCTTACTGTGGTGACGACCCTGTGAGATTGTTCCCCGTGAATTCGGGTTTATGGGGGACTCTGCCCCTGTCTGGAATTGCACATTAGAAAAGAGGATTTGATTGTGTTGGATGGTGCTGTGGGGCTGAGAGGGAGAGAGACTGAATCTCGCCATACAGGGAAGCAGAATGTTGATGTCATAAAAAAAAAAAAATTGTTCACTATAGATTAGAAAATCAACTAAGCCTAAACCCCCTCCTGTCCTCTCCCCTCCCGCCCCGCCCACAACTCCAGCCTATTTACCCTGCAATGGGTGGGGAGAGGAGGCCTTCACCATCGCCATTTAGAAATTTCATTTTTTAAAATGTTCTTTTTAGAACGAGAGCCCCATGCATATGGCCCCCATCCCCCAGGATGTTAGATAACAAAGGCCCGAGAAAGGCACTTTCTTTGAAGCCCTGCCCACCTCTGCCTGCAGACAGTGCCCCTGCTCCTGCACTCACTGTCATCCAAGCTAAGTGCGAGGATGCTTGGACTGTGCTTCTAGCAGGCTTTGCTTCTGGGTCACTGCCACCACTGAAACCCAATGGCTGTCCATCTGGACTCAGTTTTGTGTCCAGCCTTTGGAAGAATTATAATGTTGGCCCACTTTTATTTTGGGGGGGGGTCTTATGTTTTTCCTCAGCATTCTGACCCATTTGTTTCTGAATTTTGCCACTGCTCTTCTGTGATCCATGGATTCTCAGAGGTCCTTAGGACACTTGTCCCAGCCCCAGCCTCCTGGGCAAAGCACAAGTCTTTGGACATAAATTTCCCTGCATCCCTGCTTTCAGGGAAGTTACTTGGTTGAAACCCAATCTGTTTGTTTATGATCTTACATAGCTAGATCACAGTTGGTGCGTTCTTTGTTTGTTTGTTAAAATTTAACACCATTTATGGAAACAACATTGATTTGGGAGTCATATGTCTTGACTTCAAGGGCTGACTGTCAAAAAATAATGATGTGACGATCAACAAATTGTTAAACATAGTGAACGAAAACTGAGCTTTGAATCTTGGTGAGAAAAGGTATCTTATGATCATTTTCTTTTGGTTCTCACTACAGGCTAGAATTAGACATGTGTGTATTTTAAGGATATCTTCTTTAGTTTGTTTTCTTAAAGTAAATCATCATTTTAGAATATATTTGAGTTTTTTACTGTCTTTAATTTTGGACGCATATATTTCTTCTTTTGTTCTAACACTTTCATGTTAGAAAAAAGTATATAGTTATATACTCTTGTGAAATAATATTTAAGGCAAAGATTCAGAGAATCAGACTCACTGACAAATGAAAAAAAAAAACATTTGTGCATGAAATTCAGCCAAAGAGATACAGTCCATAAGAAAAATAAATATGAGTGCATAAAGAAAGACAGCCAGAAAAATATGGAAAGAGCTGAGATCAATACTAGCATTTGAGCTAGTTAGATTAATTTGTCTGCACTTGTAGGGTAAAGAGATTAGCACATCATTTACATTTATCATACACTGATGACCTGAAACACTTAGATCTCCTGATTTTCCTGTTATTTCTAGGGATGGATGATGAATATTTCCTATTCAACTTTTTCATTCTTCTGTTTGGGTGCTTGGGCACATTGGATTTTAAGAACAATTGCAGGCAATTAAGTTCCTGTGACAAGACAGCATTATTTTTCCTGTGGTCCAATATGTGTCCTCCTCTATTGATTTCTACTGGCTTCTTTTGTGTGCGTTCTAACACCAGAAAGAAGCCATGAATTCATCAAGGCCATTGATTAATCCTGCTCCTTCTTTCACCTTCCCCAGGTACAGCATCTTGCAGAAGGCTGGACTTAGATTTTGGAAAGTACTTTATTTGCGTCTACAAGTGTTAGTACTAATCACCATACACAAAACCAAACAATGCTCTTTAAAGCTTTGGAAACAAAAATGCTTTGCATCCATGCTAATAATTGCACAGGTTATGAGTAGTATAGCATCCCAGATGAGTCATTTTAGCAATACAATGGAGGCTTGTAAACCTCTACGTTTTAGAAAAGAACGGAGCCCATTATGATTGCCTTGTTCTGTTTGCATCAAGTGTCCCAAACCTCCAAAGATTCAACTTAATCCATCTGCTTACTGAAGAAAGGAGACATCGGATACACTGCAGAAAATTCATTTCTTATCATTGTGTGCCCATATACAGTAACAGAACACCATGTCTCATAGTATGAAATAGATAATGCAGATGGCTGTATCTATGAAATCACTTAATAAAGCATGCAGATGAGACATAATATAAAAATGTTCATTTGAGCTAATTTCTTATGTTCAGCGTTCAGGCATTGACAAACCTGTTATGTCATTGTTATTACTGCCCCCACCTCACTCTCACTCTTCCTTTCCTGACTGGTTTTTTGGGTAGCTTTGCATTTAAGGTGGAGCCAGAACTTCCAACATCACCAAGGGAGATTACTCTGCTAACTATGCTGTTGAAAGAAAAATCACTGTTACGAATGACATAACCAAAACCACCAAAGCAGAGTGAAATTTGGGCAAACACCTGAAAATGTACATTTTAATTACAATGTACCCTCTCAATTAGAGCAATATTTTAGCTATCTCCTTAAAATGCTGGAATTGTGAGAGGTCCAAGTGAAGGAGGTAGATGATACAACTAGGGCATGCTGAGAAGCCTTCCGATCTGGAAAATAGGAATAATTTCAATGAGTATTATGCTATGCAGATGTCGCTCTGCCTGTACCCTCCATACCTGACTTGGGCTCACATACATTGAATGCTGGGAAGTGATTCACTCGTCTCTTCTTTGAAATGAAGGCCAAGGGGCAACTGGGAATGGAGTCAAGGAGATTATGGTCCTTCTGATTCAATGCCACTGCACTGCTCTGCTTCAGCAGTCAACCCTGAGTCTGGCCATGGCTACTCTGGCTTCTCTGGTCTGCCCAGAGAGCTGGATGTGCCACTGTGAGGGACAATCTTCCCTCTTTGTGCCATCAAATTTGTGAGATCAGTTGTGTCAGATTCAGAGAACAGTGATTCCTTCGTCCAATGTTGGGATTCTCCCCTAGTGCAAGAAATCCATATGGGGTTGTTATTTTAGGGAGGTGTGGCAAAGAGAGGGCAGCCAGGGCTACTAGCGCTGAGTGATCTACAACTCCTTGGCCATCTTCAGAGCCAGCAAAGTCCTCAGCCGAATAGAGAGAATCCTGTTTGCATAGGGGTTCTCTTTTCTTCAGATGTTTCTTTTTCACAGGAGGCTCTAGTTTGCATTGGGCTGATGTCAAATTGCTGACTGATCATATGAGAAACCCTTCTCTTGTGTAGCTGATGTGTGTAAGTCCACACGGACCACATCCAAGGAGGAGATGATGAATTGCAGGATGTGATCAGCAGTCATCACAACTAGAAAAATGTCCTTGTCCTCGCTTGCTGGTTTCTCTTGCTGCAGACTCTCTTTGTCTGGAGCTGGTCCAAGTGACAGGCTTTCAATAGCTCTCTCCTGGCCTGCTGAGGTGCTGCCGAAAAAATACTTTCTACCTGAGCATGGGCTCCCAGGCCCTGAGCAAAGAAAAGCATCTTTACTAAAATACCGAAAGGGAACTCCTTGCTATTACAGAACCAGACAGTTCGCATTACATCACGGCATGGGCAGATGTCATTGGCATGGCAACTGGAGGTAAAGAGCCTATTGCTCTAGTTCAAATTCATTCTATGATTCACAAAGCTTAATTAGAGCAGATCAAAGGTTTTCCTAGAAAACATTTCTTTTAAACCTCATCCGAGTGCAAACTTTAGGAAAGAAAACTGACTGTAGTAATATGTTCAGCAAAATTATACTGGAAAGTACAAGCTTTAAGTTTGCTACAGATGAGCAGTATGTTGTTTTTTGGTTGTTGTTGTTTTAGGTTAATCAATGTTATTAAGCAGGTACAAAATAATTAGATATGATTGGATCCACTGGAGAGGGGTTTGCATGTAATTTATAGTGTAAGTGCTACCCGTTTCCAGAAACATCTTGAAATGGAAAGAAATATGTGTTAAGGGCTAGAAAACAGAAACATTTTAAAACTTGAGAACAAATAATTATTTATATCTTACTCTTACACATCTTTGTATTTTAATATTTTGAAGTGTTATACAGGCTTATCACTGGATCAAAAAAGTTAAAAAGGAAAGAGAAAGAGAGAGAGAGAGAGAGAGAGAGAGAGAGAGAGAGAGAGAGAGAGAGAGAGAGAGAGAGAGAGAGAGATCTTTCTCTCTCTCATGGAGTTTCCAACCTACTAAGTCAGGGATTTGTAGGTCATTAAACCAGAACCATGAACCAGGGACATCCTAAGCTAAAAATGCTTAGGAAGAATAGGCCACCTTGACTATGGTAAGTTATAGATTATGAATTATTTTGAGTGGATAGTAAAGCAGCAGAACCTGGATGTTCTTGTTCATATTATCTTATTTCCTTTTCTCTAACGTAAATCCTGGCCATGTCTTATATGATCTGCTGAGATGCAGGCAGTATTTGTCCATTAGAAAGTCACCGTTGGACATGCCACTCGTAGGAACTCTGTTGGTCTGCCATTGCAGAAATATCTTAGGTTGTTGGAGAGTTAGTATCAAGTTTCAGAGACCAGGAAGGAAATACAGAGATGAATTTATCCAAAATCAAAGAGGGAATACAATTTGAAAGGATTACAATAGTTCAAACCCTGGCATTCATCCCAATTTCTTTGTCTTTAAAATCTTACCCTAGTCTCTCTGTATCGGTTTAATATTTATTCCACTTTGTGTCAGCACCCGAGCCCAGAATCATTGGCCAAACTGAGTTATATGCTTATGACTACAATGGAAAGGTATGGAAGCAGATTTTAATTAAATGGAGCAATCAAATCAGTCAATTGATAATAGGAGTGATTTCTTTGAGTCTGCAAAATTGGCACACGGAGTGAAAAGGCAGAGTTATAACCAGTTCAGGAAGACATGGGAAGTCAGAAATGCAAAGCTGTGGTTTGTTCTTATTTTGTCTCCCTATGTACCGGCCCTTGGCCCTCCTTGGCTCTCCCTTCACAGTTCTCTTCTGCAGATCGGGTTCCAGTGGGGTAGAGGGCCTGCTGCTCATGTCGCTGTTATATTTGTCACCCACGTAGATGGGCTGATAGAGAATGATCAGGGAGCTCCTGGGATGTCAGGGGAAAGCAGAATTGGACAGGGAAAAACAACACATGGTGATACTGCCTGAAAAGACCCAACCATTCTTAAAGGGAGCTCTGTGGCTGGCAGCACTCATGTGTCTACATCTGGCACGTGTAGAGGTGGGAGGGGGGCTTTCTACTACCACCTTACTCAGTCAGACCCTGAATCAAAGCTGCCTACAAGGGCCAGGAAGGACATGGACTTAGTAATAGGTGGCCTGGGTCAACACAGCCAGGGCCAACCCGGACGGAAGTGATTTCTTGACTCTCAACCTTGTAACTGAGAAGGTATCCTTTCTTAAAGGGTGCTTCCATGTCCACCACATTCTGTGACTTTTGTCATTATGACAGTGTGGTCATTCCACAGTTGCTGAGTTTCAATCACAAGCTGTCTAGCCATTAATCTGTAACATTTGGAAACAGGAGAAATTGTGGATTAATTCCTGAACAGGATTACTGTAGGTAAAACTAGGAATTTTCATAGTTTGGTTGGACAAATGAAAGGTTTTTAGTGAGAAATACGATACAATAGTATCTAAAAGAAGTTTGTGAACCTTAGAAAATATCAATGTGAAGAGTTAATTTCTTTTTAAAAAGACCAGTGCGCTGACAACTTTAAGAAGATAGTACTAGGAATAGTAGCAGTGGCAGCAGAACCTATCTCCTCTCAGGGGTCATGGTTGCCATGATCAGTTCAAAGCCGATTCCTATGAGGTGCAGGGCAGACATACCTCCAACCCCCAACCTTTCTATTTCTCTCTCTCTCTCTCTTAACCCCTTCAGACACCAGTTGTCCCTCCTCTGGCTCTCTTTACTTCTACTCCGACGTTCTGAACACACTGTGGGGCCACCCAGAACTCAGACCATAAGTAGAGTTAAGGGCTTTGTCTGAGGAATCAAGGTTAGAACTTGGAGTAGAGATCAGGATGAAGAAAGCTGCAGGCAGTTGCCCTTCTTCAGTGCAGAGGGAGCCTCTCAGGCCTCCTTTCAGACTCCTCAGGACAGGTAACTTCTTGGTGCCTGTATGACAGGCTCTGGCCCCACCATCTGTCACCATTCGTTGCCACAGGGCTTCCTCTGGGCCTCCAACTCTTTTCATTGCTATAACTTTCCACCCATGTTACCGCGCTGTCTGTCTCCCTCTTTCTTGTTGTTTTACTTCTTAAGTTAAAGCGAAATTCAGGAGCGCAATGAAGAAAAGTTTAGCTCTTAAAGAAATAAAGCAAGCCATAAAATAAAAACCCTCTTCAACCCATAAACGTCACTGAAGTCAGCCTTTTCCATTAGAGCTCATTCCAAGCACCCACTGTGTTTTCAGCATCTTCTCAGTCCTCGGGATTTTTCACGGAGCAAGCAAACACCCAGTAATGGATTAATAGTTCTGTTATTAATAGAAGCATTGCAAATTTATCCTTTTTAATCTGTTTCAGCACTGAATACAATATAGACTGTGTCAAAAGTGAAAGAAAGTAGTTTTATTGTTGTCTGGGCATGGCTCAATCCAGGTGACATACATGCAATTTGAGATCACAAAGCATTCCAGCATTTTGAGGGTGAGTTTTCAATATAGACAAACAGGGAAGGGCGTATGTGGCCACAGTGAGGTGGCCTTGGGATTGCATATACTTATAAGATAATATCAAGTTCCAATTTTGCAAGGTTAGCTTATATATTTCCTAACATACACTTCCTGGAATTAACCTAGCAAGTGACTTTCTAAAGTATCTACAGACACATTCTTCTCGGGACATACTGTGTAAGGGCTCTCTCAAGACCATTCGGGTACACAATTCCTGGCATACATTTCTACACCATCCACAGCTCTGCCTCCTCCATTATTGGCTTAAGGTAGTTAATATTTTACAGGAAGCTACATGTCACAAGACACTAAATCGCAGGGCCTATTTTTAGGAATGGAGAAAAAATGATTTAGGAGAATTTAACATTGAATTTAGAAACTAGACTATTGATTTAGACCCAGATCAGTTATTCCCAATCATGCCAGGGACCTCTGTTCTAGAGTGCTCTCATACATATCACTGTCGCTAGAAAATGCACACTAATGGCAAGTAATGATAATGCTTACAATAACAAAATATAATGTAGCAAATCACTATAGCTAGGAAATGCACAATAATAGTAAGTAATTCTCATAATCCCCTTACCTCTTATTTTATGCAGACCAATTTGGTTTTATGACAGAGAAGTTGTGTGCAAATCAATTTTTCATATGATTACTAATCTTTAGCTAAACCATAGTAAACTTGTAAAGAAATGGTTCATTTTTATGTGACTTGGGATATTTATCTACTAAGAGGAGGTGAGCGTATTTAGCATTAAGTAGCACCACCCTTTCATTATCCATAGGATAAAATCAAAAGTCTGGGAAGTGAGGAGACCTTCCCAAAGCTGCTATCTATTTACTGGCAGAGTCAGGCCATCACACGGGCATCACGTGCCACAGCTTGTACAAAGACATTGCTGTTCTTGCTCATCATGCCCACAGCATGAATGCTTTTTCTGTAAATGTCCTGGGTTCATTGGCATTTATAGAATGTCCCCAAGTCCATTGGAAAGCATCTGCAGAGGACCTGGCCCTCCAGTATTGATCACTTAATTCAATAGGTTACTAGACTCGTGTGGGTACACATAACACCAGGAAATATGATAGAATCATCCACTCTAAGGACATCACAAAACAGACATAAGAAGTTGTTGATTATAACCCTTTCCTACTGTGCTACTCCTCCATGCAGAGTTGTCATCTAATCCCCGATGAAGAAAGAAACTGGAGTGTTTAAATACCATTAAAGACAGTTAAACATGAGTTCTTCAAGTATTCATGGTAGAATTCTGGCTCAAATTTGAAGATGTTAGAGGAAACTTATTTTTCTCCCTGTTATTTTGTCTAAGTAATCAGAAAATAGTAAGCTACCTGCTAATAGATCATAACCACCCCAAATAACTTATAATCTCAAATTTGATTACACATTGTTCATTATTCCATAAGCATATGAGAACTTAAATGATGCGTAGGAATAGGAAAAAACAACACAAAGATCTAAAATGGTGACTATCAAAAAGACCGCCACTTGTCTCTAAGTGTGTCGTACTGTGGAACTATGTCACTGGATGTAAATTGGTAGCATGGCCATCCACAGTGAATAGGTTTAAGCTGAGCTTCCAGACAAAGAATAAACTATGAAGCAGGATTTAGTTGGCCATTGTGGAAAAGGACACACCGAGTACCTTAAGGATAACTTCAAGACACTGTCAGATATTGAAGGCCTAAAGAATGGGAAAAAAACATTGCCTGAGATAGCACCAGAGGATGGGGCCCCTTACATTGAAAGGAATTCAAAATGTGACCGAAGAGGAGCTGCTTTCTCACAGTACAGTCTCCAAGGCGTCATGAATGGAGGGCAGCCTGTGGGGGAGGAGCCTTCTAAGTCTTCCTATGCTGATGGGGAACAAGTCAAGATAAGCCGAAAGAGCTGCAGAAAGCTAATAATCAGAAGCTGGAATGCAATAAGTGTGAATCTAGGAAAATTAGAAGTCTTCAAAAGTGAAATGGACACATTAAGATCAATATCCTAAGGATTAGGAAGTTGAAACGGACTGAAATTGACCATTTTGAATCAGAAAATCATCTGGTTTTCCATACTGGGAATGAGATAGTCCATAAAAATGGCATTGCATTCATAGTCTAAAAAGCATTTCGAGATTTGTTTTGAAGTACAATTCCGTCTGTGATAGGATGATAGCTATCTTCCTTCAAAGTAATCCAACCCATACAATATTCAAATGTATGCACCAATCACCAAAGTCAGTGATACATTGCAGAATACTTCCAATGACTTCAGTCAGAAATTTACTAAACATGTAATCAAGATGCATGGATAATAATTTGCTGCGGGAATGCAAAAGTTGGATAGAACAATGAAGCAACAGTAGTTAGGAAATCTGGTCTTGGTGATAGAAATGAAACTGGAGATCATATGATAAAATTTTGAAAGACCAATGAATTGTTCATGACAAATAGCTTTGTTTTTCAACAACACAAGAGGCAAGTATACACATGGACTTCTCCAGATGGAATACGTATTAAGAAAAGACCTAATTTGTCAAAGAATTTTCTAGTTGCATCTATAATTGATGTGCATGGAAATGACTCAAGAGATCAAATGACAGTATGCATTGGGTAAATGTGCTGCACAATTCCTCTTAGAGTGCTGAAAAGCCAGGGCATTACTTTAAGGACTAAGGTGCACCAGAATCAAACCATTGTCTTATATACCCGTGCAATTTTGACATGAATAAGGAAGAAATTTTAAAAAATAGATACATATTAATTGTGCTGGACAAGACAATTGAAAGAAGCATGGAATGCCAAAAGGACAAAGACATTTTTTGTTTCTTGGAATAGTCCAGCCAGAATGCTCCTTAGAGACAAGGATGGCAAGACTTTGTCTTACTTACATTGAACATGTTGTCAGAGGGGACCAGTACCTGGAGAAGAACGCCACGCTTGAGAAAGGAGAGGGACAGAGAACACAGGAAGGCCTCAGAGAGACGAACTGACACGGCGGCTGCAACAATGACTCAAGCATTTGTGAGCACAGCACAGGAGTGGGCAGTGTTTTGTTCTGGTGTGCATTTGTACAGGGACTGACTGTATAGCATCCAACAACAACATAAAAATTCACAGTCTCATAGGGAAAAAAGTCAACTGGATAATTGCAACTCTCTTATTTAACCACAGTATCAACTTTTTCAAAGCCGTTTAGGAGCATAACAGATTAAGAATTTGTGCCAAGAAACTGGGTAGAGGAAGGGGATTTCGTAAGCCAGGTCACAGTTGCACTTGTGGAATTACTTTAAAAAACCAAACCTGAAATGTCATTAAAGATCACTTCCATTTGTTAGTTTTAAAAATGAAGAAGTAAGGTCTTAGAGGAATAACTAGGTCATGATAGTGGGGGGTGGAAGGAAGCATTCAAAAACTAGAGGAAAGTTGGGTGTTCTGCTGGTGCTATACTGCACTCTGGTTGAATCGTCCTTTCTTTGTGGCCCTTCTGTGAGGGGATGTCCAATTTTCTATGGATTGGCTTTGGGTCTCCAGTCTGATCCCGCTCATGGACATCGATATAATTGTTTGTTTGGGATATTTTGATGCCTGATACCTGATCCCGTGGACACCTCATGATCACCCAGGCAGGTGTGCTTCTTCCATGTGGGCTTTGTTGCTTCCCTGCTAGTTGGCCGTCTGTGTAACCTCAAGCCTGCAAGACCCCAGACGTTTTATCTTGTAATAACCAGGCAACGTTTGCTTGCTTTCTTCACCTCCTTTGCTTCTACATCCTTTTTACCTTCAGCGACCGTGTTGGTAAGGTGAATATCAAAGAGTGCCAGGTTATTAGAACAGTGTTCTTGTGTTTAGGGAGGCCTTGAATAGAGGCCCAAAGTACCAAGAGTGTAAATCGTTATGGCAGTGTAAAGACTCTTCTTTATCCCCTGCAGCAGCTGATGGTTTTGAACTGCTGAACTGCGGTTAGTAGCCCAACTCATAACCACTCCTCCACCTGATCTCCCCCTTCAACCGTGTTGACAACTGTCTATTTCGAATGTTATGTCCCCTTCCTTCTCTTTCCCCTTCTCATCCCTGGTAGCATCAACTTCAGTTACTTTGGTTTGAAAACCTTCATCTTGATTGTTTTTGAATAACAGTGGTCTTGCACGCCATTTGTCCTTTTATGATTGACTAACTTCACTCAGTATAATGTCCTTCAAATCCATGCATTTCATGAAGTGTTTCACAGCTTTATTATTATTCTTCATTAATGATGCATAGTATCCCACTGGGTGCATGTACCCATGTGGATGCCTCCCTTCTCCCACCAGTGGACAGAGGGTGTTTCCATCTGTGTGCACACCTATCTGGACATAAATGTGCAAATATTGGCTGAAGTCATTTTCTTTATTTCTTTAGGGTCTATACTGAGTCAAGGGATTGCTGGATCATAAGATACTTCAGTTCTCAATTGTTTGGTAAAAGTGCCATGTCACTTTCCAGAGTGGTTTAACTCTAAAATAATGCAACTATAAAAGAGCAGTGTATGAGAGTCGATGAACCGAGGGGAGTTTTTTGGAGTAACTTAATTTCCTAGAGGGGTTCTATGAAAGCAAGGGTCAGAAAGGCATTCATATAGAAGGAAAAACCAGTTTAATGTCTGGACGTAAGAAGCTACAGGACTTGTCAGAGTCTCAGTGAGAAATTCAATATGGCAAAGCCATATAGGGCTAGGGAGAGACAATACTGGGGGAAAAAAATCACCCTTTGTAAAGATCAAATCAGATATTTCCATTGGTTTTATTTTATCATTATCTAATTTCTATATTTCCCAACTTCCACTGTCAGAAAATTCTTCCTTGTGACTAACCACATTAATTTGCTATCCTCACTTAGACAGAACTATAGGAAAGAAATGAGGATAATTGCTCTCAATTAATTGTTTTTGCTGCAACAAATGGCTGTTCAGATTCACTTGACAGTTTTCCTG
Source organism: Echinops telfairi (assembly GCF_000313985.2). NCBI lineage: Eukaryota > Metazoa > Chordata > Mammalia > Afrosoricida > Tenrecidae > Echinops > Echinops telfairi. The sequence goes on along the minus strand of NW_022111300.1, from coordinate 30,625,944 downwards.
GAGGATAAGTGCTTGATTTCTTGTTATTATTTTCTTAATTTTAATATTGTGTTGAAGCAGAAGAAACTGGGTGAAAACAGCATAGAAAATTTCATGCCTCTTTCTCCACCTTTTTATTTGTTTTCCTTACATTGTATTCATTTCCTGGTCTCCATTGCCATGGTAGACACACTAGCCACTCCCAGAGCCAGTCCTTCTGTTAGGCTGTTAGGCTTTACCCCTTGTCCATCGACTCTGTGGCAGTCACAAAACTCAGAATCCAGGGTCTGGGAAGACAGACCCGTGCGTGCACATCACTACCAACGCACTCCTTGCGTGAATGTGTGGCTGCCTGACTCTCGAAGGAAAGTAAATAAATGCTACCCTCTGCTGTTTTTCATCTGTAAATATGAGAGCGAACTCTGGAGAAATCCTGTCTGCTTAAAATTACAAAATAGCGATGTGAAGCCTTAAAAGCCTATAATTTACCCAGGAGTTGAAAGAGATGTACTCTCAAAATAACCAAAACAAAGAAATAAGCTATTTAAAAGCCATAGTCATTTACAGTCTCTTAGCTCTAAATTATATCTTGCATTTAGGTGGGAAGAGGCAATTTGGATGTGTTCTAAAGACACACTGAACATGTGCTTGCCAGTCCCCCTGGAATAGTCAAAGTGCCCATGGTCTGGAATTCACCATGAGGAGGGCAGAGTTCCTCACAAGAAATAATCACACCTCTTTGTGAGCAGGCAATTGCACATGGTGCCACAGAGAAGGACATGGTTTCCAGATTGGGGTGTTCTTTATATGAGCCGGTTTTGAAGATGGCTAGAGCAATTTTCTTTCATATCATATTCAAGAATGGTGGAATTTATATATTTTTGCAAATTGGAAGAGTGAAGCATTTTGTCTTTGTGGATCACTTATCAATTTCTTTCTGTAAACATAGCCCCTGCTGAAACACACACTCCACACACACACACACACACACACACACACACACAGCTATGAACTTCAGATAATAAATCTCTAAGGAAGCCCTGCGGGCTTTGAAGTTAAACATTGATAGGCTCGATTATCTTCTACAGACATTCCAGATAAGCAAGAGACACAATTAAACTCGGAGATTAGATCAAAGTTTTTTTTCGATCATTAGTTTGTTATCTATGTAAAGTATGCACCACATACCACTATTCTTTTTCTGGAATAGCATACAGACGTGCAAGCAAACATTAAAGCAGAGGCATGGATAAAGTTGTCCCTGTTGTTGGCTATCATAAAGGCAACACCCCATTCATGGAAACCCTATGTGGGAGGGAAAAGCCACACCGCCCAGCCCTGCATCATCACCATGACCAGGCACTAGCTCTACTTCTTCCAAACATCTCTGCTTGTTCTTTTGACAGCCCATGGTACCTTCAGTAGTCTTTGCCAGTCCCATAATTCTAATGAATTGATTCTTCTTTGGTCTTCCTGATTCCCAACTTTCACATACTAAGAGCCGAATGAAAATAGTGTGCCTTGGGTCTGTGGCACTTCAGTCTTCAAAGGGACATCCTTGCTCTTCAACACTTTAAGGAGGTCTTGTGCAGCAGATTTGCCTGATGCAAGGCATTGTTTGGTTTCTTGAAAACTGTTTCCATGAGCATTGCTGGTGGACCCAAGCTAAATCAAATCCTTGACCAGATGCAATAATGGGGTTTTATTCTAGGAATTAGAGAAGGAGAGACAAGAGGAAGCCCTTCAGAGAGAGCTCTGGAGGAACATTCGTGTTAACAGCCTCCCTATTTTTCCTGCTGGTAGCCTCTTTCCGATCCCCATGGCCCCTTGCTACCCCAGACCCCAACTTCACTTTCCTAGTCAGCATCAGCTTTACACCCTTCTGTTCACACTGAGCTACAACTGCTAGGAAACGTCGGGATGGAGAAGCACTAAATAAACTTACAGTCGGGTAATTTTCTGGCATAATTCAATGCAAAAAGTATGTCTGGGTAAGTTATATGATGAAGGGAGGGAGAATAGAGACATTTGTATGGCTCCTTCACAATCTGCACCCAAGGTGCAGTCAGTCATGGAAGCCCAGGCTGTGTAGCAATTTCTACTTGCAGCAAGCACTAATGACTCGGTCACCCCATGGCTCTTGCCCTCTGCAAACCCCAACTCCCTGCCATGTTGCCCTTTGCTGCAGTATTTCGAGATGGTGAAGAACAGAGTTCAAAATAAATCACACCTGTTGTCACCTGCCATTTCTTGTTCTACTTGTATTTCTTGTCTGCTGTTGTGGTCACCCTCTGCAGTGTAGCTCATGTCTGAAGGCTCTTATGTAAGTTCAGTGATTTCAGAGGCTGGCATTTATTCTGAGGAAGTTATCACTTGATTAGAGGTTACTCAGGATTTATAAAAGTGGTAAAAAAAAATTTCCTTAACCTAGTCAGATAGAGTGACCAAAATTACCAAGCCTGAAACTTGGAAATAAACAAAGGAATTTCTTCCAACAAATGATGTGTTCTTATAAAAACATTTACACAATATATATTCATGCTTAAATATATAGTTTTACCAGAATAAAAAAGGCCCAACACATTGTTACAGCGCCAGTTCTGACTCACACTCATTCTATAAGACAGGTTATAAGCCTTTCTGAAAGCAAACTGCCATATCGCTCTCATGCAGAGTGGCTGATGGGTTTGAACCACTGAGTTTTGATTAGCACCTGAGTGTTTAACTGTTTGGCCTCTAGGACTCATGTTTACATTACTAAATACTAATATAGTAAAATTATACAGTGACCAGTAAAACTATTTTGACCGATTACTTTCGAGCATTTTCATTTTAATATAGTTGTTGAAAAGTCAGTTTGGTCAATAGACATTTGAAAGAGGGTTGATTAGCTTGTTGCCAGTTACTACTATATTGGAATTTCCAGGGAATTCCTATGTGATATGCAGAAAGCAGAGAAGAATCTTTGAAAATGTCATAAATAAAAAGCTCCCTCAACTTCGTGTGCTTTGTGGGACAGAGGCAAGCAGAGGAACTCTGATTCTAGCAATAAATTGCATATACAGCATAGTATTGGGTTTATTTTAAAATATTAAATAATATTATTGGGAGCTCTAACAGATATTATAACAATCTGTAAATCAATCATATCAAGTGAACTTGTACATATGTTGCCATCATCGTTTTCAAAACATTATCTTCCTACTTGAGCCCTTTGACCTTAGCTTCTCTTTTTCCTTCCCTCCCCCAGGCTACCACCCTCGTGAATCCTTAATAAATTATATATTATTGTTATTTTTCATAACTTACACTCACCACTCTATCCCTTCACCCACATTTATGTTATTCGTCTCCCTTCATGGGGGTTATACATCCATCACTGCTATCATTTCCCCTTCCTCCCAGCCCCCATCCTACTATCCTTCTGGAATTGCTACTCCCATTACTGTTTCTGAGGGTTTTATATGTCCTGTATTTCATGTATCAACTGCTCTTATCCGTACCAATGTATGTACTCTAGTCTAGCAGAATTTGTGTGGTAAAACTAGGGTCATCATAGTGGGGGATGAAGCATTAAAGAAATAGAGGAATTTTGTGAGTTTTGTCAATGCTATGCTGCATTCTGAATGAATCATTGCTTCTGTGTGTCCCTTCTCTGAGGCAATATCCAAGTATCCACACATGGGCTTTGGGGTTCACTCTGACCCCTCTCCTTCACAGTGATATGATTGTCTGGTTTTGGTGTTGTGATACCTCAGCCCATTGACACCTCATGATCACACAGGCTGATGTGCTTCTTCCATGTATGCTTTGTTGCTTCCTTGATAGATAGATAGCTGCTTGTTTAACTTCAGCCCTTTAAGACCCCTGATGTTAAACCTTGTAATAGCTGGACACCATCAACTTCCTTCACCACATTTGCTTATGCACCCATTTTGGCTTCAGCGATCATGTCGGGAAGGTGAGTATCACACAGTGCCAGGTTATTAGAACAAAGTGTTCTTGTGTTGAGGGAAGATTTAAGTAGATCTGCAACCTTAATACTTTGACATATAAATATATGTACATAGGCCAATACCACATCATTATATATTAACATATATACTCTTCTATGTTTCCACCCCACTCTGTATAGTTTTTACATCCTAGTTCTTTCCTTTATTTCCTTTTACTTTCCTCCTGCCCCACTATTATGCTCACCCTTCATTTGGCTCTCAGTAATTCCTCTTGGCTACATTACATTTGATTGAATATCACCTGGCACTCTGCACCCTCCCAGTCATTGATTTTAGATTCCTTGTTCCCCTGTCTCTGAGTTTGTTGGCTCCTCATTCCCTTCCCCTAGCCAGCACCTCCCCATATCCCCCCCTTCCACCCCCAAACATCAGTCTTGGGGCTTACTCCTCAGGATTGTTTATCCTGCCTAACTAACATCTATCTATCTATCTATCTATCTATCTATCTATCTATCTATCTATCCATCTATCTATCATCTATCTATGTACACATAAAGGCCTAGAAATAGTTTCCAGTCTATCTGCTGACTTATATGAGTGTCCCCCAACCAATTCTGGTGAGGTCAAAGCACTAACCCCCAAATCAGAAGCATATTTGCAGAATTCCTCAGGGACTTCATGACTTTGCTGCCATTGCTGCTCTGTTAGGTTCCCTTCAGAATTCACCCCACTGTAGGAGGGGGGCTGAGTGGTAGTCAGCGCAGAAACACATCCCACACTGTGACTCCAGTGTTGTCCCCTTTAGTTCTGTGGGCCAGTGATGGGACATCATGTTTTGTGCTGAGGCCGGCCCTATGATTCTCTCTGTCCTTGGCTGCCCTGAACTTGAATGTCGGCCTCGAGGCTTGGTGAGCCAGGATGAGTTTCTCTCTCTCCCTCTTAGTGTGCTACCACATGGACAATAAGACAGACCGGCCACTCTCCCCAGCCTATATCTTCAGTGCTGTCCTCTGGAGCATAATTTTCTAGGAAGAGGGACAGGATAGCTCAGTTTTGTTTTTGATCTTTAGGTTAACTAATTGATTTTAAGTTATGAAATAAAATTCTTTCACATCTCTGCTTATACAAATATATAATCAGACAACTGTCTGATTAATTAAGCAATTGTTTTATTAAAAGAAAACAGCAAACAAAATACCACAGCAGAATATTTTGAATAGCCCATTGCAGTTGCTTTGCTTCCATGTTTGTGTGGTCTTTGACCCTGAAAAAGTGACTTTTGACATTTAATTCATTTGGACACGGTCAACAGAGAGCTTGTGCAATCCATAGACTCATAGGGAGATGGAGGGTTGCAGGCATGATCCCCAAGAATTTACCTGACTGGATAGTTCCAAAATCATGGATGACTCTAAAGGTGATTATATTAAGAGTGCAGACCTGAAGGAAAAATCATTCCATTTATATAACGTTCTTGAAAATGCAAATTAATCCGTTATTCCACAAAGCATAGCAGTGGTTGCCTGCAGATGACAAAGCGATGGGCACGAGGACCACGTGTGGAGGAGTGAGCATGCTCCTCACCTCGATGGTGGGGGTGCTTTCAAATTCTGTACTTTAAATATGTGTGCTTTAATAAATCTAGACTATTCCTCCAGAAAGATGAAAAACTCACTAGAACAATCAACTTCCATTGCTACACTATACCTTTAAGGCCTGTTTAGGATATTTTTGTTAATGCTATCCCTTCCTCTTGTGTGTTCAGACCCCGTCCTACTTTTTTTGCTCTCTGTGTCCATTTATAGTCCTCTTTTCAGTGAAACTTTGTGTCACCACTGCAGGGAAAAGCCACCCTGTCTGCCCTGTTCTCCTGCAGCCCGAAGTGCCTGCACTGTGTTTCAGGACCTTAATTAATTCAGCTTTGCATTGTTGCGTTATTTTGGTCTATGAATTTAAATATGGTAAGCGTGGTGCTGAAGAAGAATCATCTAGCACAGTTATTAAGAATGAACATGTGCAAAAAGTGCTAGATGTCTCCATAATACAGGTGAGGTCGCACTCTCACTGTTTCTTTTTTGGGGGGTGGGGGGTGGGTAAGCAAGGGAGAACCTCACATAGTTAATTCTCTATTGAAAAGTAATTTTTCTGCTTAGAAGGAATCTAGAAAGTCAAACTCTTCAGGAAGCACATGATAGCCCAGAATCCGGGCAATGTGTGCATTATCATGCGACAGTCAATAGTTACATGTTTGAGGAGAGAAGGGGTTAACAGACTGTCCCTTTGATTTCACTCCTATGATCCTAGACATCCATAAGCGTCCTCATAAAGCACACCACACTCTTTGAACCCAGGAAAGATGCCCAGATATATACCAACATGTTTTCAAAAAGAGAAAATGAATGTCTAATACTTATGATTTATATGAATGCTCAAAGACAAAAAACAAAACAAAACCCTAGAACATAAGATGACTTGATGTGCTGGGTGAAGGACATGACATGAGGTCTCTGAGAGGCACAACAACTCCCACTAGCCATGCCGAACCCTCCAGGGTCTGGTGGGAAGGATGAGGAAAAGGAACACAGGGTTAACAAAAGATTTAACTACCATTTAAACTCCACAATGTGTAGCAAAATCAAAATTTGCCTTTTTAAGTTATCAGTTACATAGAGGAAGTTGAAAAGATTCAAGTGGAAGCTAATAAATGTATTTTGCCTTTGTACATATGTAAAATATAACTTATTTTAAATAATTGCCAAGATTTTAATTTTTTTACAATGACACCACTATTCACAGAAAATGGTATCAAAAGAATTCACATATTCAGTGTTAATGGAATGGCATTTAATGCATAGATATTTCTAAAATCAATATTTTTTTCTTTTTATTCCTGAGACGTTTAGTTCACTTTTCAAATAAGTTGACCAAGGCCAGAGAAAGCAACCAGGGGGGTTAGTAAGAAGAGGTGAGGTTAGTCAATCAGTGATATTTTGGCAGTGATTCTCAGTATACCTTCTGTCACCTTGATGCAAAGTAACCCTGCCACGCCATTCTGCTGTACATGTAGCTAAACAGAATTCTTCATTCTCTTATGGAGAATCATTTTGATTTTTTCTCATAAAGAAAATGTTTTTTCTTCTTATAAAGAAAATATTTCTTATTTTAAAGCAAAGGCCACAGAGTAAATTAAGATTCAGATTGAGAACTAAATTGGAGCTAGGAGTAGAAGCAGCAGTATATGGACTAATGCACCGTAGAGCAGTGTTTCTTTGAAGAAGTGTTTCCACAACCAAGAAAAATTAGTGGATTAATTCTGTATTGGTACTGGCACTTGGTTTCTGAAAGTTCCTAGGACAGTGCCAGGCCCTGGAGCCAGAGATGACACATACCGTTTTCCATAATGGGGAAGAAGGGGGGGAAAGTCTATTGATGATGTTTGCAAGGTTGAACAATAAGGGTCTTGGGCCCATTTTCACACCATGAAAGGTTTCTTAGAATAGATTGATTGGGTGTGCGGATTCTTAAAAGAATAACTGACGTTATTCCAGTGAAGACAAGCAAGACCAGCTGGGAAGATGGAATGACATCGCAGGACCTTCAGGCACGAAATAAACAGACAGTTGTGACTGTAGCATTTAAACCTCGAGTGCAAAGTCCCATGTGTCGGGTCAACATTTTTTATGGGGACATTGATTTGTCACCTTCAGTGCCTATTGAAGGGCTGAAACCAGGCCAGAAATACATTTTTATTTCAGTCTATATCACGATACGCACGATCAAATTTCCTCAGAGGCAAAGGAGAACAGCTCAACGAAGACACACATGTTGAGTGTTGGCTAAAGTGAAATTGAAAAAAAAAGGCAGTGATTAGTTCATCAAAGATCTTTAAAAATAAAAATAATCTGCATTGTTTTCAAAATCAAGACCCTGGTGAATATTGTTATACGTCCACAACAATAAGGCTGATAGTCACCTCTAATATTCATTGGCCATTTTTCCAATATCTGAAGACCTTTTCAAATGTTTTTCTTTTCATTTTCATAAAACACTTCCAGGTAAAATCTACATGCGGTCTAATTTTAAATACAAGAAAATTAAGGCATAATACATTATGCAATTTGCTCAATTCAGTTGACAAATTTAGAACTGGGATTTGAACTCATGTTTCACCAAATTCCAAAGTGTGTGAATATATCTGAAACATCATAAGAGTAAGTCTAGTTTATGTAAAGATTTGTTTGAATTAAAGCCAACACAGATTTATTATATGTTAAAACACCAAAAATACTTCAAGTCTTAACATATAGTCAAAGGATGCCATGCTCACAGGATCTCTTTGGGGCTCGGGTTCTAGTTTCTCTGGTGCATCATTTGATCCCGTCTGCCTTTCGGAATATTTCAGAGTAAATATGAAGAAAGACAAGTAGTAAGGAGAAGTCGGAACCTCAGTTCTAGTTATACTATGAAGAATAAGAACTGTCTTAATTTATTTGGCTTCCTTTGTCATCTAATTTTTTTCATGGGTTTTATAAAGAGGCCGGATGACTTATTCTCTAAGAATCCTGATAGGACTCAAGACTCCAACTCAAAAGGAAGACAAAATCATGTCTCCATGGAGTTTATACAGTGGAATACAATTGTCAAAAAGACATTTAACTTAAATTGGATTATCAGAAAATAATCCTTACTGAAAAGGAACCGTTTGCCAACAAGGAGTCCCCTTGGTGAAGAGATGATCTCATTAGCATACAGTTTTAGCTGGTTCATATGCACAGTATACTTAGGGGCATTCTGTACAGACAAGGGCTCTCCAAAGGGGAAGCCATAATAATTGGCTGATATTTGCTTAGTTGGCGTGGGTTCTGATCTGTTGTTACAGTTGTAGATTAGAGATACACAGGCTAGTTTAAACTCATTCCATCATTGGTGGGCAGGTATCTTCCATTTTAGTGATTTTTTAAAGTGCTTCACTGACCTTTCTCAGAACTGTTCTTGGTCAGCCAAACTTTCCCAGATCTGCCCTTACCTGAGTTTCTCAAAAAGGTTTGCGTGAAGTTCAAGCAGGAGCAGGCATGGGGGCATTTTTTCCCTTAACATAACAAATGGGGTGGGGGGAGAAATGGTAAAAATAGAAAGAAAGAAAAGAAAAATCAGAGAGTGATAAATGCTACAAATAACATTAGTAACGGTGAAGGGTGAAATCTGGGGGAAAGAAAAGAAAGAAAGAGGAGAAAAGCACCGACAGTTGATAGGTTCTTGCAAAGCCAGAAGCCTGTGGGGTTGAATCAAACAGACAAGGGAAACCACCTGTGTTTGGACAGGCACACCAGCTGCAGACTGGAAGGGCGAGCCGGAGCTCTGACACCTCAGTCCAGGGTCTTTCATTTAGGATTTGTCATCTTTGGAAAAGTGGCACGTTATGTAGAAAACAGAAAAAACATAAATATGTAAATTAGATGAACTGAAGTGCCCAGAATGCAAGATAATTCATTCTTGTGATGTACCTGCCATCGGACTCAAGGTGGGGTGGGTCAGGTTCTCCCTGGTGGAGGTAGAAGGTGCTCACCAGACACCTAGATCCCACAAAGCATAGAACTCATCTAAAAAAGCAGAAGGGAAAGATCACCAAATGCTACTCAGACATCGAAAAAGATCATGTATCCTCTAATGCCATCAATTGGAGAATTGATGAGGTCACCAATAATCTTCAATAGTTTGGTTTAGGTCTGGAGATGATCAACTTGCAGTGGGTTACGAAGTAAATGGAGGATAATGGAGAGGAGAGAATGAAGACTACTCTGTCAAGAGGCGTTTAGGGTGTTAAAGAACAGAAAAATGAGGTTAACTGTAAGATGGATGAGGATTTTTTAAATTTTGGCAGGTGTTTAAGCATATTTTATGCATAGGCTAAACAGTTTCAGCAGGGAAAAGATAAATTGCAGATTCTAAAGAGAGCATAATTGATAAAACAATTCCCTCCTTCCCTAGGCTGAACACAAAACGAATGCAGACAAATTCCAAAGAACATTTTACAGCAGACAAAAGCCTGGCATTGGACTTGCTGCATTGAGAGGGTAGCAGCAGTGTTGGTGTGGGAGGGAGACTATGGCAATAGGAACTCTAAAATCTGTGGACTAAGATTGGACAATTACATGTAAAGGTGTTGGAAGTAAAGGAGTTCTCTGGAGAGTTGTCTCTTGTTTTCTAAGAGCTTAAAGGACCGGGTGTGCCTTCCTCCCTTGTGTGAGAACTATTAGAGAAACCCTTCCTTCTGTCCCCGCCATGGCACGTGCGTCCACTCCTGATTATAATGAATCTGGGGCAAATATGAACCTGCCTTGACAAGAGAGTATAACTTGGTCGAACTCCTAAAGCACAATGGTTCAATGCATTGCCTGAACTCAAAGGAACTCTCAGGTGGAAAATGCATGGAGATCTGTTCTTCTAAAGACTGTAGAGCGGGAAACCTACACCACCACAGTCCCTAGAAGCCATGATTGATCTTCCAGCACACAACATACCTTGTCTGATATTACATAACAAAATTTCTCAATTTTAAAAAATTTCTTTCATGTTTTACAAATTCATTGCTTATCGCTGTGCAACATTTAAGGAGCCCTGGTGGTAACTGGGCTCCTGTGGGGCTGCTAATCATAAGGTCCACACTTGGGACCCAGCAGCCAGATGAAGCATCTGCTCCTGTGAAGATCTGCCACCGCTGAGGCCCAAAGGGGCAGTTCTACTCTTCCCTATAGAGTTTCTATGCTTTCCATGGTCTTAATGGTGGTGAGGGGGTGTTTAGTATATAAGCTTAAGTCCAAGCAAGATAACTAACAGCTCCTGCCTTAATAGACTTATTTTACTTTCCAAGTACATCTGCCAATGAAATTGGATTCCGAAAGAGAAAAGTTTATAATATGCCCTAAAGACCTATATTAGTTCAATAACTGTTGGATAGCATGTAGTCAAAAGTACAGAAATTGAGTTTCAGTATCTAGACATTTTTGGAGCCATATGATAGGTTAAGTATATACTACAGTCATTGAAAATGGATATCTATTTGCAAGTTGTATATCTTTAATATCTTTTTATTTTATTTTCTATATTTGTATTGTATGCATGAGTTCTAAAAGGAGCTACAATTAGAACAGAAAAAAAGGGAGGGATAAACTGGTCTTTCAACATCGCTTGATAAGCACTAGTTTCTCAACAGTTTTTAGTGAGCAATGAGAGTCTAAATTTCATAATAGAAGTGATTACACCCTGGACCGTTCTCCTATAGCCGCGAAACAAACCAAACTCACAGTCACTGAGCCCATTTCAACTCACAGTGACTCTGTAGAATAGAGTAGAGCTGTCCCTTTGGGCTTCTGAGACTGTAAATATTTATGGGAGCAGCCATCCCCATCTTTGCCCCACAGAGGGGTTGCTGGGTTCAAACTGCTAACCTTGCAGTTAGCAACCCGATGAGTAAACAACCCACTGTACATAAAGCACATCTTCTCAGAAATGTCCTACTGTTTCCATTTTCTCTTTTTTAGGCCATTGACTGGCATAAGATTCTGTGCATAGTAGTAGTCTGTTGGCTGCTAAAATATCAAAACTCAAACAAAGTGAAATGTAAGGTTAATTCGGAGCAATCATTCCATGGGCACCTACCCATGTACTTTAGACGTGTTATCTGGAGAGACCAGTCCCTGTAAAGAAACATTAAGTTTGGTAAAACAGAGGGTTAGCAAAACATAGAAAGACCCTCAATTAGATTGGTTGCTACAGCAGCTGCAACAATGAATTCAAATATAATAAATGTGAGAATAATACTAGGTACAATAGGACCACACACCTCCTGGTGAGCACAGGGTCTATGTGAGTTGGAACTGACTGAATGGCACCTAGCAACAATAATGGTAATAGACTATTCTGATTCTAGTGAGGGTTGCCTGGGAGGGAGGGAGAGGGGGGTGACAAAACGCTCCGTGTAAACTAATTATAATGAGAACTTTCAAAAGACATGTAAACCTTTCAAGCCCTGGTGGCAGAGTGGGTTGTGTATTGGGTTACCAACTACTACTTTGGTAAAGAATTATAGGATCAGAACCAACAGAACCAGGGCAGTTCTGTTCTGCCCTGTAGTGTAACAAGGCATCAGAAGAGATGCTTTGGTAGTGGGATTGGTCTCTCGCTCCCCACTTATTGAAATCAATTGATTCCAAGTGATTTCAGCTCTGTCAGCTAATATTTTGACCCCTCCCCACCTGAAGCCACGAGATGTGTTGAGATTTAAACGAGGAGAACACAGTTTTTTTCATTGAATCAGGGACTAATAGTTTGTGGCTATATTGTCAAGCAGAAAGAGATGTTTATATTAATAAAGAAGTTTATGGTGGGCCTTTTGCAGTTTTGGTACCTTGGATATGAAAGGTCATAATTCAAGTAAGATTTCTGTTACTGATTATTCTCTTCAACTCAACAATGGGATATTTACTAAAATAATCAAAAAACAAAAGAGGATGGTTTTCTTAAATCTAGGGGAAAAAGAATTGAAGAAAACATTCAATTTTGCAGCCACTCATTAAATAATTCAAAAATAAATTTCTTTATCAATTACTAAGACTAAAGAACTTAGGTGTCATTGACTTTCAGGCTTGATCTTAAATATCTTTGATGCAAATAATATTCATCTTCTGGTTTTCTTTGAAATCAAAATACTTCCTTTATAAGGCATATGAATGCATGTAATGAGATTCCAAAAAGTATAATTAAATACTAGCAAATATTCATGCATCAGAAGTTGAGTTAAATTGCTCTGCAGATATCATGCAAAGAACTATTAATGTTTATTCTTATTTCTTTGAATGTTCCAATTTTACTGTTTAGGTGAAATGAGTTTGACTGCCTTTCAATTATAGGGATTATCTGTAACAATTTAACCAATAAGCCAGATTTCGGTCATCTCAGGCACCTAACATACTCAGGTGATAAATGGTAAAGGAATGAACTCCAGGGAACCATTTTCTTGTGGAAGCACAAGGAAGCTCATGCCCGCTGTTGGAGAGACAAGCAGACACCACACAAAGAAAGCAGTGCCTGTCTCTTGTTTGCTTAATTGGCTGAGAGAAATAGCAATTCTGTTCTCTAGGTGGCAGCAACTTTACAGACTTCTGTTCAGCAAAGGCAGTCTGCAAATGCATAAGGAAAATCTGAGACAAAAACAATTTTGCTAAATAAGCCTTCCCTCTTTCCCATGTCCGTGAAACATTAGAATTGCTTAACTGCAAAAAAATAAAAGAAAGGAAAAAGAGGAAAAATAAAAAGAAAGAATGAGAAACATCCTACTTTTATTAAAAAAATACAATAATACAATAGAAGGCTAAAGGCAACCACAAAATAGCAAGAGCTCAACCAGGCCATAGCTCTTTCCTTGGAAAAGTGAGCAGTTTTCCAGATATTTTATTTCAGGCAAAAAAAAAAAGGAGGGGGTGGCAAGGAGTAAAGCAAGTCACTGCTCGACTATTGCTATCTGAAATTAAATAGCATATCTCTTAATTGATTTCCTTAAGACCTTGATGACAATTAAATAAAATTTTATTTAGATAATTTAGCGTTTAAGAAATGAATAGCCAAAGCCCTAAACCCACTGCCATGGAGCTGATTCCAAATCATTGTGACTCTAAACTAAGTAGGGTTTCTTAGACTGTAAGTCTTTATCAGAGCAGACAACATCATCTATCTCCCTCAGAGTTGCTGTTGGATTTGAACCACCAACCTTGTTGTTAACAGCTCCACGTTCATCCACAGCACCACCAGAACATCACTTGGCATCTATACTTGTCGAGGTGGGAGAAGTATTACCATGATCTCCCTGTCCTCCTTGATGTGGTTGTCTTTTTGTCCCCTGTATGGACTTTCTCTGGACCTCCATGTCTGACCCCGTCTTCTTCATGACCTTCTTCTTAGGGATATGTCCATAATTCTCAATCATGTCGACTCTTTTCAATCTGTGGGTATAAATCCGAAGGAAGATATTTGGAATGATAAAAGCTTAGAAGAAAAGTCTCTCCCTTTTGTAGGCATTTTATCAAAGAAGGGGGTTGGATGAAAAACAAAATTGATTTCATAACAATGTGGTGGCTTTTTTATAAAGGGGGGAAGAGGGTCCTTCTGGTTATTACAGACAAATTCTGGAATTAGTTTCTAAGGAGGACAATGCAGTAAAAAAGATAAATGCATAAACAGTTCGTGTATTTTTTCTTTTTTTATGGAAAATCTGGGAGGTAAAGATTCCAGGATCCAGAATTCAAATAAGTAGGGAAAAGCTTCTATACGGATCTTAAATGACAGTAAGTCAAGACCTGTGGCAAAAGCCAGCAGCTGGCAAGCACAAAGGAAAATGTGTTAGAGTGGTTCTTGCTGAGGAGATGAGCTATCGTAATGGACTTTTAGTTTTCCTTCCAAGGGATTCCGGTAACTCGAAACTATATGGGACCTGAAATTTGAACCCAAGACAATAAGCTCTTTCTGCAACTATAGGAAGACTTTCCTGACCAAAGAAAATGAACTGTTTTAATCAATGATATAGAGTTCTACAGATGATAGATGATGGTGTGTTAGTCTGGGTAGACTAGAGAAACAAATCCAGGGAGATTCATATGTATCTAAGAAAGAGTTTTATATAAAAGAGCAATTGTATATTGAGAAAACATCCCAGCCCAGTCCAGATCAAGTCCATAAATCTGATATTAGCCCATATGTCCAATACTAGTCCATAAATTCCTCTGTAGACTCATGCAGCCATGCAATAATGCCAAATAAAGGAAGATCACAGGCCAGTAGGTGGAAAGTCTTGTGGATCCTGTGGCAGAGAAGCATCTCAGCACTGGCAGGGGTCTCCACATGGCTCCCTCAAGCTTCCGAGGCTCTGGCTACATTAGCTTAACTCCATCAGGCTCGTTGTCAGTAATGTCTCACAAGGAGGATGTGTGTGTCCCATCTCCCATGAGTGATTTACCTCCTTAGCTCCTCCAAATGAAGTCATCAACCTGTGACCTGATTGGCAGGCTAAACTCCACCCCCTCAGTCTTAAACCATAGATAGATGATAGAAGATGATTGATAGATAGATGATAGATAGATGATAGATAGATAGATAGATAGATAGATAGATAGATAGATAGATAGATAGATAGATAGATTGACAGATGATAGATAGATGATAAATATATAGATGGATAGATAGATAGATAGGTTCAAGCATAGAGCATTTGTGAGCACGACTCAGGATGAAGCAGTGTTTCCTTGGGTTTTACATAGGGTCAAAATCAATGAAAATGATGATAGATAGATAGATAGATAGATAGATAGATAGATAGATAGATGATAGCTAGCTAGCTAGCTAGATAGATAGCTAGATGATAGATAGATAGATAGATAGATAGATAGATAGATAGATAGATAGATAGATAGATAGATGATAGGTAGGTAGGTAGATAGACGATAGACGATAGATAGATAGATAGATAGATAGATAGATAGATAGATAGATTGATAAGTTCAAGCATACAGCATTTATGAGCACGACGCAGGATGAAGCAGTGTTTCCTTGGGTTTTACATAGGGTCAAAATCAATGAAAACGATGATAGGTAGATAGATAGATAGATAGATAGATAGATAGATAGATAGATAGATGATAGATAGATAGATAGATAGACAATAGATGATAGCTAGATAGATAGCTGATAGATGATAGATAGATAGACAGATAGATAGATAGATAGATGATACATAGATAGATTGATAAGTTCAAGCATACAGCATTTATGAGCACGACGCAGGATGAAGCAGTGTTTCCTTGGGTTTTACACAGGGTCAAAATCAATCAAAATGATGATAGATAGATGATAGATAGATAGGTAGATAGATAGAGAGAGAGAGAGATAGATAGATACATAGATAGATAGATAGATAGATAGATAGATAGATAGATAGATAGATAGATAGATGGGTTCAAGCATACAGCATTTATGAGCACGACGCAGGATGAAGCAGTGTTTCCTCGGGTTTTACACAGGGTCAAAATCAATGAAAATGGACTCAACAGCACCTAACAAATCCATGGCGTTCTACTGAGACAATTTAGGGACAGTAAGTAAACTGGAAATTCAGTTTCCTTTGTTTGCTGAAGCTCATCTGCCCAGATAAAAGGTTTCTAGGACAACCTTCAGTCTTCCCTATGGCCACATTCCCTCAGGGGAAGTGAGAGATAAATTCCATGAAAGATGTTTTTTTTTTAGGGCAGGTGGCTAATAGCCCCAGGGAAGATGTCCTGAGGAAGCTGGTCAGAACTGGATTCAGGGAATATACACTCCCCCAAGCACCCTGGAACATGGAACTCATGTCTAGGAATCAGAACTCAAAGAACGACACCATTGTTGGGAGTGACATAGGAGCTGCCACCGTGGGCTCAAACATAACAATTGGGAGGAGGGCACAGTACACAGGGCTGCTCTGAGTCGGAATCCGCTGGATGGCACCAACAACAGCAACAACAACAACAGGTCACTTCTGCTGTCCAGACTCCTGTCAAAAGCAAAGGGTCCCAAGACTACACCTTCGTCAATGTTTCTGAATTATAACCCAATATTTTTAATGAATGATGCATAACTTCCCTCCATTTTATGAATATATAGGATTTCTTTGTTCTCAAATTAACTATTAAAACACTCTCCCCATCTGTCAGAGAGGAGACAGTTTCTATTTTGATAGAAAATTCTTACTGCCTCAGCTCTGCTCACAAGCAAACCAAAATCTTCCCGTGTCTTTTAAAACTGAAGTGCCACTCTGCATAGTCTTACCAAGGACAAGCCAGGACCCTTCGAGTCAGCCCAAGGGCCCCAGAGAGAGGGGTCACCCCTCACCTCCCCAGCCCTGCTCCATAACACTGGGGACCATTTTGTCTTCTTCAATATACTAGTTTCTGGTGCTTAATCAGCGCGGTCAGCGAGAACTTCCACTGCTTTGTTCAAGACTCCTCTGCTTTCCCTCATTGAAGTACTTGGCAAACTTATCACTGGTGTGAAGTCCCTGGCTTGGCGCATTTAACATAGAATATCACACACACACACACACACACACACACACACTCACACACACACACACACATTTAGTTTTCTTGGTGTCTTTCTTACTTAAAGTCAGTGACTGTTAATATTTCATTTTAATTCCTGTGTTATTTGTTATTGTCATTATTTTTAGTGTCCTGTGTTTCCCCTCCTCCTCCTCACCATTTAATGAATGTCCATTGTACCAGAAAGCTTTAGTCAGCGTTGCTTTGGGATATGTGTTCCAAACACCTTGCATTTCTTTGTTTTCCCGCTGCATGGTGAGATGCAAAACAGAATTCCCTACTGGAATCTTTCCCAGAAATCTCTACGGAATGTAATTGAAATATGTACCCTTTACCATTAGCCCATGACGAGCTGCTGTGTGCGGGAGGTTGGGGGGGGGGGCCTGCACTCTCCAGACCTGTCATGGCTGTGAGCTTTCAGCAGTCAATTGCCAGGCCTTACCTTGGAGGCATGCCTGGGTGGATTGAAACCCTCAACCTTTGGGGTAGTAGTCCAGTGCTTAACCCGCTTTCCCAACCAAGAACTCCTTGTTTCCCTGTAACCATCCACTTGACTTTATTGACTCTCTGAATCTTGAACTAGCCACCTCAGCCTATCTCAAATTTCCTTGAGACACACTTCAATCGTTTATGCCTTGAGGAAAAAGAATGAAAATCACTAGAGGTTTTATTAGCATTCCTACAAGAGGTTCTAAAACACCCAGTCCTTTCTCTCTCTAGGTCTCTGATGTATATCTTGTTAGTTCCGTTCAAGCGTCTCTATTTATTATTCATTGAATCTGTCTGGACTATATGACTTCCTTATTTCTTCCATTTTCACCTTTTACCTAAAATGCCACATTTGTCTGATCACATCTGATCACTGCTTGGATCTGATTAGGCCACCGCTGCCTAGTCAAGCCTGCCTACAGGACAGAGCAGAACTGCGCCACAGGGTTTCCCCGGCTGGAACTCTTTGGAGCATAGAGTGCCCTCACGTTTTTCCTGTGGAGTGACTTGTGGGTTTGTGCTGCTGATCTTGGGGCTTTATGGGTAAAAATGAAGCTTAATCCATTGTGCCACCAGGGTTCTTTAAGGATCTGAGTAGTCTTTCCAATCCCAAGAGTCATTTTAATATATCTTACTGTATTTAAGGGATATATAAAGCTCTTACTACATGTGCCATTGATTTGATGGCGAAGCAAGCTCTACCTGCTGGTATCTCCTGACTTGTGGTTCTGTATAGTACGTTAACTTTGCAGAGGCATTTCTCAAAGGAATGTCTCAGGAGGATAAGGACGGTCCTTTCTGCGTCTTTGAATTTTCCTCGGCATTGAAAGTGGCCCAATTTTTTTTCAGGTTAGTAAAGGAATTTTGAGTGCCCGTTATTCGAGGCACAAGATGTGTCCCTTCAGGATTCACTAGGTTTGAATCTGGTCATGCTTAACCTGTAAATGTTTGCAAATTAAAGCAATAGTAGATGTTGTTGTTAAAATTATTGTTATCATTATTTGCTCAGGCAACTGATTCATCTTCCTCATTTCTAGATCCAGGTTCCCCCAGCAACCACTCTGTGACATGGCTGCATCCTTGACACAGAAGACAACCACCTGACAAGATGCACAAAGTCCCTTAATGTTTTGCACCCGAACGTGATATGCAGAGTTTATGCTCACCTATGTTTCTGTCAAAAGAAGTCACATGGTGTGATCATGTTTCAGGATTGCCACAGCAAAATACCACAAAGTACTCACTGCCATCGAGTCCATGTCGATCCACAGTGACCCTATGGGCCAGGTTAGTACTGCCCCTGTGAGTCTCTGAGACAGTAACTCTTGGCACCATCTTTATCCTGAGGAAGGCTGAGGGTTTCAAACTTCTGACCTTGTGGTTATCAGCCCAACTTGTAACCACTCTGCCCCCAGGGCTCCTTCCTACAGTCTGGGTGACTTGAAATGGACAGATGTGTAGAGTCTCGCAGAACATAAATTATAGACTTTATGAGTATGATTGGAGAGTCTGGCCTGCTTGAGGGGTTAAAAGAAACTCGTATTTTTTTTTAAATGAAGCTCACATAGTATACAGAGATCCTTTTATTAATTTTCAAATAGGACAAAGACAAACCATTAGGATGAGGGAGGTCATCAAGCATGAGGCCATAATGGTGTCCAACGGATTCACAGCCATATGGCTACTTACATGAAACAAACAAAGGAAATTACCACAAATCATGATGGGCAGCGGAGATAATGGCATGGAAGACATCTCTCATCTCCTCCAGCTTCAGTAAGGACATGGAAATCCACCTCCACACCAGCCCAAAGCCAATTGCCACAAGGCAGAAGTCAGTGATGTCTCTACCCTCCATCATTCTTTGACCCTATTCTGACACCTATTGTACTTCTCTGGGAACACTACTTCTCTGCTGAGTTTGATATGATAATCCAGTGCAATGCCTACATGGAACTCAGAGATAATATTCATGACTATGGGGGTTATCAGGGAGGTTGACAGATTGCCACAAATCAGGATCAGGAAACATTAACAATATAGTCTTTGGCCAACAGAGGTGCCTCTTCCCAGCCAGCAGTTACATCTGCCTTTGGGTGTTAATCTTTCAGCCATATAACTCCAAAGGCTCCGCTTCCATAGGACTGACACTGTATCTGTCTCATGGTCTCAGCAGTGCATCCACTTGACTTTCTCTAATGGTTGCACCTTTGCTCTGCCCCATGGTCTCTATATAGCAGCCTCTGGTGCCTCTGGTCTCAAATTCTACCACATCAGGCACCTTCCTTGATGGCTCCAGAATTCTCTCTCTTTATCCTTCTGAGATGGCTCTCTGAGAGTCAGGGGAATGACAGAACTGTCCAATCCCCAAGTTAGAGTCCTCCACGCCTTACCATTTGATGAGAGTCAAGGAGCCCTGATGACGTAATGCTTACACATTAGACTGCAATCAGCATGACCATCAGTTGGAAACCACCAGCTGCTCCTTGGGAGCTTTCTGGGCTCCCTACTGGGCTTTCTACTCCTGTAAACATTAACAGTCTCAGAAACCCACAGGGGGTCCCTATGAGTCTGAACTAACTGGATGGCAGTGAGATAAAGAAATGGATAGAGGATCCATTTTTAAGCGATTTTACTTTATCGCAGCAGTCAATAAATTCATCATACCTGCAGTCAGGTAAAGAAGGATTCCTGTGGGGTACATAAACTGTCACAGACTAGACATGGTTAGTCCTCCAACCACCTTGTTTTAGTCCTCCAACCACCTTGTTCTGGCTATAAATCAGCAGTGCATCCACTTGACTCAGAACTATTCCAGCCTCATACCCTAATTCCCATCTTTGGAAATTCTAAAAGGCAAAATTACCCCTTCCCAGATTGAGCAGGGAAGTTGCAGCAAGCATACTCTGCCTAAGGATAAATTGTTCTTCTAGTCAAGGGTCAGAAAGAACTCACTGGAGGCTGACCCCATCTGGATACCCCACATGGATTTAGGGCTCCTGCAGTACACCATAGTTTTCCAAAGAGCTCTGAGTTCAAGCTTGCATGCAGGCAGAACCATATGCTCTCTGTCTGCTCTTGGGAAAAATATTCCCTTGTGCCCCTTTCAGCTTCTTCTGATAGCCCTGTGCATTTCCCGTGATTCCTTGAAGATCCATATTCACATGTCCTTGCCCTAAGGGTCTCTCTTTGTTTATTCCTCTCTTTATTAAGGACAGTACCTAGATTGGATTAGGATCCAACCTATTAAAGCAGGACATGAGAACTTAACTGGCATCATCTTTAAAAGTCTTATTTCCAAAAAGCTCATGATCACTGATACAAAGGATCAGGATATTAATTTACCTTTTTTCCCTAGAACACAATTTAATTCATAATGTAATATCAAACCCTGAAAGAACTGAAATCCTACCATATATACCCAAGGGCATAACTAGAAATATTCTGTAGAGTGGGTATTAGAATGAAAGATAGATATATGCGACACATACTAGCTCAAATTGAGAGAAATTCAACCTCACATGGTAACCCAGGGATGTATTTACAATAACCTCTATTACAAATTTTGCACCTGATAGTGATTCATGTTGAAGTATGTAGTACACATTCAATTAACAACTAGCATTTAATTAGGTGTTCTCTAGGTTTCCTTCTTCCAATGATAAAATGTTTAAAGACTTGTTAATAATGAAGGATGACTGCATCATGGTCCCACATGCCCCATGTTATCAGACCTTATAGCTGAGTGCTAGACACAGTTGAACAGCACAAGGCACTGAATTTAATTATGTTGCTCCCTAATCCCTGGAAAAGAGTTAGTTAGGACAGAAGAGCAACATTTAAACCTGGCAATAGTCTAGCCCTGGTGGCACAATGATGAAGCACTTGGCTGCTGAAAGACGGGCCCCGTTCAAAGCCCCAACTCACTTCAGAGGAGAATGACGTGGTAGTCTGCTTCTGCCAAGGTTACAGAGTAAGCTTTCTATGGAGAAGTTCTACTCTGTCATAGCGTCTGTGAATCAGTATCCACTTGAAGGCAGTGCATGTGTGTCTTTTACTGAAAAGTCATTTAAAATAATTTGTGAATTTGTTTAGAAAATATGCCTCTTGAAACATGAGCTTAGGGCAAAACTCTAATTAATATTCAAAATAATGTAAAAGGCAAGAATCTCATTAACCCCTCATAAAATTCACAGGCTTTGGGGTATGTCCTTGAACTTGAGTGCCTGGAGGAAGAGATACCTTGGAATCTGCATTTAATTTTAAATTGCCATGTGCTTTTGTTATATAAAGAACTCTTTCATAAAAGACATCTGTGTGTGTATGGGCAGCGGGGTGAGTAACAACAGAGAACCTCCCATAAAATGGAACCTGCAGGCATTGTTCTATGCATTGATATTGGTTCCGTAACTCCAGTCTTAGCTTGTAAAGTTAATGAGGCTCCTTCAAATCTTTAAAATGACTGCACGTGGAATCCACATAACTAGAGAAATAAATGGAGGTTAACTGTACCAAGGGCTTATTATACTCACAACAAACAGTCCCATAAAAACCTGGGCTAAGTGAACAGGGATATTAAAGAGTTTATTGCATATAGATTGAGAATAATTGTTTGTTGGAGCTGCTGTGAAATGGGCAGTACAGGCAAGACACCAAGGATAAGATTTTAAGAAGAGGACAGAAAAAATTAATTTGGAAGGAATATGAGAGAGGGGAATAACATTAAAACAATACTAAGTGGTTTAATATCAGAATAAATGAGGTGATAAGAACAATGGATTGGAGAAAGAAGAGAGCAAAATATGATATGTGCACAATAATAATTCTGTTTTTTGAAGTAAAGAAACTGTTTGAAGTAAAGTTTTCTGAATCATCCATCTTTCTGTGTGTGTGACTTTGAACAATTTTAATGAAATATGACCTTTCTTCAGTAAAGAACTGAATGCATATTTTTACAAAGTTGAACTACCTATGAAATCACCAACTAAATAAAGATTCAGAACATGAAGGTAATTAACCATAACAGATGACTTTAATTTACTGTTGCTATAAGTCACAATACCGTACTACCTGAGATAACTATGTTCGGATTTCTATCTCAATGATTGTTTTTTTAATGTATTTCAACAAAATGGAATCACACAACCTGCCTCTTTGTTGTCTGGTTCCTTTTCCTGAAATTTATGTCTTTGAAATTCATTCATATTGTTTTGTGCAAGGATAACTTATTTTTTATTCCTCTATAATATTCTCTTCTATGAATGTCCTTACCCCATCTAACATTAATGAAGTTTAGAATTTATTATAATTTGGGACTGTCAAGAATTTTGCTACTGGTACAACTAATGTGGCAAGTAATATTTCACTACCTAAAACAACTGAGAATAGAAATCCTATATGACCTAGCAATACCTCTTCTGAATATATGTCCTAAAGAAGTAAGAGACATACCAGGATCAGACATATACATTCCCATGTTCATTGCAGTATGGTTCATGATAGATAATGGTTGGAAGCAGTACAGTCACCAGAAAAATAGATAAAGAAACTTTGTTACATATACACATGGAATACTGTGCATCAATAAAAAACATTCATTAAACCATGAAGCATCTCAAGACATGGATGAACTTAAAGCATATTATACTAAGTAACTTTAGTCAATCACAAGAGGACAAATATTATACGAGACCACTGCTATCGGGATAAACACCACGGCAAAGACAGGGGTCAATTTCAGGTCATGCAATTATGTTTTTATGCATTGAACATTAATGACATAAATTATGATGAGCTAAGGGATGACATCAAGAACATCATTCACGAAGAAAGCAAAAGGACATTTAACAGAGAGGAAAGGAAAAAAAAGATGCAAATAGATATCAGAAGAGATTATGAAACTTGCTTTAAAAAATATATTTAGAGAATACTTTATTAGTTTCTGTAATCAAACCCATGTAGCTAAGACCTTACATATTTAATACAATACA
>NW_022111300.1:30598009-30602213 GCF_000313985.2 Echinops telfairi | reverse complement strand
TATATATATATATATACATATAAAGACCAATCACAGGGTTATACATCAATAGCAGCAACAGCTTTTCCAGGGTCTGCAATCTCTGAATTATAGAGACACCCAAGTAAAAAAGGAAAACCTCTGAAACAGCAAAGTTATGTAACTGTAGTGGTACGTGGAACCATTTTTCAAAATTAGCTTCTCAATCATAATCGGAAAGAAAGCATTCTAGAATAACATCATTAAAAAACAGCTCTGATATAGCACAATCACTATCACATATCATAAAGCAGGTACAATATATTTTATATTCACAGGGGTATGATACAGTACGGTCCTACATCTATAATACTAGAGGGTACAATTTAAAAGGCATTATTTGAGACTTGGTTCTACTTTTCTAGCAACCATCCTATCAAACTTGCTCTTAATTGCAGAGTAGCTAAGGCAAATGGAAGAAGTGATAAAGTAAAAGAGCTAATGAGAAAATTTCAAGGGGCAGCTTGAGAAGACAAAGTAAATTATTATAATGAAATGTGCAAATAACGAGTTATAAAACCAAAAATGAAAACATTCTCAGCATACCTTAAACTGAAAAAAATTATAAAAAAATAATAAGAAGAAGAAACCAAACCTAGAGTTCCAATCTTGAAAGGTTCCATAGGCAAAATATTGAATGATGTAGGAAGCATCAAAAGAGATGGAACGAATACCAGATCCAGTGTACCAAAAAGAACTAATTGACCTTCAATCATTTCAAAAGGTAGTGTATGTGAAAGAGTCAATGGTACTGAAGGAAGAAATTCAAGGCACATTGAACTGTACAATAGCCTAAAACAAGACACCAGTAATTGATGGAATCCCAATCACAATGTTTCGACAAGTTAATGAAGCATTGGAAGCACCCATTCGTCTAGGCTTGAAATTTTGAAGACAGGTACTTTGCCAACTGATTGGAAGAGATCTGTATCTGTACATGTTTCAAAGGAAAAATACAATTCATTGCCATTGAGCCTATGCCAACTCATAGAGACACAACAGGGCAGGGTAGAAGCTGAGGCCAAATTTAAAGCGAATATGGGACAAAGTATATCATCGCTGATATCAGAATGATCTTAGCTGAAAGTCAAGAATGCCGCAAAGATATTTGTGTTTTATTGACTATGCAAAGGCATTTGACTATGTGGATCATAACCAAGTATGGATAATCTTGAGAAGAATGGGAATTCCAGAACACTTCATTGTGCTTGCACAGAATCTGTACATGGATCAAGAAGTATTTGTGTGAGCACAGCAAGGCAAGACTGCCGGGTTTAAACTCAGGAAAGGTGTGCATCAGGTTTTTATCTTATTATCATACCTATTTGACCTATCTGCTGAGCAATAATCTGAGAAGGTGGACTACATGAAGAAGGAGGGATCAGTATTGGAGGGAGACTCATTAACAACCTGCGGTATACAGATGACACAACTGGCTGGCTGGAAGTGAGGAAGACTTGAAGCACTTTCTGGTGAAGATCAAGGATTAATGCCTTCAGAATGGAATATAACTTAATAGAAAGAAAACAAAAATCCTCACAAATGAACCAAATAAAAAGGGAGGGATGAAAAGATGGAAGTTGTCAAGGATTTCATCTTGCTTAGATCCACAACCAGTGCATATGATCTCAATAGTCAAGAGATCAAAGGACACATTGCACTGGGTAAATCTGCTCCAGAAGACCTGATTAAAGTGTTGAAAACTAAGTATATCACTTTGATGAATAAGGTGTGCCTAACCTTAGCCATGATATTTTTCATTTCCTCATACGCATGAAAATTGGACAGTGAATAAGGACAACTGGAGAATGGATGCATTTGAAGTATGGTGCTGGTGAAAAATATTTAAAATACCACAAATTGCCAAAAGAACAAGCAATTCTGTCTTGGAGGAAGTACAGCCAGAATACTCCTTAGAAACAAGGATGGCAAGACTTTGTCTCATATTTGTGACATGTTATCAGGGAGGATCAGTCCCTGGAGAAGGACATAATGATAGTAGACATGAGGCAGGACCAGGAAGGGTTTCCCTGTGTTGTAGGAATCCTGGGAGTTGGAATTGACAGGAAACCACCTAACCACAACATACACTTCTGAAGGAATTTATTTAACCCTTTCCAGCCCCAAATTCTGCCATCTTTAATTTTGACCACATTCCAACAAAATTTAAATGTATCAATAGGTGGAAAAATGGGGCCCAGGTCAGCAGCACATATTGGGAGCTCCAAGGCAAAGAGTGAGTCCAGTATACAGGAAGACTAGTAGGAGAATTTTGGTAAGTGAGGGGACCCCCATGACAGCCCAGAATTCTTACCCTGTCCAGCAGGTGACCCTCCCTTATATCTTCCTTACTCCAGGGTCCCTGGAGATCTGCTACCTGATCTCGGAGATTTCCCAGCTTGAGCCAGTGGTGAGGTTCCTGTAAGCCACCGCTGCTGTGGTCATCAACCAACAATATCCCCATCTCACCCCCTAGCCTGGTTGCCATGCCAGGAGCTGGATGGCTGCCCTACCTAGACCTCCACAGCTGTAGCAGGACCCCTACATAGCACCTATCCACCTGCAGCACTCCCCTGGGGAAGTTACTCCCTTCTCCCATGGTTCCTCTCTCTCAACATGGTGGCTATCCCACTGCCAAGTCTGGTCTCTACATCCACCAACCCAGGGACCCAGGAACCCAGGACCTGCACGCTTGCCAGCTGGTCCACTCTGCAGCATCGTCCAGCACTTCCCCAGCCTCCTTGGACCACAAGGAGCAGAGGGAAGTTCATCCTTCATCCAGAGGGCATACATCACCCACATCTAGTCTGGATCCAGAGCCCAGGGGATAAGCGACCTGGGTCCTGGGGTTCTGTAGCCCATGCCAGCAACACTACCTCAGACCCCGACAAGGCTACCACACACTGATTGGCCCCTTTCAACCTTATCATTGTACCTGGAGCTCCTCCCCTCCCACCACCCAAAACAGTAGTGCTCCCTGCCCATAGCAGCCACAGGTTCCCCCAACAGTGCCAGGCACCTTCACCCTGGGGAGGCTTTCCCAAGGCACCTGCACTAGTGGCAGTGGTCACTCAGTACCACCTCCTATGGTAGTGGGACCTCCCTCAACTTTGTTTTCTATTAGGTTCCTTTAAAAATTATTTTTAATTTAAAAAGGCTGAAAATCATGGTCTGACAGCCTAGTCCAACTCAGTCCAAGGGCATACATGCAGTCTCCAACCTCACTCCATTCACTGAGGCTCGTCACCACCATTGGCCACTGAATCTTCATGGAAACCTGCCTGCACATCAGTCTGACTCACCACCGTAGTAGGCCACAGGCAGCCCCTTACCAGTTACATAGAGAAAGAACTCTGTGTCCCTTGGTCTCCCAGAGACATGGCACCGACCTGTACAGTATCAGTGATCTTGAAGACAACCAGACATACTTCAGCAAACAAGAGAGAGCATCAAATAAGGTAATAAAAGAGGTGGAAGAAAACCTAAGATCAATGACAGATACTATGAATAGGAACAATATTCAAATAATTGGTCTACTGGAACAACAAAGTCGACAGCAAAATTAACAAGAGAATTTCTGGTAGCAAACTTTCTCACCTTAATGAATGAGAATCAGACATTCATACAGGAAGGAGAGAGGACACCAATTAGACTAAACCTCGGGACTAAACCAAGGCATATAATAATTAATTATCCAATTTTGAGGAAATCGAGAAAAATTCAAGAGCAGCGGGAGAAAAGAGGATGGTCACATACAAGGGTGCTCAGGTAAGAATATGCTAGGAACTCTCAGCAAAAACCATGAAGATGAGGAGAGAGCGGACTAACGTCTTCCAAAACCTGAAAGAAAAAATATGCCTACCCAAGAATTCTCTACCCTGCAAAATTATCTGTTAAGATAGAAGGAGAGATAAGGGTCCTCCATTACAAGGTAAAACTCAAAGAATATGCCGTAAGACACCCAACCCTATGAACAAGCCTCACCAATTCACTATGGTTAGAAGACAAAATCCACCAAGCAAGAGCAGAAGACCACCATATACAGTGAACCCTCGTTTATCACAGTTAATCAGTTCTAGACCCTACCGTGATAAATGAACTTCCGCGAAGTAGGATTCCTTATTTGTAAATCAAATATTTTCGTAGTTAGAGCATAGAGGACATGAAAAAACACCCTTTAGTCACC
>NW_022111300.1:30574410-30597866 GCF_000313985.2 Echinops telfairi | reverse complement strand
CAATAGCCTATGAAATGACTTAAGGGATGTACTCTACAGGTGGGTCGCCGAATGACTTAAGGGATGTACTCTACAGGTGGGTCGCCGTCTTTTTCCTCTGAAGGAGCTGGTGTAGGCAGTGGGTGCTGTTACGCAAAAACCGCCATTGAGTGAAGCCGCGGAAGTCGAAGCGTGAAGTGGCGAGGGTTCACTGTAGCCCAATTCCATCCAGAAGCCAATGTGTCAACAATTACCATCATAACATGGCCTCAGAGGGGAAAGAAGGCAAGAATGAACCCACACACACACAAACACAGCACACTGATATGAATGGAGATAAGAAAACACCCAAAACAAAAGAGATGAGATGACATCAATGAATCTATAGATTGTGATAATAACTGTGAATCCAATGATCTCAATTCATATATTTAAAGAAAAAGGCTAGCAGATGGGCTCAGAAAAACATAACACATCAATCTGTTTCCTACAAAAGACACATCTTAAGCACGCAGCAAAAAATAAACTAAGATAAAAGGCTGGTGGAAAATGTATCAGGCAAACGGCAACTTAAGAAAAGAAGGGGTTGCAACCCTAATCTCTGACAAAATTGACCTTAATTATATGACCAAATCATAAAAAGAGACAAGGAGGAGCACTAACTATAGAATGCTCAAACAATTAGTAAACCAGGAACCACTGAGCATATTAAATATATACACACCCTAATGAGAGACACGTGAGATCTGTCAAACTATTCAAAAGATGAAAACAGAAAACAGATTCAACAATCATAATAGGGGACTTTCATATAACACTATCAGAGAAAGATCACTGGGAAAGAAGTTCAACAAGGAGGCTATGGGGCTAAACAATGCAATTTGGTAAGAGAACCTGGTAGACATATGAAGAGTTTTCTATCCAAACGCAAAAAAGTTCACATTCTTTGAAAGCCCTCATGGCTCATTTTGAGAATAGACCACATTTTGGACCCAAGTAGAGCCTGAGTAAATTCAAACTCATAGAGCTTACTCAGATGTCTTTCTTGGTTCACCATGTCATAAAGCTGGAGATTAATAAAAGGATGACCAGAAAAACAAGGGAAAACTATTAGAGGATGAACAATGATCTTCTACGATATGTATGGGTACTGGCCCAGATTAGAGAGGAGTACAGGAAGTTGCTAGAGAGGTATTAGAATGAGAATACAATGTATCAAAATTTACGGAACACTGAGAAAGCAGTTATCAGAGGTAGCTTGGTATCATTAAATGCATATTTGAAAAAAGGAGAGAGACTTAAGACGGATACACTATGACAAAACCTCCAGCAATTAGAACAGTCAACCAAACAAGCTCTCCAATAGCAAAATAAAATAAAATAAAATAAAAATCAGGGAAGAGTTAAACCAGTGGGAAAACAAAAGAATGATGCAAAAGAGTAATGCAGCGCAAAGCTGGTTCTATGAAAGGATCAACAGAATGGACAGACCACTGGCAATCCTAACCCTGGAAAGGAAGGTGCAAACATCAATGGTCAGGATGAGGGATGAAACGGGAAAGTACAACAGACCATCATGAAATGAAACTATTTGAAATGAAAGAAGTAAGCGTGTGTCAAAAATCGCTGGTCTTAAAGAGTATTAAGTGAAGTTTTGCAAAACTTTTATCTCATTTCACTTTTTTACTAGGAGATAGGCTTGTAAGCATATGTTCAGTTTCCTATACATTACTTAGAAAATACCTTCCTTGTGATCATCTCAGTTTCACACTGCATCCTCAAGTACTCTGATTTGTGTACACCTGTTTAGAAGAGAATATTTGTCTTATTAATATCTCCAAGTTCAGAGGGACAAATATGGCCCACATGTTTTACAACCACACCACCCTCCCAGAGTCCAGAGTAACAAGCATGGTTCACACAAACTCACCCATATTCTGAAAGACATAATTTCCCAGTATAATATGCAGCAAAAATCTATATTTCATTATTTTCATGAAGCAGAAATATTCTTTGATTCAGGATGTGGTTGTGTTCTTGGTAGTTGTCCTCAATTGGGTTCCATCTCATCATGACCTATGTACAACAGAATAAAACATTGCCAGGTCCTGGCCACCCCTATGTTTGATTTTGTTGTTAAAGGTACTGTGTCAATGCTGTGTTTTAATTGAAGTAATCAGTCTATTTATATTAGATTGAATTACTGATTATTTGAGTCAAATTCAGCCATATTACTGTGGCTTTTTTCCCCCCATCTGGTTTCCCTTTTCATCTGTATTTTCTCCTTCTCTTGGCTTTTGATAAAGATATAGATAGATCTCTCATTGTCATTAAGTCATTTGTAATTCATGGCAACCCTATGGGACAGAATAGGACTGCTTCAGTGGGTTTCTTAGGCTGTAAATCTTTATGAGAACAGAAAGATTCATGTTTCTCCTTTGGGGTAGTTGTTAGGTTCATACTACTGATTTTGTGGTTAGCTTCTTCAGGTAAGTAGGTAGGCAAACAGGCAAGTAGGTAAGATAGATATATAATTTGGTAGATAGGTATATATACAGTAGATATATAATTTCTAGTCTTTGGATATTATTTCAAAGTTTATTTTAATATTCATAACATGCACTTTTTATTATTGGAGTTTTATTCAAATTAATAATTTTAGCATGTCATAATATAAGCTTTTTATAGTATTTTATATTAATCTACTTCCACAACTGTTGCCAATTGCCAATTTGATCCCATGTATATTTTAAATCCACCAGATTTTGTAAGCAATCAGTATTCATTGGGATTTTCCAAAGTATTTTTCCTTTTCACTGTTCTTCATTGCCTTCTTGTTACCATCCTTCTATCCACAGTCATTATAAATCTGCCTTAAACCCTTCTTAAATAAAAATTTTTATAGTCATCTGCCAGCAAATAAACCTTTCAGCCATTGCTTCACTTTTGAATGATAAAGTAGATGGTTTGAAAATGATATGCTCTAAGTTTCAGCATGTTAAATATACCATCCTTATTTCTGACTTATAGCTTTTCTCTGAAGGCAGTTTTCAGTCTGTTCTTTCTCCTTTGGGAAAAAAAAAGGGTTATTATTTTTCCCCTCATAGCTTTAAAGATTTCTTTTTGGTTTGGGTTATCAGCAGTTTTTCTATAAAATGAGTCAATTTTTTTGGATAGGGTTTTTTTTTTTTTTAACTTCTTGGGGTTTATTAAATCTAAGGCTTAAACTTTGCCCTCTGTTTTGGAAAATTCATATTCAATATACCTTTAACTATGGGTGATGTCCATTCTTGGATTCGTTTCTTTTATGATTCTGCAAACACAGCGTAGGGGATTTATCAAAAAGATGGTTGTCTTTTTCTCATCTTGTGATGATTCCAATGGCTTAGCCCATCAAGGCTTGCACTTTCCAATAAGATCAATAGTGGGATGGCAGAAACTAGTGTTACACCCCCCACCAGCTCCTTTCTTAATTCTAACCATTATTTCTTTACCACACTATCTTGCCCAAAATAAAAAGAGCAGGAGGAAAACATATTAGAACTCACTTATAAATGAGCCATTTTGTAATAATCTTTGAATTCTATGAAAGATATAAACCTGATCCACCAAAGAGAAACCAGAATCAACAGTTATAAACCATGAATACGCTTCTAAGTCTGAGCAACACCATCTGAGACCTTTTCCTTGCCTCACCTGGGGGGTCATTTCCTTGCTTTCCAGCAGGAAAAGCAAACAGAATTCACTGAGATGGGGAGTTATTGTGAACCAGCTCAGGCCACCACAAACTGGGATTTATTTTTGTTGCTGCATACTTCGATTTCTTCCATTAAGTAAGTTTCCTCTTGCTGACTTTGCAGGTGGTAATTCTGATGGTTACTTTAATTTGGAGGTGATTTACTAAAATAGAAAACAAAACAACAACAAAAAACACTTTATGAAGTGTGGAGATGCAGAGCCAGAGATGAGCAGACTAGAATCCACTCACCGAATACAGCTTTGTATCCACGTTGGGGAAAATAGGTTTTACAGAACACACATTACCTTACATATTGTGTATTCATGCTATCACATTATCACAGTATCGAGCAATTGTGAGATTGATGACCTGCGGTGTAGTGCTTACAACTTGGGCTTCGAGTCATAAGGTCAGCAGTTTGAAACCACCAGCAGCTCCAAAAGAGAATGACGGGGCTTTCTACTCCCGTGCACAGTTACTGTCTCAGAAACTCAAGGGCACAGTTTTACCCGGTGCTATAGGGTCACTGAGTCAGAAGGGACTTCATGACAGTGAGTTTATCTTGT
The DNA here is from genome assembly GCF_000313985.2 of Echinops telfairi. Classification (NCBI taxonomy): domain Eukaryota; kingdom Metazoa; phylum Chordata; class Mammalia; order Afrosoricida; family Tenrecidae; genus Echinops; species Echinops telfairi. Next base: position 30,593,582 of record NW_022111300.1, on the reverse strand, counting down.
TTGCTTTTGCTTGAAACCAAGAATGTTTACTATCAAGCTCATCACAGGAAAAAAAAACCCAAAAGATTTCTGATTCCTACTTTAGGGATGAGTGTTGTTATTCATAGTCATTTTCAAGTCAGCTACCCCATTCTGTGTCATCTTCATGAACAACGATATGTTTAGTCCATTGTTTCAAGCTGTCTCTTTAAGGGACGTCCCTATTTTTGCTCACCATCCCCTTCGCTGAATTCAATGAGCTTTCCTGGCGATGTGTTCAAAGCAATCAAGCCAACAGTTTTTTCATTTCCTCTTCTAAAGAACATTCGAGCTGCATCTGTTTTAATACTGGACCTTAATATACTGATATAAAAAATAGGAAAAGGCTATATCTGAAGAAAGAGAAGGGAAATAATTCCTAGGTAAAAATTTCCTGCAGAGAGAGATAATAAGAACTTCAAATTAGTTAACCTTGAAAAAAATTATCTTCTCGCACTTTTCTCTAGCTATCAAAAACATTGACTTCTTAACCCTGCTTTAAGATTCTGACTGAAGAATGAGTAAATGATTTAACACCTTTTTCACTTTCAGGTCAATCAGAGAAAGAGCTATGTTAAAAAATAATTTGTCCTTAAATGCAAAATTGTCTATGTAACCTACAGTAAAAAACTCTGGTGGCATAGTGGATTATGAGTTGGGCTACTAACTGCAGGGTCAGCAGTTCAAACCCCCAGCTGCTCCATGGGAGAAAGATGAGGCTTTTTACTCCAAGAAAGATGTACAGTGTCAAAAACCCACAGAGGCAATTATATTCTGTGTGATCTAGTTGCTATGAGTCAGAATTGACTCAATGGCAGTGAATGATGATCCAGACTAGATAATATGGTTTTTAAAATATCATAGATTTTGCATCTCTGAAACAGTTCAATAAACACTTAGGTTTCCCCTTCATTGAATCCTGCAAATAATAAAACTGTCTTGAGACAATGAGTAGCCTTTTTCAGAAGCTATCAGGAGTTGGGATCATATCTGTCCTATGACCTGTGCTATCTTTGTTTCCAATGAATTGTTTACCTGTTGTTGTTTTGACAAACTTTCTTTAAGATTCATGAAGATTTTGTTTGGAAGCATATAATTATGTCTTGATTGCTACTTATTTTTTTGGATCCAATAGTGCTTTTTAGTCTTGTAAATTTCAGCTTTTCCATTTCAATTAGCTTAACTTGTAATTGAGAGCAATTTTTCATTTTTATTCATAGAAAATGAAATATGTGATTAAATTCTGCACTCCAATGAGATAGCATTCATTTGATAATTTCTTAGGGTACTTTTTGGTAGGGGGTGTGTGTTGGGGAGGGGAGAAGGCCATTCTCTTTGATATAGAATTCTTCAAGGGGGCCTGTGATAATGAGTTTTAGACTGTATTGTAAAATGGCCTGAGGGTTAAAAGAAAGAAATTACCATGTCAATGTAAACTATCACTGATTTCTTAGATTTGAGTTTAGCAGAGTTGGTATTTATAAGTTACTCCTTAGACGGAGGCATTTGATGTATTCTTCTCATGGCTCAGTCAATTCTTCTCAGTCAGTCAATCTGACTATGACTCCTAGTTCCAGAGCGCTGGCCCTCTGGGCTGGAGCCGTCTTGCAGCTGCTTGTCATTGGTCCTAGGGGCCCAATCTCAGCATCTTCTCAGGGTATACATGGCAACAGAAGAGTAAAGGACCATACCTGCACAAAAGGGGAGGTGCATTTTTACATCTTACTCTAGGGTGCCAGTGTCATTCATATAGAGCCCATTACACAAACATTCAGCCGGATTTGGGTGCAGATAGCTGGGCTCTAAATCCAGTTACTGGTTGCTAGATTAATGGCCAAGGAGAAATCACTGACCTAGGGAATGCTATTTACTATAATTTATAATGTCAGTGCAGTGGTTACATTCTCAGCTGCTTACCACAAGGTAAGCAGTTGGATCCTATCCAGGGGCTCTGTGAGACAAAAAGACCTGAAGATCAGCTCATGTAAAGATTACTATAAGTCACCGTAGATGCAGTTGCGCACAGCAACAAGAACCCCATAGAAGTAGTTATCAGGATGGAGTAGACAACAAAAGTGAAATTAGAGAAAGTAGCTTACAATTATTTGATCAATAAATCTTTTGGTATTGTGCACAGTTAGAGAAATTATTCTTTCATTCCTCCTTCTCTCCCGAAAACAACTGCTTAGCTAACACCAATGATATTTATAGCGCTACGCTTTATGCTCTAAGTTATCCTGGTGCTGCTGTTCAAATAAGCTCTCATCAATCCTAACCTTTTCTTTTGGTCTCAGGCTTGAACAAATATTTTGGTTTTTTTCCATGATTTCACCTGATGATAAAGCTTTTGGGAAGAGTTAAGCTATCATCATTTTCTCGTGCACTCATGGTTAAGCGTTAGCCTATAATACAAGGTCAGAGGTTAAAGCCTCTAGCTACTCTGAAGGGGAAAAAGGCCGGGCTATCTGTTCTCTTCCCAGATTGACAACCTTGGAAATTTTATATAGGGTCACTATAATTGATCAACATGGTAGCAGTTGGTAGTTTGTTTTCATCATAATTTTAACTCGTATGTATTCAAAGTAACTGTGCATATCTTTATCTACTTGTCACCTCTCTAATAAATACCTCACATTCTGAGAACATTAAATATATTTAAACACAGAAGATTATGTTAAGCGATAAGAACCCACTTCATATTTATTATTCATATAAGCATAATGTAACATGAACAATGAATTTTAAAAAATGGAAAAAGATCAGAACAGTATATGTAAAAAGACTGCAAATATAGGTCAGAGTTGACTATAGGACACCATGAAGAATAAATATGGGAAGCAGACAATCTGAGAATGGAATATGCTGATCCATTTAAGAGCGTTTAAGTGTTTATTTAAATGATATGTTGTTGTTCTTGTTAGGGGTTGTTGATTGGTTTCAAACTCCATAACAACTCTTTCGACTGGTTCCGGGATCTTCACTCCACAGATGGGGCTGTTTGAGCCCATAGTTGCAGCCACTCACTGTGTTGATCCATCTCATTGATGGTCTTCCTATTTGTTACTGACTGTCTGCTTTATCAAAAATGATATATTTTTCCCCCCAAGGACTGGTCTTTCCTGATTTTATGCCCAAACTACATGAGACGAAGTCTTACCATCTTACTTCTAAGGAGCATTTTGGTTATATTTCTTCCTAAATACAATTGTTTGTTCTTCTGGGAGTTCATAATAATTTTAATATTTTCCACCAACACCGTGATTCAAATGTATCGATTTTTCTGTGATCTTCCTTAAGCACTTTCCTCACTCGTACTTTTACATACAAGTACATATGAGGCAGCTGAAATTATCATGACTTGTGTCAGGTTCAGCTTAGTCTTCAAGCGGACATCTTTAGTCTTCAACACTTTAAAAAGACCTTTGGCATCAAATTTGGCCCTTAAAATATGTTGTCTGATTTCTTTACTGCTATTTCAATGAACACTGATTTTGAATGAAGCAAAATGAAAGTCTTGTTAGCTTCAATCTTTTCTCCATTTATCATGATGTTGTCTATTGTTCGAGAAATTAAAACTGGATTCAGAGAAGGATGTGACAAGAGGAATTTTACTCTTGATGTCAAATGGCTATTGACTGAAAGCAAAGAATACCAGACAGATCTTTACGCGTGTTTTATTAACAATGCAAAGGCAAAAAAAATCGTGTGGATCATAACAAACTAAGGAAAATATTGAGAAGAATGGGAATTCAGAGCAACTTCCTTGTGCTCACGTGGAACCTCTACATGGACAAAGAAGCATACATTGACCAAATAAGGAAACTCTGAATAGCTTAAAATCAGGAACAATGGGTACCAGGGTTGTATCTTTTCACAATACTTATTCAATCTGCATATGCTGAGAAAATAACCTTGAAGCTGGACTCTAAGAAAGAGCATGCGGCATTGGGATCCAAAGAAGGCTTGTAAACAACCTAGGATATGAAGATGACACTGCTTTGCCTGCTGAAAGTGGGTAGGACTTCATGAACCTGCGTATACAAACTGAATGAAGTCATATTTGCTTTTTAAATTAAAGAAATATTATACTCATAAAATGTTGATAAGGTTTATTTTTATTATCTGTTAGAAAAAAGTGCTTTTTGTGTGCTTGTCTCTCTGCTTAGTAGAGAGATAGATGCTTATGACCAGCATGTGTGTGAAGCACAAAAGAACTGAATTTATGGCCCTATTGTCTGATCTAAGTCTATGCTCAGCTTTGCTCCTTATGAAGCTTGTTCGGAGGTTGACACGGGGCCCTGTAAAGTCTATTGTACTTCTAATAAACCAACTGTGTGTCTCAATATAGGAAAAAAAATCTTCATGTACAATAAATTTGTGATCTAAGATCTTAAAGCTCTTACTTGTTTTTGCCAGGGGCCAATTTTTAGTTTCTCTTTGTTCTTAAAAACTGTTTTCTTTAAATATAATTAGTACATGGAAAAATTAGTAGACATCTCAATGTGTTTTCACACACTGAATACCAGTTTATAACCCAAACAAAACTCAAACTCACTGCCATCAATATGATGCTGACTCATACTGATCCTAAGGAACTGAGTAGAACTTCCCCTCTATAAGTTTCTGAGACTGTAACTTTTTATTGTCTTAAGAGCCCCATCTTTCTCTCACAGAGTGGCTGGCAATTTCAAACTCCTTACCTTGCAGTTAGCAGCCCAATGTGTAACCACTGCATCTCCAGACTCCAAATCTCATCAAGTGTGCTACCATCTAGATCAGCCACCTAAACCAGATAAGCCACTCTCCTGATTAACCCCACCACAAGCAGCCCAAGATAGAGAATCAACATTTATGGAGTGACTGATATATGTCTGTCACCATATCCTATCATAAAATAAATATTAACCCATTTATTATTGTAAAAAAAAAAAAGACTTTGGAGGATTAAGACCTATAAAGCATGAATGCAAACTTCAGGCTGTTTCAAGTCCCCTTAACTCTTCTCAGATTCCTCTTTGATAGTTAACAGGGTTTGTTTTGTTTTTTTTTGTGCCAACATAGCACCTGTAAGAAGATATGTGTGGAGTCTAGTCTGTCAATCAGGTCCCAGCTTGATGACCTCATTTGGAAGTGCCACAGTGATATATGGCTCTCTGGAGGCAGACCACTCTCAGTCTCTCTCTGCCTTCATCATCATGCCAGCGAGCCACTCTGAGACCTGCACAAGCCCTAGAGATGTATCCACTACCATTGGATCCACAAGACTTTGCATCCACGGGGCCTGTGATCTTCCTGCATTATTGCATGTGGCTTCGAGAGTCTGCAGAGGGATTTATGGACTAGAATTGTACTTATGGACTGGAGTTGGGCTGGGCTGGGATGTTTTCCTTGTATACAATTACTTCTTGATACAAAGTTCTTTCTCCTACATACCTCATATTTTTTAGAAGTAATTCCCTGAACCAAATTCCTAAGCTGTATGTCATTCTTCAATCTATCTTTCTGAATGTCCACTCCACTGAAGCTGAACTCTTATCAGATCCAACTCTTTGGGTTTCCCTAAGTAACTGGTGGTTAATCCCATTGTTCTGTTTAACTCCACACACAAGTCTCTCATCTTGGAGTGCTTTATTCCTCTGTACTAATTTAGTGAACTCTTACTAATCTTTCAAACTCAACTCAAATCTTTGTTTTCCTAGTAAATGTGCTTCTACCTTTTCCACTCTGCATGGGAACATTTGTGTAGAGTTAACAACATCCAGCCCAATAATAAGGTCTCACAGAAGTTGAAGCAGCAGTTTATGATGAATTACTAGATTCCCATCTCCCTCACAAATTCAGCTTGCGAGTATACAAAGAGTCTCCTATCTTTTATCTTTTGTGTCCTCATACAGAATAAATGGTACGCAGTTGCCACTCATTGAAAATGTAGAAAATGGATAAACAAACTAATGGAGGGCAGAGAAAATCATCAGCCAGAGAGGCAAGCATCCGTGTAAAAAATACACCTAAGTGTGAGAAACTTGTCAGATTATATTTTTAGTTGGCACTGGAAATTGGGCTGCAAACGTAATTGAAGACGACATTATGACCTTTAACAAGATGCACCCAAGACTTCCCCTGTCCATATCCAGACAGCCTCATAGAATGTGGTAATGCTAAAGGAAAAGATACTCCTGATGGGGCTGATAAGAATCATTGTTCCTGCAGGTACTGATGGCAGCTGTGGAGGCAGGGATTGTATTTGAAAGAACTAATGTGGATCATCATCCTTGAAAGCTGATAAAGCTAAAAGATTAGTGTTAGACACAGATAGCTAGGAATTAGTCATGCTTCTTAACCATCTTATGATCTGGCAGGGAAAGAATGATTTGAATAATTATAGATGAAAGAAGGAAATCCTTTTAATTAAAGGATAACTAAAAATGGCCAGTAATTGTCTGGGCCAACTCTTTGTGAACCACATGCATCCGTGTAGAACAGTGCTTCTTTTCCAGGGCAGATTTGTTGGAACGAGATCCCTCAGTCTTTCTTCTGCAGGGTCTCTGGGTGGATTTGAGCTCCTAACGTTTTGCTTAGTAGGGGAAAACATTAACAACCACTCAGAGATGACTAACATTTGATAGACACATATAAAAATGGATAAAGCAAAATCTCCTTCCGCACAGCCTGTTCTAAATGACATGTCAATGTCCCCATTGTCAGAGTATCTCACGGCTTTCTGGAGTCCCTGGAACACCTTTCTTGTGGACGTGTGACTTCTGTGTGCTAAGTATTGGAGATATGTAGGTCCTGACATACAGAATTTTCATTATTTTAGCAGAGAGATAGAGGCACAGGAATAAAATTGTAAAGGGTTAGTGAGGGGGTTTTACAGGATATTGAAATCAGGGGGAGAGATTTACATGTGATTTATTGAGGATTAACATATATAATCACTAAGGAAATTGTGAAAATTTGCAGTTAGAATATGGGACAAAGAATGGGATGAATCATTTGGCTTCTCTTTCAAAAATACCTATCCCTTGAAATAGTTTAAAGGACAAGGAAACTCACTTCTTTTCCTGTGCCATAAAGCAGTGTAGTTTAGGTTGCTTCAATCTCCATTGTCTCTTTGAAGGGTCAGAGTAGTCACAAATGTATTTATACAGGCCCTGCAGTACATAGACTCTTTGAAGTCTGAGCAATACTGGGAAGCAGTACTATCTAGGGAGAGGAGTTGGTACAATGAAATAATTAACCTGGACAATTGAGGAGTAAGAAAGTTATTCCTAGATAATTTAATTTAGTAATTGGAAGATGTTACCAAAAACTTCTTTGTAACCTTCCAGTTGAAAATGTTCCCATTAACTATGGAAACATTATCATGCTTTAATTAATACAATGGAGGAATTAGGATTTTGCTTTGGTAAAAATTCTAAGCGATGCCTTCCCGGTCTCTTCAGCTGTGTGTTAGTGTCATTTAAGTCACTGCTCAAAAGCAATACGTATATTGTTGTTAGATGTGTTAATGTTTTATCTGTCATCTCGGAACCTTTTTCCTTTCACTGAGAAATATGAGGATAAGTAGAAGACATTGCCACAAAATTATACAAAATGTATTTTAAATTATACCAGTTTTGACATCCTCCAGGGACTCAAACTGTGCACCTGTTCAATGCTCTTTGACTTTGGAGAACAAAATGAAGCCCGAGGTGGCAAGTCCAGGGATATAGGATGGATGAGGTAGGATTCCCAACAAAATTTTCATAAGACAGGCCTTGCTTGTGATAGGTAAACGCAAACCAACCAAACAAAATCATTAACATCACATCGAGGCTGACATATAATGACCCCACCTGGGTGTCTGAGACTGTAACCATTTATGGGTAAAAGAAAACAGTGTCTTTCCCTCTGAGCGGTGGTTTCAAACTGCCAACCATGTGGACTGCAGCCCAACTGGTTACTACTAGATCACCAGCGCTCCTTTATCAAGTAAACAAAGGCTGGTAAAAAGAGCAGTGGTTATCAAAGGGATCAGACAGAAACTGTGACACGAAGGATAGGGAGAGACACACAGACATAGTTTCACAGCAAAAGGAAAGGAAAAGGCAGGGAAGACATATTCTCAGGTTAATGTAAGAGACCAGAAACATTGGAAAGGATGTGTCAAGAAAGACAGGATGTTCGCGCCCTATCCCCACAATGACTGAATCAATTCGGGTTTGGGATCTTATCACAAATGTTTTCCAATTTAATTTCTATGCCACTATCTCTCTGCTAAAATAATGGAAATGCTGTATATCAGGACCTACGTATCTTCTAATACTCAGCACATAGTAGTTGTATGTGCACAAGAAATGTTTTATGAGTGGCTCAAGAAAGCAATAAAAATCTCTGACAATTGAGACATTGAAATGTCATTATGAATAGGCTATGGAGAAATAGATTTTGTTTTATCCATTTTTATATGTGTCTATCAAATTTTAGTCATCTCTGAATGGTTAATGAATTCACCTGCTAGCGAAAAAGAGACACCTCTGAAGTCATCCCAAACCCCATGAAGCACACACAGTTCTACACTGACACACGGATTCACAAAGAGTTCACACAGTCAAGAGCACAGCATGAAATCCGGGGTGCTGGGGTTCTGGGAGGCACATACCTGGAAAGAGGAGGTCCACTACAGAGGACCAGCTGATAGCAGAAGACCGGCCAGAAAGCCAGCCTCTGGTGTATGGTGGGAGGTCCACCACTGGCGCAATATGTGGTCTGGCTCTACATTCCACCTGGCCTTTGAGAGTAGTCACTGTTTTTCAAAGTATCCTATTCAAAAACTCCCTTGCTCTGTGCAGAACTTTCTTCTGACTCTGGTCTGAATTGTGTGCCTCTCCTGAAATCTTTATTGCAAGTAGGACAGGAACTGAGAAGCGGAGAGGCTGGACATGTGGAGCCTCCTCCCAGAAATGCAACTGTAGAAGAATGAGTAAGTGAAGGCCCTGATAGGACAAGAAAACATTAAAATTAAATTTTAAAAAATCATCAACACAACTTTCTTGTCCTTTTCTCACAAAGAGTGTTTTCAATTAGAGATTCTTCCTAACAAGTCCTTCATGATTTCCTAGATCCCTTGAGAAAATCGATCAAACCTACTCCTTTTGAATCTAAAATAAATATAGATAGATAAACGAACAGCTATCATAACCTTCTGAAGTGATCTTTCTACCTTAAATTTAATTGCTCCAGCAGATCTCTTGGGACATCACTGTTTAAATAGGATTATTATTTTAATACTTCCTAATGAGAGAACTTACCTATAACCATAGACTGATCACTGGGATATATTTAAACATGGTTGGAATAAGCATATGCCTGTATGAAGTGGAATCCTAGTAACAAGACTTTTTCACTTATCTTTGTACAATAGCTTAGATCTTATGTACAGTGCTGAGTATGTGTTTCATGTTAAATTCAGTTATTTAAATGAGCAATACACATTTGAGACAAGTGAGTGGGCTAGTCAGATTACTAATGCTGTCAAAGTTTAGATTAGAGAGATGTGTTACTGCCTACTTCTCTGCACAAATGCAAACTCTTGGCTCCTACAAACTGACTTCTAAAGGTCATCGTCATTCTACGTGCATCTTCTTTATGAGGACCTTGCCTCTAGATAACCTGAACCTTACTTTTGGTGTGAAGGAGTTAGCCCTTGGGGTGGGATCTGCAGGGTCCTCAGTCCAAATCCACTAGCCACTCTGAGGGAGAAAGATGAGACTTTCTACTCCCATAAAGAGTTACCATCTGGGTACAAATAGGAACTGAAACACAGGGAATCCAGGGTAGATGATCCCTTCAGGAGCAGTGGTTAGAGTGGCGATACTGGGAGGGTGGAAGGAGCGTGGGGTACAAAGGGGGAACTGATTACAGGGATCTACGTATAACCTCCTCTCTGGGGGATGGACAACAGAAAAGTGGTTGAAAGGAGACATCGGACAGTGTAAGATATGATGAAATAATAATTTATAAATTATCAAGGGTTCATGAGGGAAAGGGGAGAGGGGAGAGAGGGAGGAAATGAGGAGCTGATGCCAGGGGCTTACATAGAGGGCAAATGTTTTGAAAATGACAAGGGTAAGGAATGTACAAATGTGCTTTACACAATTGATGTATGTATGGATTGTGATGAGTGACAGTCTGAGAAACCTACAGGAGCAGCTCCACCTTGTCCTACAGAGTGTCTATGAGTTGGCATCGACGTGGTGGCAGCACTTTTGTTTTTGTTTTTTGTAGAATAATTTGGATAATATTTACCACCCTATCATTTGCTCTCCTTAAAAAAAAGGTTTATTGGCATATAATTTACATGCCATACATGCAATGAACTAGTCCAATCATATTAAGACTAGTAGGACAGTCATCACCACGAACAGTTTTAGAACATTTTCTTCTTTCTTGTACTTATTGTTAGCTCCCCATTTCCCCCAACCTTCCCTGCCCTGCCCAAGAAACCATTCATCTAACTGCAGTTTTAATAGATCTGCCTATTCTAGAATTCACATAGAGAAAACCAAAGAAAAACAAATGAAAGAACTAACAACAATAACAAAATAAAAGAGAAAACCCTCAGTTGAAATGGGTACAGAAAATATTAAAAAGCAAACAAACATTAAAGTTGGTCAAAAGGGAGATTGAATGGTAAGGTGTTAAATTGTAACCGTACTGCATTTTCAAGAATCCCCTTCCCAATGCACTCTGCATGAAGGCTAGCCCCTTCCCAACCCTGGTCTCTGGTCAGAAGGACTTCACCAGAGCCTTAATCCATGTGTAGTTCCCCTTTGACTCATGTTTTAATGTGTTCTAGTTTTTATTGTTTTCTGTGATCTTGTCAACTCAGGTTTTTCTTTTTCTCTTTTTAATCATCTTATTGAAGGCTGTTACAGCTCTTATCCAAATTCATATATACATCCATTGTATCAAGCACATTTGTACATTTATTGCCATAATCATTTTCAAAGCATTTCTTTCTGCTTGAGCTCTGGATATCAGCTCCTTATTTCCCCCTCCCCTCCCCCACTCTCCCTCCCTCATGAACCCTTGATAACTTATAAATTTATAAATCCTCCCCCCATTTCTTATACCACTGGCTCCTTTCACCCACCTTTCTGTTGTCCAACCCCCTAGGAAGGGTTATATGTAGATCATTGTGATCAATTCCCCTTCTATCCCCCCACCTTTCCCTTTCCCTCCTGGTATCTCTATTCTCATTATTGGTCCAAAGGGATTTATTTATCCTGGATTCCCTGTTCTGTTCTAGCCAGATTTGTAAGGTAGAATTGGGATCAGGATAGTGGGGAGACTGGGGGAGGATGCATTAAATAACTAGAGGAAAGTTGTGTTTCATCAGTGATATACTGCACCCTGACTGGCTCATCTCTTTCTTGTGATCCTTCTGTAAGGGGATGTCCAATTGTCTACAGATGGGCTTTGGGTCTCCACTCCACAGCCCCCATCATTCATATTGCTATGATTTTTGTTACAATTCAGGTTTTTCTAAATTTTGTTATTGTTATTGATGTTTTGGGTTTTTTGTTTGTGTTTTTATGTCTCTCTATATATGAAATCCAAGATAGAAAATTTATAAAGACAGTAACTGGATTAATAGTTTATTAGGGTTATGGCATGATAGGTGGGGGTGGGGGTGGGGTGAGATGGAATGTAAAGCTAATAATGAGTACAAGAAAATGAAAATATTCTACAGTTGTACTGATGATTTCACAATGCTCTTTTAATGTTCAAACAACTGAATGGGGCTTTTTAATCCTAGAAAGTGTTCCAGTCTTGGAAACTCACAAGGGCAGTTCTGCCTTGTCCTAGAGTGTCACTCTGGGTCAGCAGCAGCTTGATGGCAATGAGTTTGGCTTTCTAGTAAAATGTGTGAATTGTATGCCAATGACAGTATTAAAATTTTAAAAATAAAAAAATGGAAAGAATCATACTAAGTACCTTTGAGGAGAGTTTTTTGTTGTTGTTGTTGTTGTTTTTTTAACATTTTATTAGGGGCTCATACAACTGTTATCCCAATCCATACACACATCAATTGTGTAAAGTGCATTTGTACATCATTTCTCAAAACATTTTCTCTCAATTTAAACCCCCGACATTAGGTCCTCATTTTCCCCCTCCCTCCCTGCTCCCCCCTCCCACATGAGCCCTTGATAGTTTATAAATGGGTATTTTGTCATATCTTGTCCTGTCCGACGTCTCCCTTCATCCACTTTTTGGTTGTCTGTCCCCCAGGGAGGAGGTCACACACAGTTCCATGTAATCGGTTCCCTCTTCCCTACCCATTCTCCCTTTACCCTCCCTGTTTTGCCACTCACACCACTGGTCCTATAGGGCTCATCCGTCCTGGATTCCCTGTATTTTCAGTTCCTATCTGTACCAGTGTAGTGAGGAGAGTTTTTAAATGATACTATATTTAAGGTCAGAGGTGAAGGCTAAATTAATACTACTTGGCATTATTAGAACAAGTTTCCAAGATGTTCGCCAACGATCAACCACACTCTTGGTGGAGTTACCTCCTACCTACATCAAGGCTTTCTATGACGAACAGATGTATGGCGAAAGCCACTGTATGTCACTTCTGTGATTAAGTTATAAAGAGTTTTACCTTCCCATCTTATGTCTCTTTTTCTTAAATAATTTACCTGAGGGAAGTGGCCACTCAGTTGAGAAACTGAAATTTTAGGCCTGTGTTTGTGTTAGTCTGTGCTGGCTAGAGAAATAAATCCAGTACACTCATGTGTGTAAGAAAGAGCGTTATAAAACAGAGTAGTTGTATATTAAGAAAGCATCCCAACCCAGTCCAGATCAAGTCCATAAGTCCAATATTAGCCTATATGTCCCATACCAGTCCATAACTTCCTCTTCAGACTCACGCAACACATGCAATGATGCTGAATGCCGGAAGTTCACAGGTCAGTGGGTAGAAAGTTTTGTGGATCCAGTGGCGATAGAAAAATCTTAGCACTGGTTTGGGTCTCCACATGCCATCTCCAGCACCAAAGCTTGGGTGCCTCAGCATAGTTCCATGTCTTGTCATTAGGAATGTCTCAAAGGGAGTGTCTGTGTCCCACCTCCAGCAAGCTATTTATTGCCTTAGCTCCTCTAAGCGAGGTCATCAAGTTGTGACCTGACTGACAGGTTAAACTCCACCCCTTCACTCTTAATTCTCAAGTTGACAATAGATTATGTAACTTCCACAGCACCTAGAGTCAATGAGGAAGTGTAAGTAATATAGGAGGCTATTCGCTCATTGAACCGTTAGTTGGCTATAGACAAGCCAAAAGTTTAGCTATAACTTTATGAGAGCCTTTGAGTCAGAACAATGTAGCTAAGTTATCCCCAAATTTTTGACCCCAAGAACTGTGAGATAATAGATGTCCTTTTTTTATTAACTAAATTTTGGGACACACTCTTACATGTCATTAGATAATTAATATAAATATTATTATGAATAAGCATATATTTCTATTTCTAAATTGAAGTCATAGATTTGTATAAAGGATTGAGTCTATTAAGCATTGAAATCTCCCAGACAAAAGAACAAAAGCTAGGGAATTAACCAGTAAGAATGATAACTTTTCTGTGTTTCACTCTAAGTTCTATCCAAACTCACTGCCATCAAGTCAATGCTGCCTCATAGCAAACCCCCTCCCCATGGGTTCCTGTCAATGTTTAAAGGAGTAGAAAGCCCACAACACCTGCAGGGTTCCATGATAAGCTGCAGCAGGTATTGTAAATAAGTAAGATGTTTATATCAAAGAGCCCTCTTGGCACCGTTGGATATGTATAAGACTGCTAACCTCACTGTTTATGGTTCAAATCCACCTGCTGCTCCTTGGAAAATGATAATGCTATATGCCCCTTAAAGATATAGATGGCTTATGTAGGGTTGCTATGACTCGATGGCAGTGGAGTATATGGTATGTTCATATTGCTTGTCAATAATGTGAGTTCTAGAGCAAAATAAACAGAGCCAACCCAATGTTTCCAATTGATTAGAGTCACCACACTCATGTTTGTGTGTGTGTATCTAAGTGATTACATTGCAAGGTAATAATTCCCTATGTGTTGGATTTCTCACACTTTTAAACTCTTCCAGGTACTCTTAGATGAAAAATACTACCTAAAATAAATCATGTGATTACTTACCTGTGTCAAACTTCTTTAATTACCACTTCTCTTTCTATTTTTATATTGATATCAACATGTCCATAAAAAAACAAAACCAAAAAAACTTAATGACATCTGATATCAGTTTGTTATTTTCTATGCAATTTAAGGGATTCTTAGCCACCTAAAGACACATGATCTTTTTAGCTAGGCAAGTTTACCTTGATAGCTACTGCTGGTGGGGGGTTGGGGAGGAAGAAGAAGAGAAAGAAGAAGAAGAAGATGTTTTAATGAGTGTGGTAGTTATATAATCTGTTATCAATTTGAGAGGATTTTGAGTGAAGGGGTGGAGTCTAGCCTGTCAATCATTTTATAGCCAATGAGGCCTCTGTGTGGGCATGGCCTACCCCTAAGGATTCTGGGAATTGCTGTATTTCCTCCTAGGAGATGGGAGACTCTCTTTCTGCTCACTCCTTGGAAGATGCTCCACTGACAGGACACATGGAACTACCCTAGTGCCCTGACATGGAGAAGTCACGTGGAGAGCCCTACCAGCGCTGAGATGCTTACACACCACTCGATCCACAAGACTTCCCACTCACTGACCTGTGATCTTCCTGAATTCCATGTCATTGCATGTGTTTCGTGAGTCTGAAGTGGACTTTATAGATTGGTATCGGGCATATGGGCTAATATTGGACTTATGGACTTGATCTGGACTGGGCTGTGATGTTTTCTCAATATTCTCAATATTCAATTGCTCTTGTATATAAACCTCTTTCTTATACACATATGAGTGTGTCTATGAATTTGTTTCTCTAGTGCACTGAACTTATACAGTGAGAATACCACTATAGTAAATTATATACATGAGCTCTCTCTACTACTCCCTGGGAGACATTGCAGAAGACAAGACACATGGATGCAACCAGACCTCGGAACCTGGAGAAGCCAAAGAGAGACCCCTGCCAGCGTTGAGATATTTCCGATGACACTGGATCCAAAGACTTTCCACCCACTGGCCTGTGATCTTCTGCATTTGGCATCATTGCATGTGTTTTGTGAGTCTGAAGAGGACTTTATAGATTTATATCGGAAATATGGACTAATATCAGACTTATGGACTTGATCTGGACTGGGCTGGGATGTTTTCTCAATGTTTAATTGCTCTTGTATATAAATCACTTTCTTATACACACAAAAAATAAATAAAAATTATGTAAATGAAACAAGAAATTATATACACAGATAAGAAGTGTCTGTAAAATGATACTGTCATCAAACTAGAAAATTATTAAAAAGAATAATTTACTTTGTTGCTAGCAAATGAAGATTAAATAGTTAAAACATTCTTAAATTTTCATCTATTAAAATATATAAAGGCTTCAGGTTAATTTTTTAAGTGCAAGTATATGATCTCAAAGATAATTCAAACCAAAAAAAAGCCTTAGAAGATGTAGAACAAAAGATAAGTGCAGATAATCCTCACATATGCAAACAAAAACTAAGCAGGGCTGCAATATTAATAAGACACAAAGTTGAATTCAAGGTAAAATAAATGAAATAGGACAGAGAAGGTCATGTTTTATCTGCAAAATGAAAAATTGACAGTGATGATTTGAATCTCATAAGCATTTATGTGTTGAACAGCATAGCATTAAAATGTCTTAAGAAAAAAATCTCTTTAAAATCAAGAAAAATTGAGAGGACACATGCAGTAGAGGTTTTAGTATATCTGGTGCCTGTCCAATCAAGGAGAACACAAATAAATAAGGAAAAGAGCATCTAAATAACATAATGAATAAGATTATTTAATAGTTTAGCACTACATATTTAAATTCCATACTTTACACCCAGAAAATACATATTGTTCAACATCCTCATAGAATAGGTTCAAAAGATTCTACTCTGCTTTAAGACATGTACAACCACACTCACAGACCAACTAAAAAGTGAAACAATACAAAATGTGCCATATTTTTTGCTCTTAAAGCAACGAGTAGGAAATTGAACAATAGTGGAAACAACAAAGTACTTAGAGATCTCTTAATCTCCTAGATTTGACTCCTACACCACATCGAAAATCAAAGCCACAATTGAAGAACAGTTGAGAAAGAATTATGAAGGGGAAAAGAACCATAGAAAAAATAAGAATGTATAATTCTAAGATATCTCTCTCTACATATTTATATATATGTATATGTCCTAAATAAGACAAGGCGGGTAAAATTTTACTCTGAATGCTGTTACAACTTTGATATGAAATAAACTAACTGCACTCACTTTGGAAACAATGGATTTTCTACATTTAATTCAGAATTAAATTACAAAGGCCTTTTAGTAGAAAAAAAATCTAGTTTCTTGTGCCATCTGAACTCTCTCTTTCTATAGAAGAAGCAGAGATTTGAATTAAGGTTTTTCTTTTTAAATTTCTATCCTTCTTTCATTACATCAAAGAGCCCTGGTTGTATAGTGGTTATAAGTTGGGCTGTGAACCACAAGATCAGCAGTTGGAAACCACCAGCCACTCTGAGAGTAAAAGAAGAGGTTTGATGCTTCCATAAAGAATTACAGTCTTCCCCAATAAAATGATTTAAAAAAAAAAGGAATTACAGTCTTGGAAACACACTGGAGCAGTTCTCCCCCTCCTATGGGCTCACTGTGAGTCAGCATTGACTTAATGGCAATGAGTTTAGGATTTGTTTTTTTTTTGTTGTTGTTGTTGTTTATTGTCATGCCAAGTAATTTTTCTAGCAATAAGTGGCTGCTGTTTCTTTTCAAATTGTGATTTTAGTGATATTTTACAGAGACAATTACTTTTCCACCCAATTATGTGGGCACATTTTTCTTCATTATATTTATTTCAACCCCCATAATGGAAGAGGATCATTCCCACTTCCTACATGTTTTTCCTATTCCCATTTGTCTATGTTCCTGTTTCTTGCTGTTTTTTTCAATCGTTTTATTAGGGGCTCACACAACTCTTATCACAATCCATACATACATCGATTGTGTAAAGCACATTTGTACATTCATTGCCCTCATCATTCTCAAAACATTTGCTCTCCACTTAAGCCCCTGGCACCAGCTCCTCATTTTTCCCCTCCCTCCCTGCTCCCCCCTCCCTCATGAGCCCTTGATAATTTATAAATTATTATTTTGTCATATCTTGCCCTGTTGGACATCTCCCTTCATCCAATTTTCTGTTATCAGTCACCCAGGGAGGAAGTCACATGTAGATCCTTGTAATCAGTTCCCCTTTCCAACCCACCCTCCTTCCACCCTCCCAGTATCACCTCTCACACCACTGGTCCTGAAGGGATCATCCTCCCTGGACTCCCTGTGTTTCCAGTTCCTATCTGTACCAGTGTACATCCTCTGGTCTAGCCATATTTGTAAGGTAGGATTGGGATCATGATAGTGCGGGAGGAGGAAGCATTTAGTAACTAGAGGAAAGTTGTATGTTTCATCGTTGCTACATTGCACCCTGACTTGCTGTTTTCTGAGCTTTATTTTCTTGGGCAAAGGCTGGTCCTTTGGTCTAAGATGGTTGATTGCTAAAGAGTGCCTATCTCCCTGGTGTTACTTGTCACCACATAGATTGTATATTGTTTGTCTGAAAATTGATCCAAGGGGATGGATTATGTTCTCTTCTTGAAAAGACATAATCAATCGCAGGAGTACCACAGTTTATATCAGATCAGAGAGTCTGTTCTCTTTTATGACTCTGAGTTATGTTCCACTTCTTTCTCCCATTTTACCCAGGATCTGCCAGTCTCCCAGAGGGGTCTCCATCTAGTGTTTCTGGTCTGAGGGTTGCGGAGGCTGAGCATGGTCCTTAGAATTAATCATGTTCATGTGTCCTTGTTGCCCTTCTGTCTTAGCTCGGGACAGGGAGGGACCAACAGCTGCACTTTAGATGGTTGCTCCCAAGCTTTGAAGATCCTAATCATTACTCAATTTTTAAAAAAAGAGATGAATTCAACATTAGGGATATTAAAAAAAAACCACTGAGTAAAACCCCAGTGAATCTCAGAAGTGAATATAATACTTATTTGTGAGTAGAGTCGCCAGATAGCACAAATGATTGAGTGCAAGACTATGGACTGAAAATTCAACAGTTCAAGCCCATTGACAGGTGCTACAGAAGAAAGGTCTGACTGTCTGCTTGCAAAAGAGAACAGCCTCGGCAGCATTTTGGAGCGCAGTGCTGCCCTGACTCCTGGGGTGACATGATCGACTCTAAAGTGTTTGACTCTAAAGTGTTTTCTTTGCTTTGTTTTATTTGTGGGTTTCCAGTTCATATCAATAGACTAGGGACATGTATCACCCACCAGTTTTTAATTCAGAGTTTTTTAAATAAGAAATATTTTTTTGGAAACTATTTTTATAACTGTGAGTTGCATCACAGGCAGAGCATGGTCCTTCATTATTTCTCTGGAGCAGTCCAGGGCATAAGAACATGAATTACATAAATGTTCAGTGACCCTAGGGCATGATAAAATAGGGCATTACATTTTTTAATTTGGGGGATGAGGTGCCTAGCAAAAGAACCACTTGATTGTTAACCACTTGATGGTTTTAACCATCTTCCCAGAGACTCTCTGGGAGAAAGCCTGGCAATCTGTAAGAGAAGATATTCAAACAAGCTATAAGGGTCAGTGCTTTGTGCTTAGAGGTTCTCACAAAAGGGTACAATTAACTTTAAATTCACGTCTGCTTCTTAGAAAAGCTTTAAGGATTTTTACTAAGAATTAGAATATAGTCTTCAACTGACTATCACAGGATTCTGTGTATGTGAATGGATGATACTTGCCATAGTAGATATAAGTAGGTTGTCAATGGTGGTCTGTGGTTTTCCCCACTCCTTCTTTATATATTATACCTATGTTTGCTTTCATCATAAAGGAAAGAGAAGGAGATCAAGGCTTGGACATCCTAGTGAATGCTCAACTTAACTTCTCAACTATGCCCTTTCTCAGCAGTTGGCTATTGACTCA
>NW_022111300.1:30562127-30574117 GCF_000313985.2 Echinops telfairi | reverse complement strand
CTGACCTTACAGTTAACAGCTGAGTACTTTAACTCCCGTGTCCTTCATTGTAACTCCCGTGTAAGGGTCCTTCATTGAGGAAATGATAAGACCACAAATTTCTAGGTGCTTTTCTCTTTCCTTTCCTCCTTTTTTCCCCCATATTTCTTTTTTTCATGGGTGGGTGGGCGGGAGTAAATGTTTAGACACTGGCATTGAACACATCACCTTTCATTTTCTCAGAGATTAGGAAATATCCATTTATTGATTTGTTTGATAGAATTAGTATTGTCTTAGTTCTCTATTAGTGCCTCGCTCAATTTTAAGGTTCAAACTAATCTTTTCATTTCCCTCTTAGAATGTTCCCCTGATATCCATAAGGTTATCAGTGGCTTATTCCTTCTTCATAGTCTGTTCTAAATCTGGAAGCGCCACTGAAACTTGTCACTGTGGGTGACCTTACTGGTTTGTAAAATGACAGTGAAACACTATCCAGCATCACAGCAACACTTAGAGCAAACTTAGACAAACTTGGCCGCTGCTTCCATGGCTAGCTGTGGACTCAAGGAAAATTCTTGGTATCATCAATCTGTTCTCCATTTGTCATGATGTCTATTGAGCCAAGATAAATACATACACGTCTACATTTTTTTCTAGACCTTTATTTGTCTGTGAAAAGGGGAAAAGAGAGGGAGGGGGAAAGGATAAAACAAAAAGAACGCAATTGACCCCAAAAAATCTCTGAGGTGGAGGGAGGGTTGGAAGGAGGGAGGTGAAGACGTTGACAGGAGAGGGCTCCTGGGTGCAGCAGCAAGAGCCAGGGACCTGGGAAGCTTGAGTCCCTCCCTGGCTGGGCGGGGCCTTGACTCCCAGGGTCTCACTTGTCCTGCCTCCTTTTCACCCAGGCCCCCTGGGAGGTGAACAGTGAGGAGTTGTCCTGGGCTGGGGAGGGGACAAGTCATGCTGGGGGAACGGGCCTGGGGTCAGACCAGGCTCCCAACTGCCTCCCCAAGGGAGGGACATGGGTAGGTGGACACCCAAGGCCAGCATGGGCTCTTCGTTCAGCTTCAGGCCAGAGACAGAACAGTCAGAGTCTCCTGGGCAAAGTACTTGATGTCAACATCCTGGTCCTGGGTCAGCTTCTCCAGTATGGGCATGACCTCACTCTGCAGCATGCTGTTGTCCAGGATGGGGCCTTTCTTCTGTAGGGACTTGGCCACATTCAAGTGGATGTTGGCAACAGGATCTCCAGCCATTCGCAGGACAGTGGGCAGCATGTGCTTGGTGGTGATGTCCTGTCCACAGACCTCTGACAAGACATTGCTGCAGAAGAGCGTAGTCATGCGGTGCAGGTAGTTGGGGTCCCCAGACATGGCGAAGACCATGGGGAATGATGGTGGCGTGGGCCCATTCCTTCCCAAACTTCTCAACCAGCTTCTTCAGGTTGCTGGTAGCTGCCTCTCAGATGGCATGGACGTGATCCACCAGCCAGGCCATACACAAGGAGTTGAGCTTCTCATCGAAGAACTCCATGCCTAGCTGTCCCGCCAGCAGGGGCATGTACTTGATGATGGCCAGCCGCACCCACCACTTGGCGTCCTTGGCCAGCTTGAAGATGGCAGGGAACAGCGACTGGGACAGCTGCCGATGCTGATGACCTTGTTGACGCAGTCCAGGTTGGAGATGATGTTCAGCCACACCTTGGGGCACTCATCCTTCAGCTGCGCCAAGAAGAAGGGCAGGAGGTGCTCGATGGGGTTGCCTTTGCCCAGGATGAGCGAGAGGCCCATGATGACTGAGGCCAGGGCCGACTTGACGTGTTGGTTGGCGTCTGACACCAGCTCCTTAATGCAGGGCAGGATCTGCATCATGATCACGTTCTCCCGGCAGTTGGCCGAGAGATTCTCACAGAACTCTTTGACCTTGTGGAAGGCAGCAGCCCTCATCTTGGCCTCATAGTCGTTCATCAGGTTCTGGAAGGCAGGGAAGAGGTCTGTCTTGGTGATCTCATTTTGGAGCTGCATTTTGGAGCTCTGTGAACTTGTCAGCCACCATGTACCGGACTCACCAGGACTTGGCCTTAGCAGCCTGGCACAGGGTGGGCATCACCAGGGCCTCCAGGGCCTCCTGAGGCAGGAGTTGGGCGATGTTCATGCAGGCCTCCACTGCCAGCAACCGCACCGAGTCCTGCTCGTCAGAAGCCAGGTTGGAGAACATGGGAATGATCTCGCTCTTGACGTTGTCCAGCTCCAATACCTTGGTGAACTCCCCCAGCTTGGAGGCTGCGGCCCACCGCACCATGGGGGTGTCGTCTGAGCACAGGTTCCAGACATACTGTTGGAGCTCTGCCTTGACCACACTGGATATGGTATCAGAAAGCTGTAGATCTTCTCAGCAAGTGTTTAAAGTCCTTCATTTCCATCAATAACACAGACAAAGGAGAGGGGGAGAAAGACAGAAGCACCCTGAAGAGGTAGCTGGCAGGGGGCAGTAGAGCATACCAGCAACATCAGGCACCCGAGTGACAGCTTCTTGGTCACCAACTTGTCTACGGATGAGATGTCAGGACAGGGAGGAATAAAACAGTACCATTGCTTTTTAGAATTATTTTCTTTTATTTTAATCAAGACTTTTATCCCTGCAGAGCAAAAGGAGACCATCAGGCTAGACAGCAAGGGAGATGGGTGGCTAATTGTTATTTTGATGGAGGAAAATAGTAAATCACAATCCTATTACTTTTCTGGGGGGAAAAAATATAGAAAAAAAAAGTACCACAGCTAATGATATGAGATCTTCCTGAGGGTCTCATCACAACTCCAATGTGTCCATTTTGAATTCTTTCAAAATTGCCCATCTACCTATAGTTAGCACAAAAGTGCATTTTCAGTCAACCACACCCTAAAGTTCATTTTCAGTCAACCACACCCCTAAGTAAGGGGAAATGATTATGACTTTTGCCCCAAACTGTTTACTCTAGTAGCTAAAACATCACACCTTTACTAAAGCAAAATGTCTTTTGCATCAAAGATAAAACTGCAAACTTAAAATATTTGATGCAATTTTTCAGTGTACTAAGGGTCTGTAAGGGAAGGCTGGAAAGGACGACTTGATTTTCCACTCTGCAAGCAAGAGATAATATGGGCAAGAGCTTCCCTAGACTAAGATTTAAATAACCATTGCAAGAGAATAAAACGCACTCCTGTGATATTTCTAAGGTGGCAATATGGAATCTTTTATAAAAGGATTGATCTGTATTTCAAAAGAAATTTCATCTCTTGAGATCTTAGTAAAGTGCTTGAGGCATTTCACCAATAAAGCATATGGAATATTAATACTCTCCCATCAGCTCTGCTTTTTGTTCCAGTCAGATGCAGAAAACTGCACGCAAAAATCCTCACTTTAAGGGAATCTGCCAAGATTTTAAAGACAAGAGGATTTTTGTTGACATATTTAGGTTTATTCAAAGTCCTCTCCTCATTGCTAGGTTCAATATGAGCAGCATTTTTCACATGAGCATTAAGATTTACTTCTAAAAACCCTCTGGCTTACCTAGACGTCAGAAATTCTCCATTTATTAACATTTATAACGGCAATATCGCTGTAATGGAATAGAATATAATGATTTTAATTCCTGTCTGTTTAGTAACGATTCCTGAGGTATAGAAATAGCAATATTGAGATATAGATGTTTCCTATCAAAGGCCTTAATGGGAAAGATGGTGAACAATGTAGAGTTCTTTAGATGACCAATATTTGAAAGTTACTATTATACTATTGATCAGGCTATAGTTCATCAAAATGAATTGGATTCACAAGGAGAAGTCTACAGAGATGGGGGGGAGGGATTCTGGATATAATCTGGGTTTAATCTGGCCATAATCAGTAGGATTTTTCCCCTGCAATAGCATCTGGAACCTTTGGCTCAAAGATATTCAGTCAGCAAAAGCAATCATTCAAACATCAGTCTGCTTCTTGTCACTTTGTAATTGTAGACTAATTATTTTTGATGAGTGACTTTAAGCTTAAAGCACACAGATTAGAATTTACCACTTAAAGTAGTTGCCTGTTAATATTGTAATACCTATCTTATTTTAAAGACAATAATATAGTGAACTAAAATTATATAGTTATTATATATCAGGGTATTAACATTTCCAAACTCCCCAAATGAAGATCATGTGTTCTTATTGGCCTTTTGTCTTTCTTTACAATGACCTTTGCATGTTGACACCATAATTATCTTCTCATGATGATAGAATTGTTAATACCATGCCATTGCAATATTAGCCTTGTTCTCTCATCATTATCACTTCCTAGTGATTGACCTCAGCTAATCCAAAATACCACAGTTTTACTATTGCATACTAATTTTCAATATTACAGTAGCATCCTACCTAATCTGTTCATTCTATTCTAAAATCTCTCTTCCACTGTGCTTACACAAGCAGGTCCCTAACCTACAGATTTGTTTGCTATATTGCTTGTGTGTGACTGGGTGCTGCCGAGTTAGTTCTCTCTCACAGCTGCCCATGCACAATGGAACAAAATACTGCCCTGTCTTGCACCATTCTCACATTTGTTCTTACATTTGGTTTAGCATCCAACTAAAACTAAATATCAGTTGCTCCCAGTACCTGCAAGATCAAGACAACACTCCCAACCTGGTATGCAAACGCCTGTCAAATAGATATTTGTGTGAGTCTGGGTAGACGAGAGAAACAAGTCCATGTACACACATATGTGTATAAGAAAGAGACAGATATACAAGACGGATTGAACATTGAGAAAACATCCCAGCCTAATCCAGATCAAGTGCATAAGTGATATTAGCCCATATATCTGATACTAATCTATAAAGTCCTCTTCAGACTCACAAAACTCATGCAATGACACCGAATGTAGAAGATCACAGGCCAGTGGGTAGACAGTCTTTGGATCCAGTGGCATTGGAAACTTTTCAGTGCTGGCAGGCGTCTCTGCATGGCTTCCCCAGTACCCAGGGCTGCATAAGGGTGGGTCCGTGTGTCTTTTCAGCTGCTATGTCTTCCAGGGTGTGAGCAGAGAGAGAGAGGTGTCTCCTGACCCCAAGGAGGAAGTACTGGATTTCCTAGAATTCTCAGGAGAAGGCCATGCCCATACAGAAGCCTCATTGGCTATGATCTGATTGAAAGACTAGACTCCACCCCTTCATTCATAATCCTCTCAAATTGACAATTATATAACTACCACAATATTCTACATTAAATTTGCAATATTCCCTATGATATACCCTTTATACTTTATAGTCCTTCAAAATCTGGTCATCTTTCTCTGAATATAACCTAAATATATTACTCTTCTTCTGATATATGCCTAAGAAAATCCTGAAAATTCCTAAAGATAACATCAAATCTATTCCATCAAAAGAAAGCTTCGCAAGTCCTCCCAAAGGAAATGAGTCTGTATCATGTTTTCTGAACATGACTTTGACTCTTCTGAGTAATTAATAAGTGACCATTGAAGTTTCAATGATGGAACATTACATTTTATTCCCAATTTCTTGTGCTATTCTTTCACTAGATGATTTAAAAGATGTTTGTGACCCCAAAGTGGGCAAGAACAAATGTTCCATGATAACATTTATTAGTATACCCGTTTTCAAATTAGTTATCCATGTTTCTGGTCACACGATCGTTTCCTAGACCATAAGGCCTGCATCTTCATGATTGTTGTATTCTCCTCAGATTCTAGCTGAAAACACAGTGTCAACATGATCTGGGACCACAGGGAAATTAATTTAGTCTACGGAATGTTGTTTGTATTTGTTTGCATGATGTAGCTTAAGTACTATGGCATTTTCTGTACTGTTGGAAGGACTATACATGCAAAGGAATGAGGTCACCCAGCCAAGTGTCCTTAAGGCAATTGTTAAACAAATTGTAAATCAAGGAAACTTAGCTATTTCTCTGAGTATAGTGTAATTCTCTATAAAAGTGGTGTTCAATCTCTATCTCAACTTGCTCTATCAGGGGAAACTACACACAAGTGAAGAAACATTTGGAAACTATTACCGCTACCCTATAAGGCTCAGATTTCTTTTTTGAGCATGCATTAGTGCACTTACCTCACCAAAATATGTAATTACCAAGCTTGATTAATAGTGTCTACCCAACTCCTTTTGGCACCAATATGGAGACTAAATTACCAGGTAGATTATGGTCTAGAATAAATGGTAACTGTCGGGAGAAAAATCTAAAGTGAGTAGGAGAACTTGCTTTGAAATAAATGCTAAAAGGCTTAACCTTCAGTACTCTTGTGAATATTCACATTTCTGTGTGAATAAAGTAAAAGTATGAATTAATCACAAACCATTTTGGTGGCAATATTAATCAGAGTAGGTCAAAGTAATTTTTACTATGATATTTGCATGCCGAGGCTAAGCCTTTATTGTTATTTTGTGAAGAGGATAAAATCTATCCCGACTTCATAATTTGGTTTGATGCATGCCAGAATTTCTTTTTTTTTTTCTTCAAATAATTTTATTGGGGGCTCATACAACTCTTACCACAATCCATCCACCCATCCATCCATCCATTGTGTCAAGCACATTTGCACATTTGTTCCCATCATCATTTTCAAAACATTTTCTTTCTACTTGCACCCTTGGTACCAGCTCCTCATTTTCCCCCTCCCTCCCTGACTCTCCATCCCTCATGAACCCTTGATAATTTATAAATTATTATTATCTTTTCATGTATTACACTGACTGATGTCTCCCATAACTTACTTTCCTGTTGTCCATCCCCCAGGGAGGGAGGTTAATGTAGATCATTGTGATCAGTTCTCCCTTTGTCCCCCCACCTTCCCGTAACCCTCCTGGTATCATTTCTCTCAATATTGGTCCTGAGGGGTTTATCTGTCCCGCATTCCCTGTGTCTCCAGCTCTTATCTGTACCCACATACATGATCTGGTCTAGCTGGATTTGAAAAGTAGAATTGGGGTAATGATAGTGGGGGGGGCATTAAAGAACTAGCAGAAAGTTGAGTGTTTCATCAGTGCTATACTGCACCCTGACTGGCTTGTCTCCTCCCCACCACCCTTCTGTAAGGGGATGTCCCATTGCCTGCAGATGAGCTTTGAGTCTCTATTCCGCACCCCCCCCCCCCAATCACAATTATATGATTTTTTGTTCTGGGTCTTTGATTCCTGATACCTGATCCCATCAACACCTCATGGTCACACAGCTCTGATGTGCTTCTTCCATTTGGGCTTTGTTGCTTCTCAGCTAATGGAAGCCTGTTTATCTTCAAGACCCCAGACACTATATCTTTTGATAGCCGGACACCATCAGCTTTCTAAACCACATTTGCTTATGCAACCAGTAAGTCTTCAGCAATCACATCAGGAAGGTGAGCATCATGGAATGCCAGGTTATTAGAAGAAATTGTTCTTGCATTGAAGGAGTACTTGAGTAGAGGCCCAATGTCCATCTGCTACCTTAATACTAAACCTATAAATATATGCACACAGATCTACTTCCCTATTCTCATATATTTATATATGTACATACTTGTATTTAGATTTCCTTCTAGTTCTTTCCACTATTTCCTGTTACTTTCCTCTTGTCCCACTATCATGTTCAGCCTTCATTTGTGTTTCAGTAGTTCCTTTCAGCTACCTTGCCCTAGGTCAAGCCCTACCATCACTGATTTTTAGATCACTTGTAGCTTCCTTGTCTCTGGGTTAGTTAGCACCCACTTCCTTTCCCGTGCCTCCCCTTCTCCCATGTCTCCCCAGAAACGTTGGTCACTTTGTTTTCTCCTCTGGATTGTTTATCCAGCCTCCCTTATCTAGATAGGCATGTCAGAATTCCTGGAAAGCAAAGGATGTGTCAGGTCTACTAGCATGTTTAGTAAAGAAGTGGAATTGGAATGTTTTCACCAAACACTTCCAGGGACGTTCTTTTACCCTATTGTGGCTACCATCTGATTATGGAAGCAGCAGGATGAAGGTTGGCTATATTTACACAGGATAGGCCATTCAGCCCTACTGTCCATGCAGTGTTCACCTGATCTTTTTAAACTCTTCGAGCCCTGATTATATTCGGAGCTTACAAATAACAGGTGCCTCTGAGTCCACACAGGTCAGGGCCCTCCCCCACAAATGTTCTTCTGGAGTAACCAGCAGTGGCTTTTTCCAGGTGCTTAGCCCCTGTCCCAGCTCTGAGAAGCTCAGAGGGTTTTCTCCCATTCTTTGCACTGGAGGAATTAGCAGTGAAATGCCAGCTACCAGTCTTATCAAAACCAACACCCTACCAATCCCCAAAACCTACTGCTGTCCAGTCGATTCCAATTCACAGGGAAACAATAGGATAGAGTCGAATGACTTCACAGAGTTTCTCAATCAGTCAATATTTATGGACCCATCTCTCTCCCCTGGAGCTGCTAGTGGGCTCTGGACACCGACCTTTCGGTCAGTGGCCAAGTGCTCCGAACACTGCCCCCTCGCCCCCAGGGCTCTTTGCTACCAGTCTTCCCAGGCCTTCCTCAAGGCCAGCCCCTCAGCCATCAGGTTCCTCCAGACCCATGGCCACCACACATGTGACTGTTCCATAGGGTTTCCATCTTTGTTGCCATAAATCATCAGGCCTTTCTTCTGTGAAGCCTGTGGGGAGGGTCCTTCCTCTGAGTGGCAGGCTAGTTGTCAGGGAAACATTATTTGTGCAGCTACAGATGGTGTCAAATATTAGTGTTTTATCATTTGATATATTTGAAATTGTGGATATTATTTTCCTGGGGCTTTTTTCTCTTAGGATTTCAAATTCAGCATTCATAAAGCTCTTTGGCTCTGTTTTAAAACACATGTTCATAACTACTACTGCTACTACTTAGTGAATGGGATTCTCAGACTATGGTTTTGTGATAAATAATTTTTTAAAAAAGGTCAATTCTAAACATTGCCAGAGCAGTAAACACACACACAGACACTCTCTCTCTCTCTCACACACATTACTTTAAAATATCCATAAAATAAACAGAGATCTAATCTCTTTGTTTAGTGCATATTTCGTTGTCTTAAATCTTTGATTAGCAGCTCCTAAGTCCTTGAAATGTGTGATGACTCCGTTTATGGATATGTCAGTTAGGGATCAAATAATAAAGACATCATCATTTCATAGCCTCAACCGAAGGAACTATAGCATTTGTTTGTTTCTTTCTCTACAGGTTTACTACTCTGAAAATTCTGAAAAAATCAAGAGCATACATCTTTATAAACACCAACATATACTTTTTTTCCAAAAATTATTTCCAGTTTAATAAACTTATTTTGACACAGATACACAGCTAGCATGATTTCTTCAATTTAATATTTAAGCCATGGTAAATCAAAATGTGTTTTTCTAGCAATAAGATATGCCTCACATGTATTTATAATATGGAGATTGTAGATTGTGAATCCCAGGTTTTAGCAAAAGTTAACTATGGAAAAAGAAAATACAGAGTTTTTCAATAAAATTATGAGCACAGTGCAAAGAATCTTGTCAAAGTGTTAAAACTCAGTTTTATCATATTCTGCCTTATAAACCCTTTACATTTTAGAGATTTAAAGTGGTGAATTATAAAAATAGAATTATTCCAATTTGTCATCTGTGTATTCTGCATGCTAAATACTTAAAATTTTACTTATCTTATAGCATTCCAATAGATAGGCTATGGGCCCAGAACATTTTTTTGTCATACAGAAACATCTATTTTTTTTAATTTGTCATGATTCCAAACATTTAACACGTATGCATGTATAAGTAAATTGATATCTAGGCATAAATTAAAGTAAGGGTATATTTTTAGTAATTATGTAAGAGAAACATCTACAGCTTACAGTAATATATAGTTTAAAAAAGGATTATATGTGTAGGGAAACACTAAAAATCTACATATAGAATGTTATCACAATGTCTGCACGTGAAAAGCTTCTTTTTGTTTTGCTTATTTTTTCTGAATAGCTTTCTCTCACTTCTTTTTAACCTGTCTGTATTTTCTAAATCTGTGTACATCACACATATATAACCATGCTTAAAGGAAAGCCAGTTATTTAAAATTATCTATAAAGGCCATTGAGCTGAAGATATCTTGAGATCTTAAACTTTTCTGAAATTGTTAGTAGAAAGTTGGTGTAGCTGTTTTTTTTTTTAATTGGTCAGGTAAAACACAATCTTTCCTCCAAAAAGTCGGATGGCAGACATTTATTGTAGTTACGTGATTCAGTTCCTTAGAATCATAATATCCACATAGTTATCAAGCCCAAATTCACCGCCATCATGTCAAGGCCTCACATAAGGACCTCTAGGACAGGGGAGAACCGCACCGGTGAGTTGTTTCCAAGAAAAGAAAACCCAGCAATTATGAGAATTAACTTTTTTCTTAAAATTGGAATTAGTGGGTTGGGGGTGACTGATTTTTAAGAAAAACCACAAGTAGATGGCTATCAAGAACAGACTTCTAGTTCTGGAAGATTAAATTCCAAATCAGGACCTTGACAATGCAGATTCCTTCCTTCGTTCCTAGTGGACTTCATGTGATATCTGTCTTCTCTTGTTTTTATTCCTGTGTTTAATTTGCCCTTTTTATAACTCAGCTTTAATCAGGTTTAAGAAACACAGTACCCTGATAGATGCTCATTGGCACAACTAAGAAAACACTCTTTCTAAGTAAGATTATAATTGCAATTAGAGTTCAAACATAAATATTTTGAGAGAAACAAAACTGAATTCATAACAGTACGCAAAGCCCGCCTTCCCCGAGCTGCCTACACCCAGAGGGGTAAGCACCCAAGAACATGCATTGGCCTCTGCCGAGGCTGCTGCTGCCACAATGATGAAATCCCCGACAATTTTCAGAAGGTTAAAGAGCCAAGCATGCTTCTTCGTGATACACTATTGGATTTTACCCCATTAAGGGCAAAGGTATTTCCATTTTCTTCTGACAAGTATGGAAACAAGAGCGGATGGTAGCAGTAGTAATTAATAAGTAACGATTATACAGAATTTCCTTATTAGGAATAGGAAATGCCATTCTGAACCTGTCCAAAGGATACTAATGAACTGTATTAATTATCAAGGAAAGCAAGAAACAGCAAGTAAGAAATTGCCTACTAGATAAAAATTTCCAATATTTCAATTATAACAAGCTATTGAACATATAAATGCAATGAACCTTGTAACACAAACGGATTAGGTTCTGGCTGTGGGGAGCAGCATCACTGTCTCCACGTGGCAGGGTCAATGCATTTCATCCGTTGATAAAGGCTGTCGATGTAAGTGTTGGGCTGAATGGACGCGCAATACTCATCAGCAGGGTATTGGGCTTCTAGACTGGTTCCTCTTTTGTCCTCTCCCTTTTCATCACACTCCAATATCCAAGGAATTTCTGGCTGTTTTTCTTTCTAATTTCAGCCAAAATTTAGACAATAATTGTGGTGAGCTTGAAAAACTCACCGGAACATTAGGTTAGATTCGAGTCCTCTGATGTGAGCCATCCTTGATCTTTGTTATAAAATAAATGAATGATTTCAGCCCAGTTGGCATAATGATCACCTTTCTAATAGTTTACATGAAACTGGATATATATCTTTTCAAAAGTTATATGTATCTTTGCATATATGAGCCATTCCCTCCCACGCTCTAAAATGGCTTTACCATTCTAAATGCATTTTCTTTGTTATGCAGCATTTGAAAATACATCAGTTCTTCTTATTTTTCATTACATGACTTAGTACTAGTGTATTGATATCCTCTGACATAGCGTAATACACTGCCAAGGTAAAGAATTGCTACATTAACCAAAGTGTATAATAATAAAATATCTTTCTGTCCACTCTGTGGAATCGCTGAGTGATAAACCAGGAACATGCTTGTAGCTCATCAAAGGTCTGGAGGTTTGAGTCGACCCAGAGATGCCTTGGAGGAAAAGTCCAGGGACCTGTGTCAGAAAAATCAGCCAGGGAAAACCATATGCAATACACTCTACTGGAA
>NW_022111300.1:30544744-30561559 GCF_000313985.2 Echinops telfairi | reverse complement strand
ACAAGTGAATAGCTTCACAGAAGAGAAATTTATCTTCTCCTAGTTCTGAAAGCTAAGCGTCCAAATCTGGGCCCTTGGTATTTCAATTCTTTCCTTGTCAGTAGCCACATACATTCATTCCTTCGTTGTGGTACAAAAAGTCAAGTATATCACGTTTGCCTTCATCTGCATGTGTGTGTGCTTGTGCCTTTGTCTAATTTGTTCAGAGTGATTAGATTTTGAACTCATCCTGCTTGGACATGATCTAATTAGCATAGCAAAGTCTATTCTAAACTAGAGTATATGCATAAAGGGGTTAGAATCCCAACACATCTTTTTGGGCGAGAACATTTAACCATACCCTAAATTTTAAAGTAAATCTTGGGGGGAGAAAAATACTCTCAACACACGTACTAAAAAAGTTCAACAACAACAAAAAAAGTTGAGTGTGTGATATTATTGTATCTAATTTGCTAGCATGGGCCTGACCCATCATTCAGGAGACTTGATAAGTCTTTGGTAAGTAAATAAATCGCTTCATTTAGAAAGGCAAACATTTACACCTAAATAACAACAAATAGAAGCTTTAACTTTGTGTTTGCCCCCATACATCTGCTTGAACACTTAGACCTGCCAGGAGTCATTTAGATGGTTAAGCATTTATTTAATCAACATAGTGCAGAAAAATAATGCATTCTATCAAATAGTCAATTACTTTTCTTTTCTAATCTACAAAAGTTCGACTGAAATGGGATATTCTTTGAAAATTTGGTGTCTTCATGTTCTTTAAATGTTCTCACAAGTCTAATCTTGGATTTCACTTCACTTCTTATGGGCAATAGGCAATTATCATTTTGGAAGAATTAAAAAGCTTTGGACAAAATACAATCATACATTTTCCAAGGCCAGGGGACATGCTTATCCTTCTGTGAGTGTCACATAGTAGGTGATCAAGACTTTTTAAATCATTGAATAAACACTCAGGGAAGAGTTTTGGCCAGGTTAGGTTTTAAAAGGCTCAAAAAACAGTATAGAATAATAGTGATTAGGATGGAAACAAAAGTTCTGTGGAGTTAAAAGGATATATTTGCAATGGCAGATGGGGGAGTGGGAGCTCTATTACTATTCAGGGAAAATGCTCCGTCAGCCATGCTGGGAAGTCCAAGGGTCAACAGAACGACCCATGCACATCTATAATCGTCATTTTATTGTTGCTCTGGGATTTAGGCACTGAGCAGAGACAGCTATAAAGCTTCATTTCGTGAGCATAATATCTTGTTCGCCTTAAATGAGGCAAGGTAAGTGCAGTAATAGTCCTTCCCTTCTTCTGAAAGAGTCGAGTTACACATGGGGGCTTCTGCATAGGAAGCAATCATAGTAATGGGGGAACACATTTTTTTTGTTTTGTTCTCTTTTCTCCTTCTGCCTTTCCCAACTGTGTCTGGGCGATAGAGCAGAGGCGATGGCTTCATTAACCCTTTATGAATCTCCAGAAAGGTTTTCTTTGTACTAAGTTCTTCAGAAAATGAAAATGGGAGTGATAATAATCTCACGTACTTTCTTATGGAAAATAACAATTTAGTAGCCATCCCAGCCTGGGAAATTGCTAACTGGTAAATCTGCTCCACACAGAAAAGCTGGGAATTCATAGCTTTGTAAAGAGAGTAAGCATTTCTGGATGAAATGAATGGAACAACCTGTTTTTTTGTTTTTTATCCACTTCTTGCTTTTCTTTCCTCTTTAAAAAATGGTTGGCAGCTCAATTGCATATCTCCTTGGCTAACTGGGAACACAAATGGTTTCTCACCAAGGATTTCTTATCCCAGGCATTGGTCTTTTTCCTGCTAGCCTGGATGAGCTGTCAGATACACGGAGGAAGGTAACTTGTTAGTATCTGTGTCTTTACACCTGTTTTCATAAATGAAATTCCATTTGCTATGGTTGGGGGAGTTAAATACATACCCTCAGATTTTTTCATGGAAACTCTGAAGCAAGCATGAAGGGTATACATTTTCATTATCGACTATTTATAAGTTATGGCTTAAAGCAGTATGTCTGTTTATTAATTTAAAAATCAGTTGTAATGTAGTTATATATACAAGTACTTGGGAAGTCTTAGGATTGAAACCATTTTTCCACTAGTATTTGATATTAAAAATTTAAGACATAAACTCCATCTAACTTTGCATCAAGAAGAGTGCTAAGAAAAATGTGTAT
Organism: Echinops telfairi; assembly: GCF_000313985.2. NCBI lineage: Eukaryota > Metazoa > Chordata > Mammalia > Afrosoricida > Tenrecidae > Echinops > Echinops telfairi. The sequence goes on along the minus strand of NW_022111300.1, from coordinate 30,559,363 downwards.
ATATATATTTTTCATTTTGTTTTGGTTTTCTTACCTTCCCCACTTTGTTTAATTTTCAGGAAATATTTTATGAACTATTAAGCATTAGTTATCACTTGTTCACACAATCTTACATACCAAAAAATAAAACATAGATAAAAACTAACCCTAAGACACTAGAGTGTTCATTCGATTTGTCCGTATCATGGGTTTCAATGTTTTGAACTTAGTCGTACTCATATAGGTGTTCAGGGAAAAGTGTTTTGAGTAAATTGTATCTGTGTTATTAACAAGGGCCTTTATCTTGTACTTTGGGAGAAAGATGAATCACTCCACTTGAGTACCTTAGCAATGGGGCAGTAGATTGCCAGGTCTGTCTTCCCAGGTGCCTCTGTAGATATTAGACTCGATCCTATAGACCATACTTAGCAGCTGATTGCAAAAACAGTGTTTACAATGCAGGAACTCCTAAAGTACAATATAAATCCACAACTAAAGTCAATACCATCAAGTTAATGTCGACTCATAGCGACCGTATAGGACAGGGAAGACCTGCCCCTGTGAGTTTCCAAGATCGTAACTGTTTCCCCAAGTGGAGTGATTCATCTTTATAGCACCTTGGAGAGTGGAGATTACACAAGGACACAGATGGCACTGAATTTCACTTTCTGAAGGTTTGCATCCACCTGAAGAAGTAAAGTTTGCCTTTTGGTCATTCTCAAAAAGGTACCTTACATGCTAGAATCCCCTTCCCTGGAGACTCTGAGCTGAAATGATCAGCTTGGTTTTCTAGCTCATAAAATGGAGCCAGGAGACAGTATCCATTCTGACTCAGCCCTCCGTGCAATATATGGCATGGGGCCAAAGTTGACCTCTTCTGCCTTTACTGCCACAGGGAAGAGACTGGCCATGCCATCACCTCCATCCTTCGTTATCTAATTCTGACACCAGCTGTTCCTTGCACAGCATTCTATTTCTATGCCGGGTTTGATAATTCATTGTTATGGCCACACAGCACTTGTACAACACTCATGGTTAGGAGGGCTTATAAGGGCATTTAATAGGTGGCCAGAAGTCAGGATCTGTAAATAATAAGGATATCAACATTGGTCCATGTCAACACCTCTGCTCAGCCAGCAACCAGGTCTCTCCGGTCCTCAACCTCTCAGTCACCTGCCTTGTGGCCTTGGCCTATATGGGCCAGGAAGCCACGCTGCCTATCACTCTGTTTCTTGGTTTCATAGTCTTGGGTCAGATGAGAAGAAGGTACCCCATATTCTTGGTGCTGCTCCTCTTAGCCTCTGTGCCACAGGCGCTGGTGCTTCTGGTCTCATGGCCGCCACCTCTTCAGAGAGAAGTCTTGGACATGCTCTTCCAAATGGTCCTGTGATTTGTCTTTGTGCTCCAGATGGCTCTTCTATTCTGAGGAATGGCTTTGCTGGCAGTGTTTTGTTTGTTTGTTTCGCCAACCATACTCCCAAGGAAAATGAAGAATGGTGTTGTAAGTACCATCCTCTACTAATGTTGTGTTAAAGATGCCTCTGAAGAAACAAAGGAAGCTTTTACTGGCTTTGAGCCAGTAGGAGAAGCCTATTAGAGAACCTTTTCTTATAAGCACTGAGTGTTAATTGATTGTGCCACTAGAGCTACTGAGAACTTCCCTCTTCTGATAAGAATCTATACTTGATTTTCTTTTCTTAAAAAATATTTAATAAATCATTTTATTTGGGAGTCTTACAGTTATTATTACAATTCATACAACAATTCTATCAAGCGCATTTGTACACACGTTGCCATCAATATTTCAAAAACATGTCCTTTCTACTTGAGCCCTTGGTATCACATCCTCTTTTTTCCCTCCCTTATAAACAATCCCAAGGAGAAAACAACAATGGGACCCACGGTTCCAGGAGGACAGGTGAGAAGAGAAGGTAGGGGGAAGGGAAAGGAGAGCCAACAAACCCAGGGGCAAGGGAACAACAAGAGATCTAGGATTGATGGCAAGTGGGGAATAGCATGCCTGGTTGAGTTCAATCAAGTGCAATGTAGCTGAGAGGAAATACAGAGAGCTGAATAAAGGTTGAACATGATGGTGGGACAGGAGGAAAGTAAAAGGAAATAGAGAAAAGAACTAGGTGTCAAAAGACAATCATAGAGGTTAAAATAGGCATATACATATGTAAATATATTAATATGTAGCAATAGGGATATAGGTCTTTGTACATATATTTATAGGTTAAGTATTAAGTTAGCAGATGGACATTGGACCTCTACTCAAGTCCTCTCTCAACAAAAGAACATTTTTTTCTAATAACCTGGCATTCTGTGATGCTCACCTTCCTGACACAATCACTGAAGACAAAATGGGTGCATAAGAAAATGTGGTGAAGAAAGCTGATATTGCTCGGCTATCAGAGGATATAGTGTCTGAGGTGTTAAAGCCTTGATGTTAAACAAGTGGCCATCTATCTGAGAAGCAACAAAGCCCACATGGAAAAAGAACACCAGCCTGTGCGATCATGAGGTGTCCAGGGATCAGGTTTCAGATATCAGAAAACCCAAAACAAACAACCATTTCAATATGAACGAGGGGGCTCATAATGGAGAGTCAAAACCCATCTGTAGACAATCGGACATCCCCTCACAGAAGGGTCACAAGAAAAAGATAAACCAGCCAAGGTGCAGTATAGAACCAATGAAACACTCAACATTCCTCTAGTTTTTAATGCTTCTCCCACAACTACCACCACTATCATGACCCTTATATGACCCTACCTTACAAATCCGGCTAGACCAGAGCATGTACACTTGTACAGATAAGAGCTTTCGACACTCAGAATCCAGGACAGATAAACTCCTCAGGACCAATAATGGGAGCAGTGATACCATGAGGGTAAGGGGAAGGTGGGGGGGAATATAAGGGGAAATGATTGCAGTGATTGCTGCATATGACCACCACCACCATCCCCTCCAGGGATATGAACAACAGAAACATGGATAAAGGGAGACAGCGGACAGTGTAAAATATGAAAATAATAAAAAATTACCAAGGGTTCACGAGGCTGGGAGGGTAGAGAGGGAGGGGAAAAAGGAGGAGCTGATATATATTATTTTCAATGTAGACTCTGAAGACTAATTAAGTTTTTCTTCCCAGCTCCAGAAGTCTTATTGGATAGTTTTCTATGAGCCCCCTGTCACCAGCTCCTTGTAATCCTGTTCTCCCAAGATGAACCCAAGAATTGCACTTGAGGCAAGATACTCGGTCAAGCATTGCCAGTCTTTGGGAGGATGTCCTTCTACAATAAGAGGCATAACTCTGAAGTCAATTTTCAGATAAGCACAGATAACAATGCAGGGTAGTTCATTCGTTACACAATAGAGGATCTGAATCTAGTCCTAATAGATTAACATTGAATCTCAGTAGAAGTCTTCGGTATTAGAAAACAAGAAAAGAATTCGTGAAGGCAGTTTCTCGGAATTACAGAGTCCATTTTTGATTCCTGGGAACCCTGATGAAGACAATGAAGATGCCATTACGAGCTGGGTTTAAGACTCGGTTTTGGGACCAATTAATTATCAAATCTTCATGATTTAGCCAAGAGCTAACTTTGCATTGGGTGGCTCAAGGATGGGGAGGTGGAGGTCAGAAGGATTTTATTACAAACTTTTCAATTGCTGTTTAGGATGCCAAAAACCAACTCACTACCATCAAGTCAATTCCAACTCCTCGTGACCCTTGTCCCAGGGGAGAACTGTCCATGATGGGCTTCTGAGACTGTAACATTTGATGGGAGCAGGAAGTCTCATCTTTCTCCCAGGGAGTGGCCAGTGGTTTAGAACCACTGACCTTTGAGTTAGCAGTCCAGTGCATGACCACTAAGCCTTAGCTCTTCTAAATAGCAAAGGACATCACTGAAAAAGGAACAAACTGTACTTAATAGCCCATTGTAGATCTAACAGTGCAATTCTATCTAATTTTTATTTTACAGCTAGTTGTTTATTTTAAAAAGGATTATAGTGTGATCGCATTAAGCAACTTGTTATATTTTATCCAGGATGAATGATGGCTTTCATAGGAGCATATATTGCTTTTGTTGTAGCGTATCTTAAACATCTTCATTATATCCATATGCAAAGGCCATTTCCTGGACAGTTGATAGCTAATTTCCTTACATCTTAAGTGGCTCATGGATATTTCACCTCTCATTTAAAGCTCTTAAAAGTCAAATTGTAATATAGTATATAAATGAGATGAGGAAAAGGTCTTTAGCAAAATGTTTTCTACTAACAACTATAATGAGAATGTGCTTTGGCTAATTTGTTATATACATCCTGATTGCATTCACACCCTGATTTGTGACACAACAACTTATATTTCAGTGTGTTCTTAATTTAAGCATTACAAATAAAGGCATGTTCAAAACAAAAATCTGGTTTTGGTTATTGAATGCAAAGCACCATAACTATAATTATGGACAAAATCTGCCTTGGTCTCTTATTACAGTGATAGATAAATACGGTCACCGTACTGTGGGCTCCTAAATGGAGGATAATAAGCGCTGTCAGTAGAAGATGGTTCTTTTGTAGATATGGATACATTCTGCCCCATACAAGCAAAAATTAATTTTGCTGCTCTCAATTTCTTAATGATTTATTATGGAGAGTATATTTCAGTCATGGCTATCTGAGATAACAGCTTCATATTGCACTGCAGCCTTTTGCCCCAAAGAGTTCTCCCTTTTCACCAATGCATAATAACTCAGATAACAGAAAGACAGTAAATGAGAGTGTTAAAGAGAAGCCTAGACATTAATGAGTTTGGAATGTGGGGGATAGCCGTTAGCTCCTATGCTTGAGGGGTCAACATGGCCTCATCTTATTTATTGTTAAAATGCACATGTTGTCCATTGCCTTATGTTCAGTGTAGAGTCATACCTTGCTTGTACAGAATTGGAATAATCAATAGGCTGACCCCCCTTTTACTTTAGTATCCCAAATTTAGAAACACTGTCCAAAGAGGTACCACACTCACTCACTCACTCACTCAGGTAACTCACTCACTCAAGTAACTCACTCACTCACTCACTCACTCACTCACTCACTCACTCATTCACTCACTCAGTCACGTTTGGAGATGATGTCGCAAACTGATAGACATTCTTTGGTTCTGCATTGAGCTCTGTTTTCCTCCAACAGACCTTTGGGACTCTCACAGGGTCATTGATTTTCAGTTTGCTTTTACAGCAGGTTTTCTCAAGCTCACAAAGAGGGAATTGAGCCCTGTATAATTCTTGGTAATCTTAGTAATTTGTTGTTCATTGTGTGTGTGTGTGTGTGTGTGTGTGTGTGAGTTAGGCTTCAAGGTGAGGGGAATATATTGGTATGCACTCACATTCAATTGATATTTATTGTTTATGCAATATAGTACAGTAAGGGCTGGTGGCAAGAAACTATAGGATGCCAACACACCTCCCTAAATTCTGCTACTTGAGAAATGAGCAGGGGGGGCAAATGAGTAAAGGTGCAAGTAACCTCCACACCTGAGGGTTTGCTTACAGAGATCAACCTGGAGCTCTTGTGGAAAACAGCTGCTTAGAAAACAGTTTTCAAGAAAACATCTACCTTCCTCAGTCTCTGCACCTATATACACCCAGGCACAGCTTTCTGAATTATATACAGCTTATGCATCAGTCTAAGAAGCACACTCCTGCAGCAAAAATTACAGCTGCCAAGAGTGCATCTTGAACATAAAGCTGTTTACCCTAGCGTTTGTTGTGTGGCATCTAGAAATTCAAATCACACCCACCTTTTATGCATGCCCAAAGGCGGAGCCCACCCTGAGCTTCTGGCCAAAAGCTGCTGTCAAGAAGTGCTTCCCTGTTTCTGAGTGCAGAGGTGGGACCATCTGCACTGCTTGAGGTTTTCTTGTGGGCACATTCCGTCCTCTGCTGCAGGCTTTGTAATTAACTGAAAGGCAGGGCACGGGATGTTCAGCTATTAAGGCTAGAAAAAACAAAGTGCAAGAAAAGGCATCTTCTTCTTCTTCTTAATGTTGGGTGACTCAGATTCTGTAACGATTCACTGTACACAGGCCAAGATTCGAACCAGACCCCAGGAGAACTGGATCAATTGCAAAAGGGTGAAAACATGCATGTTGTATTAAGAAGGGGCAGAAAGCATCACAGGGTTAGGCCATGTCGACAAAGTCTGGTGCCAGGGCCTTATCTGAAAGACTTCAATGTTTGCTAAGGACCACACAGGGAAAATGCCTTCACTCCTCGATAGCATGCCCTGCAAAGAATCATGCACCACACCATTCACTTTTGATTTCGCTGGAGGTGATTTCTAAATAGCTCAATTAGAACAATTTTCTCCACTTACAATTTAAACTCACTTTAAGTACAAAACTGTGCACATAATGCATAATTCAACCCTGCATGGGTAGCCAAGTGCCTTAGAAGAGATTTCATAATTCTTTTCCCCACACCTTTGCCTCCTCTCCCTGTGACTCTCCATGAGAGTCTTTCTCTGCTTCCTACTTCTGCAGTTCTTTTTCTCTCCGCTTTCCTGTGAGGCCTAATGTGGTCAGAGGGACAAAATGTCTACTGTGTTAGCTTTCCTTAAGCAGCAATGTAAGCTGTAAGTTTGGATAAAATTTTAAAAAATAGAGTTCTCATTCTTTATTAATAATCATAATGTCAAAATACTATCAGTAGTATCTATCCCACCCTTTCTTTTCTTTTCCAACCTCTATCATGAATGGACTGGGGCAAACCACTCAGTCTACAGTACTCTAAGAGCCCTTGGGTGGTTCACATTCGCTTGGCTGCCAATGGAAAGGGGTTCAAATCCACCAAGTGGTGTGTCAGAAGTTAGGCTTGGCAGTCTACTTCTAAAGACCATAGCCGGTGAAACTGCTTTGCTGTCCTGTTGTCCTCTACCTGTTGTCCTGTTGTCCTACCATGAGTTGAATCAACAAGACAGCATCGTTAGTTTTTTGAGGGACTGGACGGGGTGTATTGTTCTCTTGGTGCTGTTACCTCTGAGGCTAAATACTGTTACCTCTGAAGCAAAATAGTATTTTTCCTTTTGATTCTTATTTACTAAAAAAACAATAAAAAAGGAAAATTATTGACAAATTTGGTATTTAAAAAATCTATACTTTATTTTTTTAAAATTCTTTCAAAAAGAAAAAGAGCAAGAAAGAAACCAACAGCATAATGTGTTCACTATTGCAACTCCAATCGGCAGCATTCTCTCAGTTGTCTTCCTGGAATTGACTGGTATTTATTGGAACATACTAGGTCAAGTAAGTCACTACTTCTTCCATCTTCAACCCTAATATTAATCCTGGGTTACAATCCTACTTTTATAATTGCATGTCAGTGGGTCATTTCTGTTTGACTTTTATATGTCTTGACCAATGAACATAGACTATTTAAAACTAGGCTTCCCCTTTCCATACCATTTCCATCACTGTTGTGACATGCTTCCCAGGCAGCTTGGACTTGCACAAATAGCAACATTGCCCAATCCTGCATCACTGCCGCACCCATCGCTCTGTTGCATCCATTATTGCAGACACTATCTCCGTGCTTCGCATCGACGGTCTTCACTTTTGCTCACTCTTCTCCAAACATGAAGAATGTCTCTAGCGATTGGCCCCTCCTGATGATGCATCCACAGTCAGAGACACAAAGTCTTCCCATTCGATATCTCAGGAGGATTCTGGCGTTCCTTCCTCCAACAAGGACTTACTTGTCCGTTCTTCTGGAAGTCTGGTCACCCACACCAGAATTCAAATGTGTCCATTGTTTCTCAGTCTTCATTTTCCATTGTCTCCCTCTCTCGTGCATGAGACTATTGAAATCCGGAGAATGGCTTAGGCAGACCTTTTTCATCAAAGTGAATTATTTTCTTTTTAAGGTTTTAGAGAGGTCTTTCCATATGAATGGGATGAAACGAATAACTGACATCCCCAACCTTGGTGACTTGCCTGTTTCTCATCGATGCTTACATCCCATAGTTGCTAACCTTGAATGCACATATACTTCCGTCTGCTTTCATTACCCTCACTCCAAGGAAAGAAGTTTATCCCTCAAAAATGGAAAATTATAATTGACAAATTGTTTCAGGTGGTCACTTTCTCGTTAACTAACATTGATAAATATTAATGGGGCTTGCAATTAAATGACTAGTGTGGATCAGGGTCAAAGAAAGACACTTTTTTCCTCCTGCCTTTGATTCATTATTAGGATGCTTTTCTTGCCTGAGGCTTCTTTCAGTCAAATGTCAAAACATCTAGTGTAGACAATTTCTGTACACAGCAGCCCTCGGCATGGGGAAGCCTTTGGGATTAAGGTCAGAATGTGGATGTCTAAAGAGGGGTGGATGAGTAGTGGACAAACCCTGTTCCCAGTATCCAGTGGGGTCCACTCAAATCAGTTCCAGTTATTTGCTAAATTGGGATTGAAAATAAAACTGGCATTTATCTCTCTAGTCAGTAACGATTCCTTGCTTTCTTGAGCTCTCTCCTCCTAGACTACTTGATGACAAATCACTCCTATCATGGTGATGCTGTTTCTACGTTCCCCATATGTTATAGTTTTCAAACTGCAGAACGAAAGCCAAGTCACTGGATAGAGAAGAAAATACCAGCCTTTTAGACTGGCTAAAGACATTGAACTTCTGTTTCAAAGTATCCCCTTACACGAACTCATTCTTTCTGTTAAAAAGAATAAGAAAATATCCGTTTGTCAGCATGTCCTCCTCTGTTTATTGTTTCATTTGTTTACCTTAAAATAATATTTACTACATAAATCAGAACCTGGAGAACTGTATGTAAAACCCACAAGCCTGGGCTAGAACTAAAAGAATACTAGTAACTCCCATAAGCTCCTTCTTTATTCAATTATCTTATTTCTCCACCTAACGTTTTCCAAAATAGCTGAGGCATCCACAATGCAGGATTTTATACTTTTCATTCCCTTGTTTTTAATAGCACGTATGCATGTATGTGTTACGAGTCCACTGCCCTGGATTTGGCCATCTTCTGGAACTTGTGTTGGTGTAACTTGTCCATGTTGTTTCATGCACCGATAATTCATTAAGCATTTGAATTGTGTGGCTGGTAAAGAATATTGAAGACATCATGGACTGCCAGAAGAATAAACAAATCTACATTGGAAAAAGTACAGCCAGGTGCTCCTTAGAAGCAGGAATTCTCAGTCCTTTGGACTTACTAGCACCAGAGAGGCCAATCCCTGAAAAAGTAGTTCGTGGCTGTGAATTAAAAGGACAGCGAGAAAGCGGAAGAAACGCCATGAGATGAACTGACTCAGTGATTGCTACCCTGGGCTCAAAGCTTGTGAGGGTGGCACAGTCCTGAGCAGTGTTTTGTGCTGTTGGACATATACGGTCGTGATGAGCTGAACAGGTGCACTGGCACCTAAGCAACAAAATGGCAATTCATCTGTTTTCCCTGCTTTATTCATAGATCCAGTGTTGTTATGAGTATTTTGGGATGTGCATATGCATAATTTTTCTGAAGGGTACATTCAATAGAAAAATTCCTGTGTAATAAGACAGGGTCATTTTAATTTTATTAGATGATAATGTTTAAGAAGACCTTGTTTATAGAAAAGTATAACACCGTCTAATAACAGGAATTCTTTTTCTCCCCCCACTTATTCTCTCTCCCAGACTGTTCAAGTGTTCCAGTGTTCTACATGTTTGCCCAGCAGATGCTGTATAGCCACCTTACCCTTGACTTTCCTGGAGATTGTAAAATGATATTTCAATGTATTTGTCATTTGCAGTTTTCCAATTTCTAATGAGGCACAACTAGTTTGCATAGCTGTATTGATCATTTGCTCCTACAGAAGTGCATAATCAAGACTTTTGCCTCTTTTCCCACTGGGTTGATCTGCTTATGCTCTTAGTGTTTTGTAGAATAATTTTATTATATTGAGGATGTGAATTAGTGGACAGTTACACCTATTGACAATATCTTTTCCCAGTTGAGGTAGCTGTTCATTGTTTTGTGATTGTTTTTGGTGACAGAATTTCTTAATTTTAAGAAATGAATCCATTTTATCAATCTTTTTATTCATTTTGAATATGATACATCTTCTTAAAGAACATTTTCTACTCAGAAACTATATAAAATTTTCAAAAGGAAAAAAAGCAATCTCACTGCTATTGAGTCAATTCCAACTCATGGCACCCCTATAAGCAGGGCCTGTGGGGTTTCCCAGACTGCAACTTTTTTTTCTTAATCATTTTATTAGGGGCTCATACAACTCTTATCACAATCCATGCATACATCAATTGTGAAAAGCACATTTGTACATTTGTTATCCTCATCATTCTCAAAACATTTGCTCTCCACGTAAACCCCTGGCATCAGCTCCTCATTTCCCCCCTCCCTTACCACTACCCACTCCCTCATGAACCCTTGATAATTTATAAATTATTATTTTGTCATATCTTACACGGTCCAACGTCTCCCTTCACCCACTTTTCTGTTGTCTGTCCCCCAGGGAGGAGGTTATATGTAGATCCCGTAATCGGTTCCCGCTTTCCACCCCACCCTCCCTCCACCCTGCCGGTATCGCCACTCTAACCACTGGTCCTGAAGGGAGCATCCGCCCTGGATTCCCTGTGCTTCCAGTTCTTATCTGCACCAGTTAGGAAACAGAAAGCCTCATCTTTTTCCTGGAGAGCTGCTCCTTGTCCTGGAGAGCTGCTACCTTCCTTGTGGTTAGCAGCCCAATGTAACGACTATGCCACCAGGGCTTTTTATAATATAATACTATTCTTAAAGGTTTTATACTTAGTTTTCCTTTCATAATTAAATTTTAAGTTCAATTAGAAATAACATACATGGTGGGAGGTAAGGTTCACATTTTAATTCTTTACTTAGCAAATGTGTAAATACTATTTCTATATCATTTTATTAAGAAATTCACATTTTTCCAGTTATCCCCAAAGCTATTCATCCATCCTATAAATCAAATTTTCATATATGTGTGAATCTCTTCCAGTATCGTATTTTATATCTGTAGTCTACATGAGAATCCCATGTTGTATTAATAGTATATAATCTTTGATAAGTTCTTCTGTCTAAATGATGTTAATTACTATTATTTGCTCTTTACCCCTTTCTATACTGATTTTAAATACTAACTTATTATACTGATTTTCTAAATTAATTTTAAAACAAATTTCTTAGACTTTATGAAAGCCAACATACATAAGGATCAGTTGAGTAGCATTAAATTCACAGATTCATATGAATCACATTAATATATTTAGTATTTTGAGCTTCTTGCTAGCATATAACATTTTTCAATGAATATAAATTACTTTAAATTTATTTCCACAATATGTCATAATTTTTCTGTGCTGTTCTTCCATTGATTGGATTCCTTTATGAAACTCTATTATTATTATTTTATGAATTATTAGAAGGAATTTTAAAAAATTATGTTTTCTAACTTTTCATTGTTAGTAAATGTGCAATTGTTTTTATATATACATTTTGTTTCATGAAATGCTGTTGAATAGTCATTAGTTATTCTACTTGACCTAAAGATTCTAATTCTAGCGATTATTGATTGGTTGTTGAAAAATAATCCAGTCTCAAAGCTGGAAACATGGTAGGATTGCATCTCTGTACCCAGTACATCCTGCGGTTTGCTTTGATCAATGAGATAAATAAAGAGTGAGTGGAAATGGCATATGTAACTTATAGGTTGAAAAAAATAATTTCTGGTGCTTAACTTCAACCTTCATTTCCAGTCCATGACAATGTTACAAATATGTGCCTCCATTGGACCATGATCAGCTGGGATCACGAAGAGATTTCAATGAGCACTTCCCTGCTCACCCTGTGGACAAAAACGCTGTTCTTCTAGGTCAAATTTGTGGAATGGAGTCATTCTGTTATCACTGAAAAATCCAGCTCACTCAAACTAACAATATCAAAGTTTTGGCATATATACATAATTACCCTGTCATTTTTGTTACATGATATATTTTATATTTAAAATTTGGTATAGATTGTCTCTCTCTATATATACACACATATACATCCACACATATTTTTGACTGAGTATTGAGAAGCCCTAGTGATACAGTGGTGAAAATATATGGCTGCTAAGCAAGATGTCCAAGGTTCAAATCTGCTTGCCACTCAGAGGGAGAAGGATAGGGGACTCACTGCCTTCAAGATGTTCAGCATTGGAAACTCTATGGGGCTGTATCAATCTGTCCTGTACAGTTGCGATGAGACAGAAGTAACTCCCTTGTAGTGAAAGTAGTTGACTCCAGTATATGATCAAATAAGTGCCACTATAATGACATCCTTATCTTGTTCTTAAATGTAAAGGAAATACTTCACTAATTACTAGTTGGTTTTTCATGGGCAACTTTGGAAATATCTTTTATCAGATTTCACACATGCACACACACACACACACACACACACACACACTCACACACACTCCTCCTTCCATTCATAGTTTTCTGAAAGGGAAGGTCTTATCTTTCTTTTAAAGAATGATCAGTGAGTAGTTACTATTTCTTTGCTATATGGATTGATTGAAATATACTTGTTGGTTTTTCTTAACTATTTAATGCTATGAATTAAAATGCTTTTCATGTTAAATTTGCATTTCCAGACCTTACTCAACTTAATCATCTTTAAATGTGCATTGGCATGCAGGGTACCAAGGTTTTGGTACTATCTTGTCAAATCAACATTGCCCATGACTTTGTCATATTTTCAGGAAGAGGTTAAACCATGAAGAATATCCAAGAGTGGAAAGTGTTTTCTACGTTCTAGTGCTCTGGAGAAGTACATATAAGATTCAATGTACCAGTTTCATGCGTACCATTTTAAAATAAATAAATAAGTATTCACAGGGTAGGGATGTTGTAACTCTTTGTGACCACTGGCTTATGGAAAAGACATAAATAAAGTCCCCGGATCACGTTTCTTGGGTTCTCGATGGCCTGGGAGAATCGACAGGCAGTTCTGTTTTATGCACAGGTTTGAACCAACTCCATGGCCCACAACACGATGAGAGAATTTTTTTTTTGTTTTTCCCCCCTACACTTATATTTTGCCTTGCAGCCAAGAAGTATATGTTCTTTATATCTTTTCAACACCTCACAATGTTCTCCTGAAATGGAACTGATTGTGCAGAAAGAGTTAATAGGAGAAGGGATTCATTCCCTAAGGAGATTTTCTTTAAACACAGCCTGTTTTGAAAAGCTGCCTCAGGGATTGTTACACTAAATGCTCACAGTGAAATTCAGAAGAAAGCATCATTCTCATGTTTTTCATGTAATGAAAGGACCCTTTCATTTGTGTGTCTGTGTGCAACCAATAAGAATATAAATTAATATTTTTGAAATACAATCAAAAGTTGTATCTGTTATTAGGGGTCAGAAAACATACAAAAAGATAAATGTTGTGGCATATTCTTTATTTAAATAGTTATAAATTGACAACACAACAAAAGATGCTCTAAAAACTAAAGGCATCAATAATTAGAGATTGTCATGAGATCTTTGTTTCTTAGTTATTCCTGTACTTTCTGTTACACCTACTGATGAATTGGGAATGAAAATATAATTGTGACACCACTCTGGAATGAATAAATTTAGGGTCTTTTAATGAAGACCCAGATGTGAATAAGTTTCATATGTCAGGATATGATTCTAGTAATCACCAGGTTCTGAGTCAAATCACTGAAAGTCACTTCTGGGCAGTGGGGACAGAGTATGCCCAGGTTCAATCAGGAGAATGCTCAGGAGGCGGAGGATGGAAGGAAAATATGATGCTGAAATGTTTGGACCTCATTTATATTCCAAGTTGGCTAGCTGGATTTTGTTATAGAAGTGATAGAGGTGACAGGAATATTATCAGATTACATTGTTAACCATATAGTTTTTAGTACATGATTGAGAGAGACAGTACTGTGTAGTCGATAGAACATCGTGTTCAAAATCAGATCATAAGGGGAAAAACGATCAGTTTTGCCACTTATCAACTGCATTACTGTCAGCAAGTTTTGCTTCTCAGTTTCCTCACCAATGAACCAAGACACTAATTTCTACTTCCTAGGATGGGTTGGAGGATTTTATGAATTAATATAAAGTATTTGCAGGATTGCCTGAAATATTGAAACAGCTAATATGTTAACATTATTGCTATTCTTGTTATAGAAAGACATATTAAAATAAAATTAGCAGTGAATTAAAAGTTTGAAGGGAGTAGGAGAAGCAAATGTTTACCTTATATAAAGGATTTGTGGGGGGGGGAGTTCAGATAGATGTATTATGTATACACCTTGTCATTTCTGTCTGTGCTGGTCCTTTAGGAAAAGTACAGAGATCCATATTTGAACCCATTCCAAAAAAAGGAAACCAAATAGAATGCACAAATTATAAAACACTGTCATTGATATCACATACACGTAAACATCTGCTGAAGATCATTGAACAACCATTGGAGCAGTACTGTGATAGGTAGTTAGTTTATTGTGCCAACACGGCCAGTGAACACAAGTGGTATTAATTGAAGGGTAGAGAGATAAATGGCTCGGTGAGCCTTGCCTTTCTTGTCTCTTG
>NW_022111300.1:30521556-30543882 GCF_000313985.2 Echinops telfairi | reverse complement strand
GCAGCCACACACTGGTCTGATTATCAAAGAGCAAGAGACAAGAAAGGCGAGGCTCATGGAGCCATTTATCTCTCTACCCTTCGGTTAATCCCACATGTGTTCATTGGCCAGGTTGGCACAATAAACCTACTTATCACAAGTACCTTGACAGGGACCTGCCAGAGGTTCAGGCCAGATTCAAAAGAGAATGTGGAACAAGGGGCATTACTACTAGTGTCAAAATATTGAATGATGCAGTAAGTACCAAAAGAACATAGAATGCACAGTTTCAGTGTACTAGAAAGAAATAGTTGATATTTCATTATATCAGGAGGTATCTGTGAGCAAGAACCACTGGTGCTTAAGGAAGAAGTTCAAGCTTCACTGAAAGCACTAGTCAAAACCTAGGCTCCAGGAGTTGTTGGAATATCAATGAAAATGTTTCAATAAGCTTATGAAGCACTGGAAGCACTCACTTGTCTATGCCAGGAAATTCGGTAGACATTTACTTGGGCAACTGAGTGGGAGAGATCCAACTTTTGCCCATGAGAAATAAAGGTGTGTGGTTGTAACAATGTATATCCTTGAGAAAAATGGGAATTTCAGAACACTTCATTGTGTTAATTCAGAAAGCGTAGATGGATTAAGACGTAGTTGTGTAAACAGAACAAGGGGATACTGCATGGTTTACCATCAGAAAAGATGTGTGTCAGGGTTGTATCCTCTCACTATACTTTTCAATGTTATTCTGAGCAAATAATTCCAGAAGTTGGATTATAGGAAGAATAATGTGCCATCAAGACCAGAGGAAGGCTTCTTAACAAGCTGTGATATGCCAATGATGCACCCTCGCTAGCTGAAAATGAGGTACTTGAAGCACTTGAGGATGAAGATCAAGGATTGAAGCTTTCAGTATGGATTACAACTTAATGCCAAGAAAAGCAAAATCCTTATAATGAGACCAATAGGTAACATTATGATAAGTGGAGAAAAGATTAAAATTGCCAACATTTTTATCTTGCTTGGATCCACAATAAATGTTCACGGAAACAGCAGTTAAGAGATCAAATGATGCATTAATTATTACATTTGGTAGATGTATGGCACAAAACCTCTTTAAAGTTGTTTTTGTTTTTGTTTTTTTTTGAAAAGCAAGCATACTGCCTTGAGGAACTATGGTCTGCCTGACTCAAGCCATGGGATTTTCTTTTTTCTTTTCTTTTCATTTTTTAATAAGTCATTTCATCAGGGGCTCTTACAGCTCTTATAACAATTCATACATCAATTTTAACAAGCACATTTGTACATATGTTGCCATTTTCAAAACATTGTCTTTTTACTTGAGCCCTTGCTATCAGCAATGCCTTTTGCCCTCCCTCCCCCACTATCTCACCCTTGTGAACCCTTGATAAATTATAAATTATTATGTGTTCATATCTTACACTCTCCTCTGTCTCCCGTGTCTGTTTTTCATCCTCTGGAGGGTGGGTTATAAATATATCATTGTTATCGGTTCTCCTTTTCTCCCCCTTCTCCCTTCACCTTCCCCCTGCTCTCATGGTTTTACTCCTCCCATTACTGTTCTTGAGGGGTTTATCTGCCCTGGATTCTGTGTGTCCAGAACTCGTATCTCTACCAGTGTCCATGTTCTGATCTAGCCCGATTTATAAGGTAGAACTGGGGTCATGATATTGGGGGGTGGGCCTTAAAAATTAGAGGAATTTTGTGTGTTTCATCGGTGCTATGCTGCACCCTGTCTGACTTGTCCCTTCCATGTGACCCTTCAGTGAGGGGATGCCCAATTTACTACAGATGGTCTTTGGTTCTCCACTCTGACCCCACTCATTCACATCTATATGATTGTTTGTTTTGGGTGTCTGATGCCTGATGCCTGATCCTGTGAACATCTCGTGATCACCAGGCAGGTGTGCTTCTTCATTGTGGGCTTTCTTGCTTCCCACGCTTGTTTAACTTGAACCCTTTAAGACCCCAGACACTACATCTTCTAATAAACAGGCACCATCAGCTTTCTTCACCACATTTACTTATGCACCCATTTTGTCCTCAGTGAGTGTGTCAGGAAGATGAGCATTGCAGAATGCCAAGTTATTAGAACAGGGTGTCCTTGCATTGAGGGAGGACTTGAGTCCAATGTTCATCTGCTACCTTCATAGTTAACATTGTCCCATATACATTTTAAGATTGAACATTGAATAAGAAAGACCAAAGGCCATTTAATGTATTTGAACTAAGGTATTGCCAAAGAATACTTAAATCTGCATGAACTGCCAAGAAAACTTGCATCTCTGTTTTGGAAGAAGTACAGCCTGAATAGTCCTTAGAGGCAAGTCTCATGTACTTTGATTGGACATGTTGTCAGGAGAGACCAGTCCCTGGAGAGGGTCATAGTGCTTGCTAAGTAGAAAGGCAGTTAGTTACAGGAGGAAGGCCTCAATATGATGGATTGACACAGAGGTTGCAACAATGCGCTCAAATATAGGAGGAATTGTAAGGATGTGCAGGACTAGGGCTTGTCTTGTTGTGTTATGCATAGGGTTGCTGTGATTCAAAATCCACTCAATAATAGCACGTAACAAAAACATACTGTTAGTAAGCAAAGTTATTCGAGGGAAATGCAACTGTAATACAGTGGTTCTCAACTTTTCTAATGCCGCGACCCTTTAATACATTTCCTCATGTGGTGGTGACCCCCAACCATAAAATTATTTTCATTGCTACTTCATAACTGTAACTTTGCAGCTGTTATGAATTGTAATGCAAATATCTGATATACAGGATGTATTTTCATTGCGACAAATTGAATATAATTAAAGCATAGTGATTAATTACAAAAACAATATGTAATTATATTGTGAAATATTTATTCCTAATGACAAATAAATGAAATTTCATCTTGGAGCATGGTGTAGCCCTGGTAACAGTCTTCATACCGGGTACTCTTATGTGGGTATATATGCACGTGGGCGGACCCACCTAGAGGCGGATAGAGGAGTGGTGTCTCATTCCTTAGACCATTAGAAATATGTATTTTCTTATGGTCTTAGGCAACCCCTGTGAAAGGGTCGTTTGACCCCCAAAAGGGCCACAGGGTGAGAATCACAGCTGTAATATAAAATCTGGAATTTAGAGAATTGTGATTTGCAATCGACCAAAAAAGTCACATTACTGCCGCAACTTCTCCTGAGAAATTCTTTTCACTTCCTCCCATCAAATAGATGTAGGGCTTATAATGTATGTCAAGAGGTGAATGACATTGAAGGAATAAGGATTGGGTACTCACCATGATAAATTCTCTCTTTCAATAAGCTTTGGTCTTCATCATGTGTGGTAGTTACATGCTCTGGTGCCAACTTGAGACTATTAAGAGTGAATGGGGTGGAGTATAGCCTGTCAATCAGGTTGCTGCTTGATGACCACATTTTAGGCACCACAGAGATAAATAGCTCACTGGAGGTGGGACACATACACTATATGCTTCATATTCCTGATAGCAAGATACAAGGAGTTATGCTAGAGGCCTGGAGCTGGAAACGCCATGTGGAGACCCATACCAGCACTAAGATGCTTCTACTAGCACTGGATTCACAAGACTTTCCACCCACTGGCCTGTGATCATCCTGCATTTGGCATCATTGCATGTACTATGTGAGTCTGAAGAAGAATTATAGATTGGTAATGAACATAGAGACTAATATCAGACTTATGGACTTGATCTGAGCTGGGCTGGGATGTTTTCTTACTATACAATTACTCTTTGATATAAAGTTCTCTATTACACACTATGAGTGCCTCTGGAGTTCTTTCTCTAGTTAACCTGGACTAACATGTTAATCATTGTACGACCTCCTTACGATGGCAAGGCAGCCTAATCCTTTGAATGGGCCAAAAATAGTTGCTGTAGAAATGTATGGCACAAATGGCACATGATGTCTGTATAGAAGATTTCAAAGGTCAAATAGCTCATATGTGGAAGAGTAAATCAATGAATTAATTATTTTTAGAAGACCACACAAGGAAAATATGGAATATGGAAGGAGGAGACACTGAGACCAAAGATAGGAAGTGAGAGACATTAGGTATTAGGGCTCCAGGGACAATGAATTCATGAAGGATGTCAATTGGAAGATAACTCTGAGTTCTAGATTTGTTCACTGCTTACATGTGAAAAATGAGGGGAGACAGAGTACAATGGATAGATGTTGATTTCCTTTGAGTGCTCAGGAAATTGAAGTCATTTTTGGTAAGGTAATCCCATGAGTATTAGACATTTTAAATTTGTGTTGTCTGGAGCTCATCATATCTAAATCAATTAAAATATGAGATAGAATTTCAGAAATAAAAAAGGCCTGGAATTTTAAAACCATGATTCAAAGATGTAAGTGAATAAAATCTCTAAGAAAACAAAACAGATGACATAAAAAAATAATGACAAAGGGTACAATGACAAGGTGCTGGAAAACATTAAAAATAGTTACAATCATAATTCAGACTTCCTTTAGTCTCCTCCTTCCTTTATCTATTGCAATGGATGTATAGTGCTAGGGTTCTAGACTCAGCCAACTGGTTTTCAAAGGATAGCTTTGTCTTTTGATGAAAGCAGAAAGTGAATGAACTGCATTGAACATCCCACAGGCAATTCAAGCTGTCTCCTAAACGGAGCTCCTCGTCGTCACCTGTTAAATCAGATACATGTATGCCTCCTTTTTCAGTAAAAGACACCATCTGTCACCCCACGAACCAACTCTAATCTTCTAGATTATTCTAGGATACCTTCTCTACCTTCTTCTCTACATCTGAGTTCTCTGTTTCCTGGCTCCTTTTCAGCTTTCTGATCTGCCATTGCCATTCATTACCACAGTCACTCCTTTGGAGTTAAGGCTTGACTTTTTTTTTTGGCAAGGAGCACAACTTCTGAAATGTTTAAGCTGTTTATTCTCCAGCCTCACCTACTTCCGCACTGCCAATGTGATTGCTTTATAAATATGGGTATGTGTGCTATTCTGTTGCATAAAACTCATCAATGATTTCTCATGGATAAAATTCAAATTCACCAAGAATTGAGAATTAGAATTGAACACTTCAAGATCAGAACGATGGCTGCCTATTGAGTGGTATCTTTCACAATTCCTTAAATATGAAACCCCTAGTATACCACACTGGCTTGGACTTTGGAACGATTTGATGTTACTGGCCATATCTATTGTTTTCTTAGTTAAAATATCTAAATCAGTGGCTGCTAAAAATAAAGGTGATGGGTCAAATTCAGCATACCACCTACTTTTATAAATATTTTTTCTTGGAATATCTGTTATCTAAGACTGAATAGCCATTGCCTTTCTGTTGACCTCTAATCTATGGCTGCGTTCATGCTATGGAGCAGAGTTGAGTACTTGTGACAGATACCACGTGGCTCACAAAATATGATAGTTGTAATCTGGCCTTGTGTAAAAATATCTGCTAACCTTGTCCTAAAGCAATGCTATAAATACTAGAGAAACTTTGTCCAGTAGCAGATTTTGGACTTTAAGAAGGCAAGAAATATTGTTTTCATAAGGAAACTTCACATCAACTTTATGTAAATATTTTGTATAAAGACCATTTGGGGGCATTTATTATAGGAAAACTGGCATCTGCCAGGTTCTGTTTATGCACAGGAATAGAGACACATGATATTTTCTTAAAGCTACCCTGATAGTATGAAAGCTCCATTTTGAAACTGTCCATCACTGATTGGCTGTAAATCTAAAACTCTCCCTTCCTGATTTTCAGGCTGCAATAGACAAGATATCTCAGATGGCTGGGCACAGGGAGTCTCTGGGCCTGTGGCTCTCAGCCGCTGTCTCTGAAAAGCAGGCTGCCTTTGTGCCAAGGCCATGGCTCCTACTAGCTGGATAAAGATGGTTAGGACTTTAAGGCAGTAGTATTCCTGAGGTGGAAGAGATCTCTTGAGGGCTGATTTAGGCTCTTTGAAGACCTTGCAGGACATCCCTTAAATTGTGCAGTGATATAGAACATCGACACTTAACCTTTCCTGACCCGTTTCCTCACTGGGCACCAGCCTTGTATTATGACCTGCCAGTCTTGTTTAGCTCCCTCCTTGTTTTTTCACATGGGTGTTTCTCTACCAAAATGCCTGCACAGCTAATCCTGCCTTGAAGTCTACTTTTGGGGAAGATTATTTACTCTTCTGACACACCTTGTCATGTTGCATTTTAAAATGTCTTCCTCTTTTCCTCATTTTGTTATTTCTCAATACATTAAATAGTAACATTTTTAAAGAATCAAAAACATTTATTTCATGATCCTATTCTCCCCTCTAAAATTCTGGAAACCATTAAAGATGCTAAGTGGAGACACCACCTTAATTAAATTTGCTCCCAGTGTTAGAATTTATTGTCATTTTAAATTCTCTGACAAATTTACCATTTTAACAGATTTATTGGCCTATAATTCACATGTCATACAATTAGACCGTTTGATCATATTAAGGAGAGTTGCACAATCATCACCACAATCAATTTTAGAACATTTCCTTCTTTCTTGTACTCATTCTTATTAGCTCCCCAGATCCCCCAAACATCCCTGCCAGACCGCAAGACACCATGTGGCCAATTTGCTGTCTCTGTAGATTTACACATCCTAGATTTTATGTAGAGAATATTTAAAAAAACTAACAAAAATTAAACAGAGAAAAACTTCAAATGAAAAGAAAACAAAATATACTAAAAGTCAAAAAAAATTAATGAATCAAAAGAGATATAAAATTCTAAGGCATTAAATTTTAATCCAACTGCATGTGCAATTGTCTACTTTCCAACCCATTCTGCAAGATTGTAGATTCACACCCCTGGTCTAAGTTCAGAGGTAATTCACTGGAGGCTTAATTCACGTGTATTTCACCTTTGTTTTTATTTATTTGTTTGCTTATTTGTTTATTTATTTACCAAAGCAACTTTAAAATGGCTCAAAAGGGAGATCAAATAAGATACATTTTAACCCAGCTACATCTGCCGTAATCAACTATACAGTGTTCTCTATCTGATAATGAGGCTATTCTCAACTCTCAACTATGGTCAGAAGGGGTTCACCAGAGAATTAATCCAGGTGGGGATCCTCTAAATGGATTTCGGACTTCCCCTGTCATCCATATCCTGCTGCAAACTGGGTACTTATTATTCAAGCTTTGAAACCATTCCCTCCTTTGGATTTGGATTTTATTTTTCATAATCCTTGGATCACGCAGATTGGTGTGCTTCTTCCTTGTGGACATAGTCGTTGCTTCACTTAGATGGCTGCTTGTTTGAAGACAAGCTTTTAAAGCCCCAGGCACTATTCTTTCTGATATCTGGGCATCCTCTAATTTATTTGGCATGTTTCGTTTTAGAACCTATAACTCCAATGATTTCTTTATGAAGCAAGCATCAAGCATGGTCATTCAATAAGAACTAATCGTTCTCATATTGGGACTAGAATTAAGTGTGAGCATCAAATCCATTCATATAGCTACCATTTATATGTGATTCTGGTTCATTTTAGAAACAAGATCATTTTATGTTAGAGAACACTATCAATCATCCCCTTGTGGCATAAGGTAATTTTAATGATAATGTCATTAATTTAGCCAATGGCATAGAATTTATAACACTATTGAGAAAAGGAAATTATAACATATAAGCCAGCTACAAACTTATTTGCCCACCTTTACTGTTATTAAAGGTAAGACCAATGGCGGTACCTGGTGGAGCATTGTCGGTAAAATGGATCTATTAAATGGGATGGCCTACACCTCAGTACCTTCTACAGGTGGTTGAATCTCAGATAAAACTGAACTTTAGTCTTTTTGACCCGCCGAACATCAGGGCAAATCGATCACGTGAACTCTTATTTCTGAGGTAGTTTTAGGTTTTGTTGTGGTTGTTGTCTTACTCTGATTAATTAAAGAAGTGGGGTGTATAAATTGTGTTAGTCTTTCATGGTGCCTAAACAAATAGTTTTTGAATGCCTGCTGTGTATGTGTCAGGCAGTGTTCTATACCTGCGAATCAGGCACTACAATCAGCAGGCTTTTATAAACTGGCACCAAAATCACATAGTGACTGTGCTCCTTGGGGAGAGTGCTGAGGGTCTGGAGGTTAGTTAAGACATTTGAATGTGCTCATCTGCTGAAATTTAACAGCCTCTATAATCTACAAATTTGAAACTAATTTGAATTCATTTTTCAATGACTACTATACCTCTGAAGAGTTAATGTTATGATGCAGCATCACAACCCAAAGTTTTTGATTAAATAAAACAATTATACCTCAGTTAGTGACTTGGGAAAATTACAAGTATCAAGAGGATCAAAGTATAAAAGACTCAAGGAAGCATAAAAATGCCAAATATAAATTTATATCGAGAGGAATTACTGAAACCCAAGTGAGGGCTGAAAATGATAGTGGGACAAGAGGAAAGTAAAATGAATTAGTGGAAAGAACTAAGAGGCAAAGGCATTTATAGAAGTCTAAATACAGGCATGTACATGTATAAATATATTTATATATGATGATGGGGAAATAGATCTATGTGCATATATTTATAGGTTTAGTATTAAGGTAGCAGATGGACATTAGGTACTCCCTCTAATCAAGTACTCCCTCAATGCAAGAACACTTTGTTCTATTAAACTGGCATTCCATGATACTCACCTTAGTGATACGATCTCTAAAGACAAATGGGTGCATAAACAAACGTGATGAAGAACGCTGATAGTGCCTAACTATCAGAAGACATACCATCTGGTGTCATAAAGGATTTAAGATAAACAAGCAGTCATCTAGCTGAGAAGCAACAAAACACCCACATCGACAAAGCATATCAGCCTGTGTGATCATGAGATGTCAATGGGATCAGGTATCAGACATGAAAGAACAAGAAATCTATATCATTGTGAATGAGGGGGAGTGCAGACCCAAACCCATCTGTATAGACCCAAACCCATCTGTAGTAAACTGGACATCGCCTTACAGAAAGATCACAGGGAGGAGATGAGCCAGTCAGGAAAAAGTATAGCACCTATGAAACATACAACTTTCCTCTAGTTATTTAATGCTTCCTCCCGCACCGCCCCCCGCCCCCCCCGCACCTCAATACCATAATCCCAATTCTACCTTACAAATCTAGCTAACCCAGAAGATGTACACTGGTACAGATAAGAATTGGAAACACAAGGAATCCAGGACAAATAAGCCCCTCAGAACCAATAATGATAGTAGCGATACCAGGAGGGTAAGGGGACGGTGGGTTAGAAATGGGGGAAATGATCACAATGATCTACATATAACCCCCTCCCTGGGGGATGGACAACAGAAAAGTGGGTGAAGAGAAACACTGGACAGGGTAAGTCATGACAAAATAATAATAATTTATAAATTATCCAAAGTGAGGGAGGGAGGGTGGGGAAGGGAGGGAAAATAATGAGAAGCTGATACCAACAGCTCAAGTAGAAGGAAAATGTTTGGAGAATGATGATAGCAGAAAATGTACAAATGTGCTTGATACAATAGATGCATGTATAGATTGTGATAAGAGTTGTATGAGCCCCCAATAAATGATTTTAAAAAGTAAAATAAATGCAATCATACAATAAAAAAGAAATGTATCAACTTAATACATTTTAAAATGGGCCTAAAGAATGATTTAACCTACTGCAAATTCAGATTTTAAAAAACTCACTCTCTGATTCAGAAGGGGGAAAATGGGAAGGGAAATCATGGCTAAAATGAACAAGATATAGAAATAAATGTTAACACACAACTAGTTCCATAAAAAGAGAAACAAAAATTAAGGGGAACCCTTGGGCTATTAATAAATACACATTTTCTAAAAAAATAAAAAAAGAATCTATAACATGCCAAATTGGAGAGTGTGGTACTAGTTACATAATCTGGTGTCAATTTGGGACTTGAGAGAATTAAGAGTGAAAAGGTAGTGTCTGGCCTGTCAATCAATATATAACAATTGAGGCCTCTGTGTGACCATGGCCTTCTCCTGAGAATTCTGGCAACTCAAGTATATCCTCCTTGTAGGCAGAAGACACACCCTCTGTCTTGACTCACTTCCTTGGAGATTCACAACTGACAAGGTTGACTACCTGTGAGACATCCCTGAGGAGAAGCCACATGGACCTACCTTAATGCAGCCAGAACCCAAGACCTCAAAAAGTCGCATGGAGACCCCTGCCAGCACTAAAATGCTTACAATGCCACTGGATCTACAAGACTGCCCACCCACTGGTCTGTGATCCTCCTGCATTCGGCATCATTGCATGTATTTCATGAGTCTGAAGAGGACTTTATAGATTATCGGACATATGGACTAATATAGACTTATGGGCTTGGACTTGACTGGGTTGGAACGCTTTCTTAATGTACAATTGCCCTTTATATAAAACCCTCTCTTATACACATATGCGTTTCTATGGATTTGTTTCTCTTGTCTACCCAGACTAGCATAGAGAGGTACTTTGACATAATACTGCACTATCAGAATACCATAGACACAAAGAAAGATTTAAAAGCTAGAAAAATTTAAGAGCACACAAAGCATATGCAGAAGCACAGATATTGTTATGATTATGATGAATGCAGCACAGAGTAGTATACCTTTCAAATTGTTTGAAGAAAATAGAACCTAAAAATCTAACTCTTCAAAGTTATCATATAAAATATAACCTCAATTATGAAAACCCTCAGATCATTTAAGTTGACAGGTTATGATGAAGTGAGAATGCACAGCATGGTTCTTTTATCTTTTTATCAGCTCACTTATTCATTGCCAATGGTTCCGTGCTGAGTCACAGCGACCTTATAAGGCAGGGTAGAACTGCCCCTGTGGGTTTCCAAGATTGTAATTCTTTGTGGGAGTAGAAAGCCCCCTCCTTCTGCCACAGAACGGCTGGTGGTCTGGAACTGCTGACCTTGAGGGTCGCAGCCTAACGTGCCAGCACTCCTCCACCTGGGCTCCTGTAATCCCTACCAACAGACTTGGGAGGCACATGTAACTAAGGTACAGAAGACCCTCATTTGGAGATTGGCCAGTTTTGCCACCCCATTGAGTGTAAAGTGAGTCATTTCAAAATTGGGGAGGGGGAATCTCAGGACCAGCCAGAAAGAAGAGCCCGAGTGAAAGGACAGGTGGCAGCAGAGGGACCAGAGGTGGCAAAAACAGCAGAAACAGTAAGGTAGAGCCACCGACTCCCAGCCCAAGGGATAAGTAAAGCTGAGAGTTTTGGGGCATCAGCAATGAAAGGAGTCTTATAAAGCTTGCCCCACCAAGGTAGAGGTCAAAGGGTCAAGTAGCTGATCTACTGAGAACCTGAGATATAAGTCCCTGCCAGCCTGGCTGAGAAGTATGGTAAACAAAGGAACAGTATCTCTAACATTTTACAAAATGTCCACTTCCCTAATGAACCCCATAATCCCAAGATTGTCCGTGAGCTCTGTGTGGCCATTGCAGTAGATTATCACTGGCTAACACATACTTTTGGTGCTTCAGATGTTACACTTATTTCTCAGTATATTTGACCTACTGATTTCAAAAAGGGCACCAATTGTTCCCTATCAGTTCTAGTTTTTGAGATTTAGATCATATGCCATATACCACCCTTCATTCTGCTACCCTATAAGAAATCAGGAAATCTTAATGCGGGGTTTAAATTAATATATTTGAATTATAAAGGAAAGACATGAAACATTACAAGAAAAGTGTACTGCACAACAATCTACTTATGTAACACAAAAGCATAGATTTCTGATACAAACTCTCCAGTCAATCAACATACAAGACACTCTTTGTGTAAAACCTCCCAGAGTGGAATTTTCCAGGACAATCCTGCCTGTGATTTGAACAATAGGCTGCCAGCAGGTGTGCGTCGCATCTGCCTTGGTATCTAGCTTCTATTGTCTTTATGTCTTTTATCTTGCTGTTCACTTACATACATCACCAAAGTTCTCTAGAAAGAGATCTGATTGTGAAAATAATAGATTTTAACATTCATGTTACAACAAAGCCTGTTGACATGATAGGGCATATCTTTTAGTAATATTATGTAGTTGTCTGCCTTCTTGTTGCCCCCCAAATTTTTTCAGAAGAATAAATAAATCCAGGCATATGATTCAATTTCATTCACTGATAATATGAAATGTGGGTCATTTATATGTTGTCTGATTTGTGAACCACTGAAAATTCCCTGCCTTCATTTTTCCCTGGTAAATCCAAGTTACCTACAGAATGCAAATTAACTGGAAACCATAATTCTCAAAACATGACTTATCAGGTTATCTTCTCTACAAAATGAAAAAAAAACACACCCCACAAATTCTTAAGAAGGAAAAAAATGCAGCATTCATTTCAGAAAATGAGAGTTGGCATACTCTGTGTGAGGGGCTGTAGGAGTTGAGTGGAGGTGACCAGAAGGAGGTGAACATTTGGAACACCTGAAGAGATGCCTTGGGTACAATTTAGCTTTCAAGGAAGCAATGTGTATGTCTTGTTCCATGAAGTCACTTTTCACAGCATGGGTTTTAAGCCCACACTGATTCTTCGTGCTATGAAAACCCTTCATATGACAGAAAATGTAAATCAATATTATTGCTTCTTAGTTTAACAAGATAAAAAAATAAAGAATGCATGCTTTAAATTTAATTATATATTCTACCTGACTTACGCAAACAATTACATAGATAAAAAATGATGCGGTCTCTCTGATTTGAAATCCGGACTCTGGGTTTCAGAGTTAGGCCATTCAGCATCAACTTGCTGAGGGCTTCCATCACACGATCATGTATTTGTCATCGATGCCTCTCCTACAGAAAGTGGAATTAATCCGATTTAAGTCTGAGTGGAGCTATAGATTAGATTATGATTGGCCTACATTTTTAATTTAGTACTTTTCCTTTGAACAATTATACACAGGGGAGTGTCTGCGTTCTGGTGTGAAAGGCAGAACCATATGGAACCCTGGGCTAGCTTTGTCTCCCTAGAACTTCATGCTGCTCCATCTATACTAATTAGGATTTCAGAAACTGAGCAGGAAATCATTAATTTTAGAACAAGCAAGATCCATTGTTCACAGACGGGATGTGCCAATTCAATTTACTGGTCACTTGAGAGGCTTGCCCCCTAAAATTATTTTAAAATGCTCTGTATTCATATCATATATCCTTCTCACCAAGTGTTCCCAGGTCCATCATCCTATTAGGGCACTCTGCGATCCTATGTGATGGGTGAATAAGCTTTATTAATGCCATTCCACAGATGAGGACACTGAGCTTTGACAAGATTAAATATGTCATAGGAGCTTACACTGTATCCTCCTCTGAGGATAGAACCCACAGCAGAATCAAGTCTTCTGAAAGCTAGCTGTAATAATCAAGGTGACTCCCTTTGTTATAGCGAAGCTAGAAGCGCATGTCAGCTAAAACATATAGTTTATTTATCACACAGGTGAAACCTGAAGCAGGTGCTCTTCATCAAGGGGCGTTCCTCCAAAAACAATTCAAAGATGTAGGCAAGACCAATCCAGAGTCCCTGTCTCCGTCTGCACTGCCCCCAAGGAAAGGGTAAGGAATGTGTTGTTCCCACTCACATTCTCCGGGTGCAGCTCAGCCCAGTGGCAAGGATGGCTAGAGAATTTCTATGCTCAGGTAGAAGATTACACATATCAGATGAACATCTTATCTGCTTCTGTTTTACCTGTCAGGTGATTGTCTCACTATAGTAAGGTACCACCCAGGAGAGTGTGGCATAGAGATTCCACCAGATGTGTTAACTTTTTTGTTCACCATATTGTCATTTCTTCTTCCTAAGTCATGATGCCCTAAAGATTAAGAAGGCCATTCCCCATCATGGTCAGTAATGTGTACAATGACTATGTTCATGGATGTTATAAATATCTTTCTTTTACATACCCAAACAGAGGTCTATAATGAGAACCCACATAACTTTCACGCCAGGCTTACCAGCATTTCCATCTATCTGGATGAAGTCACAGAGGTATACTCACCAACGTTTGAAGTGACACCAATTAGAGGAGCTTGTTGATATATAATGCCGAAAAATGGAAGGATATCTCCAGGATATTGTGTTTTATGTAAGTGAACACTTTTGGGAAATAGCATGCTTACAAATTGGGCACAATCCTCAGGAGACCTGGTTCATAGTAAGTTCCACACTGTACTATTAATCACAGGGTCTGTAGTTCGAGCCTACCAACTACTCTAAGGGAGAAAGAGAAAATCAGTTATCTGATTTTGTAAATATTTACAACCTTGAAACCCCCACAGAGAAGTTACACTTTGCCTAATATGGTCATATGAATCAGGATTGACTCAATGACTGTGAGTTTGTTTTTGTATATAGGCACGGCATGAAGGAGCCTGGTGGTTCAGTGCTCAGCTATCAATTAAAACATCCACCTCTCATACCCAGCAACTGTTCTGTGGGACAAAGATTTAATGATGTGCGTCTGTGAAGATGTATAACCTTAGAAACTTAATGAGATCATTGTACTCCGTCCTATAGTATGAAAATACTTACTAGCAATAGGTTTGTTGTTAATGTTATACACAGTACTGAGTGATTTTAAATGTCTGATCTTTTAGAGGAGGTGAGGCTTTACACATGCAGAAATCAAAATCAAGGCTTGGGGAATCAAATTACTTGCCCAAATCACATAACTGTAAGTGGTAATCCTGGGTCCATCTTCATCATGATGCTATGTATCTTATGTGTTCAGTTCCATATGATGGATCCCATTGTAGACATGTAATAGCTCCACTAGCCACTAGAGGACCTTTATAAAGTTCCAGTATCTTGAGAGTCAATTAGTCTATGAGTATTTTGGTAGTAAATTCTAATGCATTTTTGAAACTAAAATTTTGGAATTTTTTTTAATAGGCAGGCATATTTATCTATAAGTCTTCAAGTGAGCTTCCTTTTCAACTTTCCTCTGTAATATAAAAAAGGAGCCCTGGTGGTTGAGTGGGATACAGGTCAGGCTGCTGAGTCACAAGGTGAGCAGTTTGAACCCAGCAGCTACTTCATAGAGAAAGATCTGGCTTTTTGCGCCATTGAGATTCACAACTGAAGGAGAAAAATCCCTAAAATCGGTCACTAACACAGGGACAGCTCTACTCTGTCCTACAGGGGTCTCCATGAGTTAGAATCTACTCCGTGGCAGTGAGTTTGGTTTTGGTCTATACTATTAAAAATAAATAAATAAACTTAGACTGTTTCACTAATAAGTCTGCCTTACAAAAATCTATACTAGAAATCTTTCCGACGTAGCGTGGTGGTTATTAGCTGAGCACCACAGCTGCAATGTCAAGAAGGCTGGGCTCCCTTTGACTCACAGCACAAGTTTCCGGGGGCCCACAGCGGATTTTCCACAATAATATGGTCAGAAGTGCAAATACTAAGTTCACCTTTATCCGAAAATCCACTGGACTTTAGCCCTCAAATGTATCTTCTGGATTTCTCCAAAATGTGCTATTTTGCATTATGATACCTAATTTTACTTGCTCATGTGATTTACTATTTCATTAACCTCCCCATGAATCCCCATTCCTGACTCAATCGTAATTTCAAAGGAATCTTCCTGAGGGTGGGAGGAGAAGAAGAGAAATGGGTTGGGAAACTTGACACACATAATCTCCAAGCTAGAATTCCTAGCTTTTAAAACAAGTTCCCCAAACTCTAACTCCTGTCTGGTTATAGAATCAGGGGTATGTGCAGAGTGTAACAGCAAAGGAACTTGTCTCGTGAAATATAGGGGTTACTGAGGAGCACACGTTTCAGAAAATATAATGCATTGTCTTCTTTGAAAGTGCTTTGAAACAGCATAATGAGAATTTCTTGCCAGCTGCAAGGACCTAGCTCAATTTGCTATTTTACTATGAAAAAAAATTCACTATTCCTTCACATCCTCTTCTAGAATAGATAGATAGATAATTAGATAGATAGATAGATAGATAGTTGATAGATAGATAGATAGATAGATAGATAGATAGATAGATAGATAGATAAAGAGAGAGAGAGAGATGGTGGAGGAAAATATATGGGTGACCTTTTAACACTTTTGCCCACTGTGATTATGTCATTGGTCTCAAATTCTTCTCTTATGTGACACCTGAATGAATGAATATTTCATGAACATCTGTAACTACAATTACCTCTAGTTCAGGAATGATGCATAAAGAAAATATTACAGAAGTCTCTGTTGCTTTTAACCTTTGCACAATAATTAGGTTAAATCAGTCAATTACATTAAGAATCCAACCACATTTCCCTGTGATGCCACCAGTCTGATCACATCCCTGGCAACGGGCAGAGGTCACACATAAAAACCCACTCTCCATACTCTGTCCCTGAGAAGACAATGGCCCGGCCCATGTGCCAAACCCACTTACCATTCTGCCCTGTCTCTATCAGCGTTCTGCCTTGTCTCAGCAGCTCCAGCCAGTCTCTTTGTCCTTTGCTTCCCTCAACAGCCACCTCTGTAGAGACAAGTCCCTCTAGCCCCATAACTGTCAGACGCAAAGCGTCAGCGGGGATTGGAGGCACCTCATTTTGCTCAGCTGATTGGGAACCAGACCTGACTTCTGAGATGCTGCCTTCCCATCACCCTGTGGCCTAATGAAGCAAACTTTTGGAGATTTGTTTCAAAACGACAGAACTCTTTTTTCTAATGAAACGTCTTTATGGATACCTACTGGAGACACTGCTGTAGAGATTGGGATGCTCTAATTCCACCCACCTGGAGTGTTAAAGGGATAAAATGCTGGGGGCAACACAACTCAGTTTTTTACCCTGCAACGAATATGGACTGGGACAAACAGCAGGGGGATGAAGGACCTCATCCACTTTCAGGTCCTGGTGACAGCTTCCCGTATGAGGCCTAACCAGTTGTCCGGGAAGAACAAAAGGCCTGTAGAGGTTACTTATGTGTTGTTCAAATGAAGATGGGGAAGTCCTTCAAGAATATGTGTATGCTCTAATCTTGCACAAATGCGGTCTTGGCCCAGTTTTGAGGCCCTGATTAGAGGTTCGTCAGGTTTTCTCCTTGAACAGTTGCTTCTGTCCACTCTGTAGCCACTCCTTTTATTGGGTTCTCATTTGCCCTGGGGCAAGGTACTCACTGACTAAAACCAACCCTTTTGCCTCCTGAGTCTGAAGAAACATTCAAAATACCCAATCTGTTAAGCCTAGCTAACCCCGTCCTGCTGATCACAGCTACACCCAACCAAACTCCAAGATGACTGCCGTCAAGTTGATTCGGACCCATCGCCACCCTACAGGACAGGAGAACTGTCTCTTGGCGTTTCCAAGAGCGTAATTCTTTAAGGGAATAGAAAGACTCATCTCTGGTCCTTAGAGTGGGTGGTGGTTTTGAACTGCTGACCTTGTGGCTAGCAGCCAAACTAGTAACCACTATGCTACCAGGGATCCTTTCAGCTCTCTTAAAATCCAAGCTTGCTGTTACTGTGTCCTGTAGATATAACCCCCTGAGTGACTCTACATCAGGGACTGTGAATACAGCACTTTAAAAAAAAATCATTTTATTAGGGGCTCATACAACTCTTATCACAATCCATACATACATCAATTGTGTAAAGCACATTTGTACATGCATTGCCCTCATTATTCTCAAAACATGTACTCTCCACCTAAACCCCTGGCATCAGCTCCTCATTCTTTCCCAGCCCTCCCTGCTCCCCATTCCCTCATGAACCCTTGATAATTTATAAATTATTATTTTGTCATATCTTGTACTGTCCGGCATCTCTCTTCAGCCAGTTTTCTGTCGTCCATCCCCCAGGGAGGTGGTCACATATAGTTCCTTGTAATCAGTTCCTTCTTTCCAACCCACCCTCCCAGTATTGCCATTCACACCACTGGACCTGAAGGGATCATCCACCCTGGATTCCCTGTGTTTCCAGTTCCTATCTGTACCAGTGTACATCCTCTGGTCTAGCCAGATTTGTAAGGTAGAATTGGGATCATGACAGTGGGGGAGGAGGAAGCATTTAGGAACTAGATGAAAGTTGTGTGTTTCATTGTTGCTACATTGCACTCTGACTGGCTCATCTCCTCCCTAAAACCTTCTGTAAGGGGATATCCAGTGGCCTATAAATGGGCTTTGGGTCTCCACTCCGCACTCCCCGACTCATTCGCTATGGTAAGATTTTTTGTTCTGATGATGCCGGATACCTGATCCCTTTGACACCTCGTGATCTCAGAGGCTGGTGTGCTTCTTCTATGTGGGCTTTGTTGCTTCTGAGCCAGATGGCCGCTTGTTTACCTTCAAGCCTTTAAGACCCCAGATGCTATATCTTTTGATAGCCGGCACCATCAGCTTTCTTCACCACATTTGCTTATTCACCTGCTTTGTCTTCAGTGGTTGTGTCGGGAAGGTGAGCATCATAGAATGCCAATTTAACAGAACAAAGTATTCTTGCATTGAGAGAGTACTTGAATGGAGGCCTAATTTCCTTCTGCTACCTTAATACTAAACATATGAATATGTGCACATAGATCTATTTCCCCATCTCACTCTCTTCATTCAACATGTAACCTTACTATACCTCAGCATTAAAAAACCATGGTGATTAAAGACCTCATTTCGAACAACCTGTGTACTTCATCAGAAAGAAGGATTTCTGCTCAAAGAATATCTGAATACACACACATACATATATTAACACATGCGTGCGCCAGCTCTTCTCCACATAAAATATGCAACTAATTAGTTAATATTTGACATTTGCTACTAGTTTGTGTTTTTCACTGCTTTTTGTTCAGAATAATCAACCTTAAGGCTCAACCACTTTAACATTTCCCCTCTTATTATTCGTGAAATGCACACATGGTGAGGCGTGCATTCAAAAGCGAGTCTTGGGTGTGGATGATGATGACTGAATCCAGTAGAGCACCCATGGTTCTGAGGGCTTTGCGTCCTCTCAGATCACAATGGCAATCCATATTTTGAAATCCAAGTAGCTGGGTGGTAGAAAGAAAACCAATCTCCCATCAGAGGGAAGCCCAATCAATGATACACCTTGCCAAGAGTGCAAGTTGGGATAGCTATAGAACCGTTTCTACCACCAGATGGTGTTTTTCTGCTTCTGTGTACTAATTGCTATCAATAATTAAACACTGGTCTCTGATTCATATGCAGAGGCAGTGATTCTTAAATTAAACATTTTCAAATAATTATAGTACATTTTATAGGTTCAAGCTAAATCCAGGATTCCAGCTGATTATGATTAAACTTACTGATACTAAATTACATATTGATCCTATAAATATCCATGTGTGTAGAGAAGCACTGAGAATGCTTATAACTAGAAGCATTTTAATTTTAGATGATGATGGGGACAATTTTTAATAGGACATCATGCAGAGTTTGGGGCTGTCTGAGGTGGTTTTCATCACATAGGAAATCAGCTTTTATCTCTTCATTTTTAATATTAAACATCACTTCCAGACTATGTCTGTTTTTCTTAAGCACATAGACAACAATAGTAGGCTCATATATTTTGAAGAGCAAAAAGAAGTAATTTGGGTTTCTTCACATTTTTGTAGAAGTTTGAAAACAGTAACTGTTTTAGGGTACAAAGCACACCTCGATCTCAAATATAATTTAAAGAGAACATTTATTAAGCCTTAAACGGGACAAGACACACCATCCAGATGAGGGAGACAATTATCATGAGGTCATAACTGCCCAAGGATTCAGAGTCACACAGCAACTTAAGTTGGCATAGAACACAAATAAAATTGTCACAAAATCATACTTGATGGCAAATCAATTCATCAGCATTATTGGTGAGACTACCAAAGCAGGAACAGAAACAAGTAGGGACACACACATTATCTTAGATAGAAGAGTTTACAAGATTGGTTCATGGCTTTCTGACTAAGGCAATAAGTGCATGACAGATAAACCATGACTCTTGAGTATGCGACCTGTAATCTCCATCAAGGATATGCACAGACAAACCCTAAGGGAGACTGCCCCTCTTAGGGCTGAATGGAGGGGTGGAGGTATTCCACTTTCCAATGCACTCTGCCTTTGAGCATGAATGCCCTTATCCCTAGTTATTAGTGAGGAGCAATTCTATGAGTTTTCACAATCATCCAGAGGCTTCTGCAAAAGAAGAGCTCCAGATTGAAGCCTTACTGCCCAACATAGCTTAAAGTATTTTATGGATTGAATTGTGTCTCACACAAATATGTGTTAATTTCTATAGGCCATAATTTCCAATATTGTTTGATTGTCCTCTATTTTGCTATCTCATGTAACTAGCCTTCATTTTGTGATGCTCTGTAAATCCTCACCTCTGCTGATGAAACCCACGATTTTTGATTGGGTTACATTGGAAAATTAATTAGGTGGGAGCAGGTGATGTCACTGAAGATTATATTATACTTGTCATGATCATGAGGCAAGATGAGAACAGATCTTGAATCAATCTCCTTTGAGATGTAAAAGCAATTAAACATGAAAACTAGAGATCTAAGTAGAAGAGGCTTAAGTGAAAAGATGCCAAATCACTTGATGATGTCTCTGGAACTGAAACCAAAAGACAGACGTTTCCCCGAGAGCCAACAGAAGCAGAAATGCTTCCCCTCGAGCCAGCACCTTGAAGGTGGAATTCTAATCTTCTCAACTCTGAAGAACGGATTTCTGCTCGTTAAAGCCACCCACCTGATGGTATTTTTGTCACAGCAGCATTAGGTATTGAATACCAAGTCCTTAAATGTTTATTAATAGGAGAAACAGATGGAGTGTATCACCCTCACTAAATAAGGGAAACATCAACGGTATCTTTAAAAGGATATGACATTGGATGTTGGGGGGGGGGGAGGAGGGTAAACTAAGATTGACATTGGCTATGTGACCTAAGCCAAGACTTTTCATCAGACTGATGATCAGTGCCCTCACCTAGGCTATGGAAAAGATGGCTCCAGGGTGGTTTCTTAAAGGCCTGTCATACTGCATTATGAAAACCCACAGCTCCAGCTGAGGAAGTTGACTTGAGGCACATGGGAACTGAAAATGCTCTGAGAAGTCAGAAGTTCCACTGGTGAGTCACTCATTTCCAGTCATTTCATCGGCATAGCCATTGACTAATGCAGAGCGGTTGCCCATCTGCATCATCATGCTCAAG
Source organism: Echinops telfairi (assembly GCF_000313985.2). Classification (NCBI taxonomy): domain Eukaryota; kingdom Metazoa; phylum Chordata; class Mammalia; order Afrosoricida; family Tenrecidae; genus Echinops; species Echinops telfairi. The sequence goes on along the minus strand of NW_022111300.1, from coordinate 30,522,671 downwards.
CAAGCCATTAGATGACGCAGCGCGAATAAAGAAAGGGCTCTCTCTCAATTATGAGTCATGTGCTCAACTGTACTAGAGTAGGCAATAAATAATGAGACATTTGGATTGCATTGTTCTTTATAAAAATAGATGGATGAATTCATGTTTCTTATTGCTAAATTGCTAACTGGTTTGAAAAATATTTTGTCTGTGGTGTTCTTAAATTGAGAAGAAATCTTTGGGAAAACAGAATATCTCAGGTACACAAAGAACAGATGACTCTTTGGAATCCCAAAGACTTTTCAGTAGACTTTAAATGTCATCCTTAAATCATTCTTGTTTCTTCTCTGTCACTTGTGTTTGCTATAGGATGTCTATGCAATGCTACAGAGGAGTCATACAACATACCAAAAAGGCATGTGATTTCAATAAGGTCAAAAGATTAACAAAATCGGATGCAGGCAAAACACAACAAAATATACTCAGATTTTGCTGGGTTTTGGAATATGGCCTCTGGGGCTTAACAGTTTCTTTAAACTCTATGGACTTTAAATTCTGAGGATATGCTATAAGAACAGGTGAGCAACAAATGGGGAAACTGTTTTATTGTTCATACTGAGCTATTGCTATCAAATATAAAATTATGCCATTAATATTTCTATGCAACCACATTGAACAATAAAGCCTGTCAGTTAATGTAGTTACAGTACGTTCAACCTTACCCTGAAAGGAGTCCTGGTAGCACAATCAGGGCCACTTGTTCACTGTTAAGTCAGAGGTCAAACCCAGTAGGCCCTCTAAGGGAGAATGATGAGACTATTTATTCCTGTAAATATTTACATCCTTGGAAACCCTGTATAAGTGTACTATAAATTGAGTATCCCATGGACTGCATTGGGTGGTGGGAACTTACCCTGCTCATCTTATTTCTTGCTTCTTCCAGTTTTAAAAAACAAAAAACCTTTATGGTCAGTGGTATCTTCAAATTCTTTCTTGCTTCTAGTTGGACACAATGATAACGCTTGGGTTTTGTGTTTATGGAAATGCTCACTTCGGTAACAGGAAATTGTAATGGCATTTTAGGTTAAAAGAAGCATCATAACACAATGATGTTTTTTGTTATTTGGTGTCTGCTG
>NW_022111300.1:30487793-30520084 GCF_000313985.2 Echinops telfairi | reverse complement strand
AAAAAAAAAGAAGCATCATAAATAAGTATGTGATGTTTCAATATCGATGTTAGATCACTTTAGATTACTTCCTTGGGATCTTCTAAATGGCATGCATACCAAGTTCTGTAATGTAGAAATTTAAGAAGAATAGGTTTAGAACAGAGAGCATAGTTTATTTTTCTATCACTGTGCTTCAGAGTGAAGCCACATGTGTACTGACCCAGAGGAAATGAAAGGAAGCCTCACAGGGCCCATAAAAATGATACCGATCAGATGACTGTATGGAAAACGAGACCTGAGAAAACGCAGCTCATGGTACAGACACAGATGCAAAAAGAACCACATTCCACATGTAAGCTGCTGCCCAGACAGGCAAGAACACAGCATCCATACACTCACATCGGCTATTTGAAATGTAGAAATTGACAAAATGCAAGTCTGCATAGAGCAAGCACGCCGTGATGTAGATAGCTACATGGAGCTCTGCTTGGGAAAGCGCTAGAATTCTCATCAACAGCATTTGCTGGTTCAGAATGTATCTTTGAGTGGATGAGAGTATTATTAACTTTAGAGTCCCTTTATAAAAATACTTTTTATCTACACAGTGCCAAGTGAGACTGTTAAGGAGCCTAAGGTAAGACACACTTTGGATATCGATCCTGAGAAATCCCCAGGAGAAATCATGGGAGTGTTGTTCAAAGGATTGAGACATTGCCTCCCTTCAATATGCACTTTAATCATTTAACAATCTGAGTCTGAGGAGGTTCAATACCTTGGCATCCCTCTAGCAAAGGAAATCACTCCAAGAAGCCCTTCATTGATTGTAAACCAGATTTGAAGTCTGGTGACACATATTTAGTCACCTCCAAGTACTGTTTATTTCGTATAGAAAATCACAGAAATACTTGGTACATTTCAAGAGGTAGCATTTTTTTCATTTCTGCTTTTGCTTTAAACTTGTATCCTGCGTTTGTTGTCATCAATGATTTGAACACAACTCCCTGTGAACCCCATGAGTAAGAGTTACTCAAAGAATACTTGGGTTATGACAAAATCATAGAAATTTGAATGGAACAGAAATATCAAAATGTGACACTCTTGTTTCTTGATATAGCCTCTAGCTAGATGCAGGTGATATCTCCACCTTTCTAGCCCTTCCACAAAGAGGTCTGTGCCCTTTGATGGATGCCACTTCCAAGTGGCAGTTTTGGTGTCCACGAGGGGTTCAATGTTTCCTTGAATTAGAACTTGAGTTGGGGAAATAAAATGAAGCCCGAAGGGGCAAGCTAAGGGCTATCACGTGAAAGGGTACGTTTTACCATGATGCTCTCAGAGGACCTTTAAAGAATGAACGTGTGTATTTTCCTAATGAAATAAACAATTCCTCAGCTCAACTTCCTTGCTTTTTCTCAGCAATACACCTTTTAACTTTCTTAAAGCTTCAACCAATCAGCTCCTGTGATTATCCTGCGTCCCTTGAGAACATCTATTAAAATTATCCCCTTAGGGTGGTAATTTTTCAAAAGTCAAGATAAGCTTCTGAGTTGACCTCTCAGCCTGGTTCAGACCTTGGAAGCTCCTGTTTGGATAAGACCTTGCTTACTGAGTCATATGAATTAATCTATGTCTCCTCCTTTATTATGACTCATTCCATAAAATCATCTACATTAGCTTCAATCTTGCTTAAAAGGCTTACAGGAAAATGAGCTCTTTGAACTAGCTGGTATTCATGAAACACCTTTGTCCCCTATCCACCTGCAAGCTTGATGAGATCAAAATGTTTGCTTAAAGTTGAAGATATCAAAACTTACATGATCTCACCTTTAGTAGTGATTGCACCAATGGTAATTCTATGGGCTTCTACTAGTTTTAGGACACTGGCCATGGTTTCTTTATTCTTCAAAATTGAAGCTTTTCTCCCTATTGGCTTATTGTAATAGGTTTTACTACGTCTTGGGTGGGCCTTGATTCTCCCAAGATATGATCTAAGATAGTGTCTCCTCCATGATGGGATCTTCTTTGATGCAGAAAAGCCCCTTGTGGAGAGAATTGTTATGCACCATCAAGTCAATTCTGCCTCACAGAGACCCTACATACAACAGAAAGACATGCCACGTGGTCCTGCACTGACCTCAATGTAGGGCTCATCGCGATGAGGAGACCAGAACACAAACTTGATCCAATTAAGGGAGAATTCATTCAAGATGTGCCTTACTCTTAGCATAAATTGTCAATATGTGGAAGATAATAGACTTCTATCGATGGATTTGAACCCTGCATCTGGTTTGTAGACCTCCCATTTTATCTCCTGCATATACCAGGTGCCCTCAGAGAACTGTTAAATTGGGATTCGTCTAAAACGATTGACCTTCCATTCATTCAGTTTTGCATCTAACAGCCTGTGGTCTTCTGACTTCAGCATTCTGCTCGCAGTGCGTCAGCCCCTGCAACAAGTCAAGGGAAGACGTCCACGCACATCTCACCCACAGATGGAGAAGTTACCCACTTCGACAACTGTGTGGACCATTTCCAGATAAACATTTCTTGTCCTATATCTAAAGAGCTCAGCCCGACACATCCATCTTGGAGGATTTGCCAACACTCTTTAAAATGCTCGATCCATCTGAAAACCGTTGTTGCTTTTTGTTTTTGAAGAACTGTAACGATACTAAGATAAACTTACTATTGAAAGAACACATCTGCAGCTATCCACTGACACCAAAGAAACATTTCTACCTATTTTGTATACTTTTACATATATGCACTTCATTCAAGTAGCAATGCTTTATTGTTGTTGTTGTTCTTGTTTCTTTAATTGTGAATTGGGTAAAGACTTACAGAACTGATCACTTATTTTATAGTAAAAAATTAAGACACCTTTTGTTTTATCACATTGGTTGTAATCCCTCAAAATAGCGTCACTTATCCTACTTCCTCTTTGTGCTTTCAGTTTCCATTCCTCCTGATTCCCTAAATCTCCTAAACATTGCCCTTGGGCAAGTGCTGCCCCTTTGATCCTAAATAACGGATAGCTTTAAGAGCTGCGCGCCTCTCCAGGGCTGTTGCTCCCCTGGCATGACTATTTTATTGACAAATGAGACACGGGAGTGGCTTTGTTCCAGACCTGAAGCAAGACTTAGGGCCAAAGTCAATGGAAGTCCACTAGTTTATAACTGACCAGGAAACCTAGTTATTTCTATGATTTTAAGTCCTTTGTCCATCCTTTCCTCCGACTTCATTCAGGACGTGCTAGTGTGACCCCTGGCTGAGGCCTAGGTAGTGGTGGTCAGACATCCAGTGTGCATCTCATTTTTCCTGAGCTGCTCTTAGGGTTCTTTCTTTGCTTTCGGTTTTGTAAAGTTTGATCATGGTATGTCTTGGTGTTTGTTTGTTTTTTGGATCTATTCTGTTTGGGGTTGTTTCAGCTTCTCGAACACACATCTTTCCATCTTTCATGATGGTATGGAAGTATGTTTGCTTGTTTGCTTTTCTAATAACTCCTTGGTAATTTTTTCTGTGTTTATTTTTTAATTTAATTTTTATAATTAATTTGGTTTTTGTTTTAAAAAATTCCCGTTCAGCAATTCAGAGTACACATAAGTTATTGCTCTTGATGCTTTCACATGATTCTTAGATTCTTTTCTAGTCATTTGATCTTAACAAAGGTGCAAAAGTAATTCAACAGATAAAGAATCGTCTTCTCAAAGCATGGTGTTCGAACAATTGAAAGCCTAAACAAAAATGTACCTAAACCACATGCATTATTTTAAAATTAACTTAAAGTGAATTAGAGATCAAAACGCAAGGTTAACATTTCTTTTAAAAATTGGAGTGGAGATCCAAAGCCCATTAGTAGGCCACTGGAGATCCCCTTGCAGAGGGGTCTCGGGGAGGAGATGAGCCAGTCAGGGTGCGATGTAACAATGATGAGAAATACAACTTTCCTCTAGTTCCTAAATATTTCCTCCCCACTCCCACTACCATGACTCGAATTTGGCCTTGCAGGTCTGGCTAGACCAGAGGATGTACACTGGTACACATAGGAGCTGAAAATACAGGGAATCCAGGGCGGATGAGCCCTTGAGGACCAGTGGTGTGGGTGGTGAAACAGGGAGGGTAAAGGGAGAATGGGTAGGGAAGGGGGAGCCGATTGCAAGGAACTATATGTGACCTCCTCCCTGGGGACAGACAGCCGAGAAGTGGGTGAAGGGAGACGTCGGACAGGGCAAGATATGACAAAATACCAATTTATAAAATATCAAGGGCTCATGAGGGAGGGGGAAGCGGGGAGGGAGGGGGAAAATGAGGAACTAATATTGGGGGTTTAAGTGGAGAGAAAATGTTTTGAGAATGATGTACAAATGTGCTTTACACAATTGATGTGTGTATGGATTGGGATAACAGTTGAATGAGCCCCTAATAAAATGTTTTAAAAAAAAATCACCACACTTCTGAAGTAAGCCAAATAGATTAGAACGTCTAACCTTTTCTTTATCAACTAAATGCTTAAAGTCTGTGGCACCCAGGGCCTCCAGATATAGGTGCTGTTTTGTCAGCTACAACCCATAGTTGCCCTGTGTGCAACAGACCAGAACATGACCCAATCCTGCACCATCTGTACAATTGTTCTTATGCCTTATCCCATTGTTGAAGAGACAGTGTCCATCCATCGAGTGGAGTGCTTTCTTCTCCTTTGAGAAGGGGCTGTAAGAATTTTAATCGGGAGAAATTCACAAGTACTGGCAATTTAGATAATGTTTAATATAAATAAAACTTTAATTCTTAAAAAAAAAGTGATGAGGTGGACAGAAAAGGGGGAAGAAAGAATGCAAGCTGTGCGCAAGACTCACCAGGAAACAGTCAAAGGAGAAAATGGTCATTGAGACAAGAGGGTGGATTAGAAGTTGATAGATATGAAATAAGGCAAGAGGTAAAGGTAGATGTGCCTCATAGTTTGTAAATTCAATGAAGGCATGGATCAGCTGTACCATCTTGACCAATGAAATCCCCACTGACACCTAGGAGGCAGTCGATTTGTATTAAGTATGTGCTGAGAAGGAAAAGAAGAAATAAAAGGAAGACTGATGAATTTATGATTCACGAAGCACCGGGACCAAGGAAGGGAGACGTTGAATGTGTAAAAGGGAGGAACACGGCACAGGGCATTGGGTTGTGAGGGCCCATTGGGAAAACCTTTGTCTGGCAGGATTTTTGACATGGATAAGCTTCCCATTTAAATCTATTCCATTAGTAATAGCGTCAACCACCTTCACAGAATGATGTGGAACATTAAAACAATTATCCATCATCAGATACTCAATTCCTCTCCACCCACACACCATTAAAATGCCTTTGTATTCACAATCTGGGTATTCACAAAGCGTGTGGCAACGTTTTCAAAGCCTAAGCATTTATTCTGCTTAACAGAAGATTCAGATGAGGTGTATGAGTGTTTCTAAAGATGAGCATGGAGAACACAGGTATGCCCTGCTTTTTTGAAAGTCCGATTTACGCCGCTTTGCATTTATGGAAGACCTGGTTAACTGAAAGAATCCAAACAAGAGTTTTGCTTTTGGGGGTAGGTAGAGGGGATGAGGACTAAAAGGGGGGAAGCTGGAAAGTGAAACTGGTGTCCAGCTTTTGTTTTGCAGAGCCTTTAACAAGACACCACCAGGAGAGGGAGAGGGGATTCCCAGCTCCTTCCCTGAGAATTGCAGTCAGCATCTCAGTCTCAAACCATCATAGGTTTAAACTGAGTGTGTGAACCTTATTTATGCAGCACGATGCTAGTGTTATTTTATGTTATATGTGGTATGATTCGCTAGGTTGTTTGTTTTTTTTCTTTTGGGCTCTCAGAACTATTTAAATCTTTTTTTCCCTATATGTGCTATTTTTTCTACAGTTCATGCCATTTTGATTTATGCAAGGTTTCATAAGCAGGCTCTGCTTTCAGATAGTAAAGGGAATCTATACACTATATACTTCGTTCATAAAGGTATATAGTAATTAAAATATATAAACAAGATAAAAATAGAGTAAAAACGACCGTATATTGATTTATCAACAGTGTTTCAACTGGATTTCTAAAAAGTCAATTGCTCTCAGGTGTTCTGGGTATTCTTTCTCAAAGTATATTTATAGCCACTTAAATTCAGAAATAAATGGAGGGGAACGCTGAACTACTTCACAGTAAAAGATCCACCCTAAGGTAAACACTGAATCCTGTACCAAATGGTCTGGGCTTCCCTGGGCAGAAACTTGTGGAGAGGCTGTGTGTTTTGGGTGGTGAAAGGGTAGTTACCTAGCAACAACCCCTCCTCCTGAATCTCTGAGGCAACTGCCACATTGCGCATGTCAGCTAATTGATTACTTGTTTGCTAGTTCTAAAGAGAACAATGCAATCTTGTGGTAGGGCATGAATCACAACCCTTCAAAACCAAACCCTGCCCTCTCTTCTATGCTGCTGCAAGAAGCCTATCTAATGCGATTGGGCAATGAATAATGCTCTCTTCCGGTGAGTGGAAATGAGTGCAAGTTCAGTTGTTTTCATTAACAGCATTTATTTTGTTTCCTTCTAATGCAAGCAATGAAACAGTTACAGTTACTACATACACAATAACATTAACATTATATCTGGGCCAGAAATAATCTTGTCACAGTGTGTCCTGAAGAAAGGAGACAGCTCAGGAGGGGGTGGGGTTCCCTGCAAGGGAGTTTCTACAATTGAGGCAGGTTTTAGATGACAGTATGTTACTACCTGAAGGTAAAATTAATGAGGCACTAATTTATATGAAATATACACATAAGGCACTTAAGTTTACAACACATAAGTATAACCATATGTCATACAGTTATACCATAAGTATAACGGTACAAAAAACTTAGCTAGAACACACACGGAGTGAATCTCACAGTACACATTGTGAAGACCTGTGACATGTGTCCCACATAAATGCCACCCTTCCTTTAATCTAATGAATGGTGGAACAATCCCACCAGGGCATGCACCACTGTCAACGCAGCTAATCTAAATGGAATGGAAAGATAAGAACACTACCAACACCCCTTGACTATTGTGAGGTGGTGATGGTGGTGGTGGGATGATAGAATAGATCAGTTAATATGTTTTCATAGCATGAAGGTAAATAAACTGCCAAATATGTGGGGGCAGGAGGGAAGGGGGGGAGAGATTTTGGTTTATAAAATTTTCCATGATGCAAAAGACTGAATCCAAGTTCTCCTCAGACACAGCTATGAGGGTGGCTTCTCTAAAAAATGTAGGGATCAGTCATTTGTACGGTAGTAGCCTTCTGAGTCTCTCCCCTTGGCCCTCCTCCCCTGTCTCATCACACATAGAATGTCATTTGCTTGCTGAGCTCCAGCGCCAAGGATTTCTTTGAGGAGCAATAATTGACAGTTGGAGTCACAGCCTGAGTTTCCTCCTTTGGAAATTTGCTAAACATTTGTTTTAAAAAGGCTTACTCTTCAGATTCAGATTAATTGGACTATGACATTATATTTTCCCCCAGTCCCGCATCCACACATTTATCATCAGTTCAGGAGGGAAAAAAAAATCAATAATAAAGCCATCTTATCATTTGATCTGGGCCGTGCATCTATTTTCCACTGATTACCAGAAGTCAAGACTTGGGCCAGAAATGTCATCCCAGAAGCTCTTTTGGTGTATGGAAAAATCACGGCAGAGAGATTGAGCGCAGAAAGAATAATTTTCATCTGTTCCCAAAGTACTTTCAGTGGTCAAATATCAGATACTAAACGGAAGAAAACTGGCACTTCTGGATGGAGTGGTAGCATCAGCAAAGTATGTGTGTGTGTGTGATCGTTATTTTATTTAAAGTGAATCAGTATGCGGTGGATTTTTTGACATTCAGAAAACAAGAATATGATATTGCTCTGGAATTATGACATGGGTCCTTTGGCGCAGAAGTTTTTCTTCTTCCTAAAACAAGCAAACAACCTGGCTACTGCCTAGTCAACTCGGCCTCATATCAACCCTTAGGGCGTGGTAGAACTTCCCCGATAAGGATTTCTAAGGCTGTAGTTTATGCAGACACAAAATACCTCATCTTTCACCAGGGATCGAACTGTCCACCTTTCAATGATCTTTGTGATTTTAAACTCTGCGTGACCAGGTCGTGGTTTCCTTTTCTGACTCCTCCTTTAACCCTCTCTGTACATCATATTATTTCTGATAACTCAGAGACATGCATTTCCTCATGAAGAAGATCAAGTGATCTTGGTTTAGGAACTGACAGGGATCAGTTTGGGGCTGCATCTCTGTGTGCCTCTGAACCCCGAAAGAATAGGCAAGCTAATCTCCAGTCGTCCAACAGTTAAAATAATTGATGAGCGTGTGCTGAATACTCTGGAGAGAAGGGAGGAAGCAAGAGGGAGGGGGAGAGGAGAGGTTTGGCTGGAGGAGGGGATGGGGGCAGGTGCTGATTTCAGCCCTGTAGCGTCAGGATTGCGTCAATTCGGGTTTCAGCCACGTCTGGAGTCTGGGAGACGAGCTTCTCAGAAGAGCCAAAACACGAACAGGGGTGACAAATCACTGTGCGAGGGCGAGTGGACCTCCTCTCTGCCTCCTCCCAGTTCCGGGCGCAGCTCCCCAGGGCTCTGCGCTGTTGTTTTCAGCACTCCGGAAAGCCAGATCTGGGAAAGTGAACCAAGCTACGGAGTTTTCCGTTCAGCACCTCGGACAGAGCACGCAGCAAAAATATGGCTCCGATCACTACCAGCCGGGAAGAATTTGGTAAGCGAATCCCAAGCTCAACTTGCAACTGCGGTTTTTATCTAGTGCTCCGGGGTGGGATTTTTCCTGCCCCCCAACCCGCTCTGAGTGCTAGATACACAGATTGCAGGGAGTTCATCTGAAAGGAAAATTAAAAGAGTAAGCTGGCAACCTTGGCTTCTTTCTGAGGTTTCCCCTTTCTTGGTATCTTTCCCTCGTGAAAATTGTCTTCCTGCTAGGGGGATTTCACCTCCAAGAAGTTCCTACGTATTCAGGAGGTCCAGGTAGCTCTGTAAATAGTAGCTTGGCTGAAATCAGGAAGAAGGGGTCTGTTGTTTGCATGTTGGTTTTACTTATTTTGTAAGTGATTTGGATTCACAGGCAAATCTATATTTAACTTGGCTGAAGAAGCTGAATGGTGTCTGTGGTTACGTAAGGGTTTGATCTCTAAGACAATTACTTGCCTATTTGAGATCTGGAATGTTTATTTCATTAAAGAACGTATCATGGAGATGGTTTTATCTGCCCTGCCTTCTTGTGTCCTCAAGATACGTTGCTGGAATCCTATGACACTAGAGTTAAAGGGACTTTAGAAATGGTCTAGCCCAGCCCATCTCATTTCACCGGTGAGGGAAGTGAAGCCCAGACAGGTAAGGATGAGCATTCCAAGCCACGCAGCTACCTAAAACTGACTGGAAACAGGAGAATTTGCTCTCCTCTACTCTAGTTCACTGTTGCTTCTCCTAGATCATATTTTTGGCACCAGAGCTTTACTTCTGTTTCAGTAAAAAGTATCAGATACATTTTTAGAATCGTACATTTTCAAAACTTGTTATGAGTGAGTATGATGAATTGAAAAGCAGCAGACTATTGTTTTACTTACTTCCCCAATATTTTTCAAAGCCAGCAATTTCCAGAAGTTTGCAAACAAGTAGCAGCTACACAAGTAGAAACACTGCTTTCAGACTGTGTGAAATTATTGAGATCATGGCTCTACAATGCTTATCATAGAGAACAAATCGAGAGGAGATGGACCTTTCTGTGCTTTGCTGACTGTTTTGCCACTTGACAAGATTATTAGGTAGAGTCGATCTGTGGTATTCTATTCAGGCATGAGATTGATTTATTTTGAGAGTTTGGGCTTATTTTGTTGTTGTATATATTCTAAAGTTCTGATTAAAACATGGGCCATCTTCTGATGCTCTAGCATTTTCAGGGGCTGTACTAGTTAAATACTTCAGCTCATCAGTCTTTTTAGAAAGACCATTTTCTACCGCTTTTATTGTTCTTTCTCTCCTTGGTTGAGTAATTGCCTCCGTTCTTGAGTTTGCTTTTGCTCCCTGGCCTTGGGTTATTGGAGAGCCCAGGCGTGGGGGTGGACTTGTGGTTGTTGTTTTTCCTACAAAGATTTGAAAAGAAGGAAAAACTGAAAAGCCAATACTAAGTTTAACTGATTATCTCTAGCTCTTGCCTCCGTGTTTCTTTGTATCATCTACTGCTCTTTTCTTTATGGAAAATCCAAAGGTCATTTTTTGTTAATCTCTACATGATCAAAATTCACACCATTATGCCACAGGGTTTTTTTATTGTGGTTATATTTTGCTTGCTTTTTATCTTCCCTTATACTTCTGTTATCTGCCATTTCTTGCTTTTATATTCTCTGAGTTCAACTGTGTGATGATGAAGTAATTAGAAGGTTTTGGAGGATAGGGAATGGGAGCAACAAAAGACGGTTCTTTGGGGGGGGGGTTGATTAAACAAGTCGTCACCCTTTCCAGACTTAGAATTTAAACTTCATTAGTCACCATTTGAAATGAGCAATGGGAATCGAACGAAATTCCAGCAATATTACATTAGTTATAATCACTTTGATTGATGCACTGTGTCTAGAAATAGCACTACTACTTTTGCCTACACAGCTCCACACATCATTTCTTGGGGAAATATGCTTACATATGGAACATGATAAGCTTCATGCATAATCAGTGTTACCTAATGTCAGTAATTTAATGTGCTCTCATTCAAGGAACGATGCCAGTTTCAATGTGACTACCATTTGCCATGTGGGAATGTGTTAGGGAAAATATCGGTTAAAAATTAAGCTCTCAATTATCTATGCTCACTTACTCTTCTCATTACATGCTAAGGAATGATGACTCACTTATAGCCATTGTTCTGTTTTTATCTTAGGTGTAATTAATTTGTGCTTTAAATTAGTCAGCGCTAGTTTGAGTAAAGACTTTTGGATCAGAATGTAATAGACTTTGAATGTAATAAGTCACATACTCTGAATACCCTGTTGGTTGTATTTTTTTCTTGGCCCTCCCCTCCCACAATATATATTCATTTCTCTAATACCTGCTTCATAATTGGGAAGAATATAATTGAGAAATTTGTGACAAAGGCAGATATTATTCTTTCACTTCATGAATTTGCATGAACCATTGTGTCTATAAAGTCTTGTTGTTTGAATCCTGGTTAAATAACAGCTTAGAATACAGAATCGCTTGGCAATGGAGAGTGTACATTGAGAGTTTCAGAGTCAGTAAGAATTGGTGCTTCTGGACAGCAATAAACTGTCAATAAAATAATTAAATGTGTATGCCCAGATCACGCAGGAATAGTCTCGGGGACTACTAGGGTGGGGTCAGTAAGTTCCCACACTCACCCATGACCCAGCTCCAATCTTCACATTTTTTTAACTTATAAAAAAACTGCTGAAATGAAATAGTGTATAACCTATCCTGTTTTTCCCTGCATGTCTCACAGGAGATGTGTTTAGACCCGAAATGGACACGTAACTCATACTCAAAACAGTTAGCAAGTAATTCAATCTGTCCGAGTGCCAGTAATTGCCAGCTCTGTGACATTTTTCTAGTAGGCTCATATCTCCTCCTGTGCTCCTTTAATGTACACTGTTGGTCGTTTGATTTTTTCAGATGAAATTCCCACTGTGGTGGGCATCTTCAGTGCATTTGGCCTGGTCTTCACGGTCTCACTATTTGCATGGATCTGCTGTCAGAGAAAATCGTCCAAGTCTAATAAGACTCCTCCATACAAGTTTGTGCATGTGCTTAAGGGAGTCGATATTTACCCTGAAAACCTCAGTAGCAAAAAGAAGTTTGGAGTAGATGAAAAAAATGAAGTGAAGAATAAACCAGCTGTACCAAAGAGCTCCTTGCATCTCAACCTCGAGAAGAGAGATCTCAATGGAAATTTCCCCAAAACAAACCTCAAAGCTGGCAGCTCTTCTGATGGAGAGAAGGTGACCCCAAAGCTCTTTCCAGAAGGGGAGAAGGAGGCAGTATCTCCCAATAGCTTAAAGTCCAGCACTTCTGTGTCTTCAGAAGAGAAGCAAGAGAAGTTGGGAACTCTCTTCTTCTCTTTAGAGTACAATTTTGAGAAGAAGGCATTTGTGGTCAATATCAAGGAAGCCCGTGGCTTGCCAGCCATGGACGAGCAGTCCATGACCTCAGATCCCTACATCAAAATGACAATCCTCCCAGAGAAGAAGCACAAAGTGAAAACTAGAGTTCTGAGAAAGACCTTGGATCCTGCTTTTGATGAGACCTTTACATTCTATGGGATCCCCTACACCCAGATCCAAGAGCTGGCCCTGCACTTCACAATCTTGAGTTTTGACAGGTTTTCAAGAGATGATATCATTGGAGAAGTCCTTATTCCTCTCTCCGGAATTGAATTATCTGATGGAAAAATGTTAATGACCAGAGAGATCATCAAGAGAAATGTTAGGGTAATTCATTCTTAGTCATTGAAATGTCCATCAATAAATGTGATGTAGCTTTTCTGTATCTCAGGGACTTTCCTTAAAAAGATAAGTTTGTGGCATTATATCATGTCTGCCATGTTTAATTACTGTGAATTTTAAGTGGTAGGCAAGGAAGTAGAAAAACATGAAAGATAATTCAGTTCACTGTGGAAATGCCTAAAGTACTTTAATGATGTAAAATAAATATTTAAGCATAGTTTACATATTTTATATTTATTTATATCTGAAATATTTTGGTCAATACTACAACTTTAAAATAAATACTGGTAACAGTTTCTTATTTGTAAGCAATTAGCATAAATCCTTTGAAGTCAGCAAATATATTTGAAACTGGAATTTAGAATTTAACTGATTGTTTCTAAGGATTTAGAACTTTTATTGATTTTTCCATAGAATTGCTTTTATAAGTGGAAGCAACAAATCACAGAACAATACAAGCCTACCTCTGGGCCATATAAAAAGAAGTGGGTTACTATGCCTTTTCATTAGTCCACATTGATAGTGCCAGGGGCTGTTGGAAAATAATGAGACACCAATTAGGTAAATTTAAATGTAGTTTTATTTTAAACACAGGACCCACTTGGTTCCAATCTTGATATTTAAAGAAACACGCGTGTCTCTAGCAGCATGATGGTACAGAATATATTTTAAAGGCTAATTTGAGTTTATTAAAATCATAATATTTTAGAGCTGATCTTGAACCAACTCCTTGCCTTTTGTCTCTTTGTTGAAATTAGCAAAAGTCAAAGCCCAGAGCCATATTTAAACCCATGTAACTTGTTTGAGATGCCTGGCTAGATAATGAGGATGAAAAGATGCCTCCTTTGCCTTCTCTTTCTCCTTGGAAGGCTTATTCATCCAACTTCCACATGGTTGTTGATCGCATTCTAGGAGCCCTGAGTTAACCATCATTCTTATTGCCTCATCCCAAATCTGTTATTTTGTTACTTTCAATTTATACTTAAAATTTGAGCCCCTGGTCACCTTTCACAATACCTGAAAAGTATATAAAAGGGGGAGGAATCTCTGCAGCATGAAAAGAAGAAATTGTGACATTGTCCAAAGACAAACGGTTAAAACTTTGGAGGCAACTCTCCCTGCTATTGAACGTATTCCTTAGATTAAGTGAGGGTGGCAACACTGGTTAGTGCTTGGCTATCACTGCCAAGTCTGTAGTTTGAAGCCACCAGCTGCTGTGTGGGAGAAGGGTGTGGCATTCATCTGCTTCCATTCAGATGACAGCTTTGATGGCCCCTGGAGCAATGCTACTGTTCTCACAGGCTCACCGTAAGTCAGAATCAACTCAGGAAGGAGGGTAGGAAACGTGAACCCCACAAGCCATGTGAGCCGGAGTAGTTGTAAGATCAGGATACATCTCAGTTGCTTTGAATCTCAATTCCAATATTGTCAAGGTTAAAGCATTTAAAATCAAAACTTAATTAAGGACAAGTGAATGCTTTCTACACAGCTTCAAATGATTTAAAATTTTTATTATTAATTTAAAAGGGAAAAAGGTGGAGGCGTAATGAAAATACAACAGCCACGAACACCCCAGAGTAGGTTATGCTTTAAAAACCCTTTTTAACCTTTTCAGTAATGGGTGTGGCTAACGCTGCATATTTTAATAGTATGTAGTACCTGAAATGACCACAAGATGGCAGACAGTTTTTCTTAGGCGGTGATAATACTGCACAAAAACTTGTGCTTACGCTCAGGTTCTTCAGCATTTTAAAATAAGTAGAAAAACTCAATTTAACTATCTGATAATGTTATAATATTGCTTTAGAACATACTTAAAGGTTGTCAATTGTATGAATAAAAGATAATACCAACATTTATAGAGTATCTCTCTCGGATGGTTTAGAAGTCTTCAGGACGCGGTGAGCTCTTGATCTCTCTCTGCTACCAGTCCACCACAAATACTCTCACTGTGGTGGTTTTAAAAGCGCGACACCTGCCGAAATCCGATGTGTCTGGACTTTCAGGTAAGGATACATTTTACAAACGTTCAGGCATAGTGTCTAAGCAGGCAAGGTTTGAGCCAAATAGTTACCCAAACCAGCTAAGATTGGCCTATGTTATTGACTTGACTTTCCTTCACAATAAAAAGTGAAATAATTGTTTTTGTTTATCGCTTATGAATGGCTCATCTATAACATGGCAATTGCAAGAAGAAGAAGAAAAAATCCATATTATTCTCACACTTCAGCCGATGCTAGACACCAGCAGAAGCTCATTATAAGGGGTAGACCAGACTGAGCAATGGGGAATGCAAAGGTCAGAGACCAGCGCCCAAAGTACAGTGAAAAAACTAAAATGAAAGCTTTGGGGACGTTTTTAATTTTAATATTTTACATAAACCTACCTACTCCTACTCACCTGCTGATTTTTAAATATTGTTTTTCTTTTGTCCTGTATGCATCTACTTTAATTAGAATTTAAATGAGCTATTACTTTTGTGACTGGTTGTATGAAGAAAATTCTTATTGTATAGCATGACGAGAGAAAGAATGACTGATGAGTAAAAATGACGTGAATAAATCCTAAATCTTCCATGTCTAATTAGTTAAGTAACTTTGAAGCTTACCTTGCTGGGCATTATGAGAATCAGAAAAGTATTCATTAAATAGTCTGTCGGAATTAATGAACAATCCCCAGGTGCTGCAACCCATTCAATCCTTGGTGAGTAGTGGAGGTTTGGATGCCCCCAGAGGCACAGGAGAAGAGAGGCCTGGCAATTTGCTTTCAACCACACAAAGTTTATGTAGCAGACTTCTCCTCTCCAGAACTTGGGGTTGCCAAGAGCCGGAATGGACTCTCTGTCTGGTCATGGCACTCTTGATTTATCAGTATCATTTTTGGGTGATGAAAGCTGAAAACATGGTTTTGAAGGTTTAGATTAGTTTAAAATTAATTCATATATCAATATATATCAATTCATCTTTCACAAGTAAGAAAAGTTGGCAAAATAGCATAATCACATGTGTGATCAAGTACTGTGATCACAGAAGTAGCTGGCAATCCCTGAGACTATATCCCTTAGTCACACTTTGGGTCTGGAACAGAATTCACCCCTGCGGTAGAAAATCAGCCATTTAAGAGCAAAAGGGCAGCATTTACTCAACAGCAATGTTCGGATGAGGAGAGAAGCACGGGAGGAAGAGGGCTCAGCGGTGGGGTCAAATGTTGAGGGAATGACAGACGATGACTTGAAACCAAATGTGTATGAATTGTTGAATATTAAACTGATGGTCTGCTGTGTTAAGCCTCGCCTAAATAACAATCCTTTTTTAAAAAGATAATGACAAACAAGTACAGTGATCCAAAAAGGCACTCCAAGCTTTTAGCCGGGTGACACAGAGAAAAGATCACTGAGAAACAGGAAGCCACCCCAAGACCGCAGAAACACCAAAGTCCTAAAGAGCATGGCCCTGGCCTGCTCCCAAATCCTCCTTCTTCAGAAAAAGCAGGTGGACACCAGAGATGTGGAAAGATTTCCCCCAAACCACACGCTCCATCTTCACGGATGTCCTCATTAGTACTAGGGTTGGTCCATTAACAACGTCAAAAAGGTCAATGCCCTTCTGTGTTATCATTTCTCCCCACCTTAAGATAGCTTGGCGGCTCACGGGGTTAAGTGGCTGGTTGTTTAACTGCACATGTGGCGCTTTCAATCCACCAGACACTCTGCGGGGATGGAAACAAACGGGGTGGCCTGCTGCACCTGGGAAACCCCGGGGAGCAGCTCTCCTCAGCCCAGTCCGGTCTAAAGGAGTCCGATAGACTTCCTGACAGCTGGGCTTTGCTTTGCTTTGGTTTTCGGCTTCCTGCCATGGTAGTTGCGTCCTACCTTCTCATTTCCCATTTCATTCGTGTACTCATTGGCACATTGTCAATGAAAGGAAATCAAGGCTGTGCCTCTGTTTGCAATGGGCCCTGCCCCTTTGCCCCACCACCACGTGTCTCTGCAGGGATCTGGCTATGAGCGCTGCAGCCAGGCCCTGCCTGCCCGCCTAAAGCCTGTTATTTGCCGTTGCAGATCCCTATGTCAAAGTCAACTTGTTCCACGCCAAAAAGAGGATCTCCAAAAAGAAGACTCATGTGAAGAAATGCACTCCCAACGCAGTCTTCAACGAGCTGTTTGTCTTTGACATTCCTTGCGAGGGGCTTGAAGAGATAAGTGTGGAATTTCTGGTTTTGGATTCTGAGAGAGGATCCCGGAATGAGGTGATTGGGCGATTGGTCCTGGGAGCAGCTGCAGAAGGCAGTGGTGGCGAGCACTGGAAAGAGATTTGTGACTTCCCGAGGAGACAGATTGCCAAGTGGCACGTGCTTTGTGATGGTTAGCATCCCAGCCACGAGGTGGAACTATGCGATTTTTAATAGGCAAGGAGCAATTCCCTTTCTTTATGATATGTAATCGCGAGCTTGTGACAGCAAGTTACCTTTCTTTTTGGTTAGAAATGGATTGACTTAGCAGACCAGAAAGTAACTGTAAATGTGTATCATGATAAGTTCCCCTTTGATTTAGAGAAAGTGGATACTTTCCATAAGATATTCAGTTTTGCCAGATGGCGACTGATGGTACGCATGAGTCATCACGTCTTTGATAAACATGGAACTGAGATTCCAAGTTAGAGGAGTGGTTTAGAAGGGGGTGACCTCAGTGGCACACCTCGCTGGATGGTAACAATAGGATAACGGATTTAAATATGAAACACGCCTTTTCTCATGAAAGCTCATCCTTTTTCTTCAGCTTGGGGAAATTAATTTTTTCTTTAAATCCAAAGATATTGAAGAAATGTGCTGTAGTTTGTTTTTTATTAATTCTGTCGTGTACAAATGATTGTCCTGCACAGAAAAGTGTGGTCATTCCTCTTTGGTACAATTTTATCATAAACGTAGTAACTTAGGTTCGTTTTCAAAAGACAGTGAACAAGGCCGAGAAATCATCAGGTCAAAGGGCTGAGTTGCAAACGCTGTGGCTAAAATATGTTTTTTTTCTCCCCCAACTCCTTAAGGTTACATGTGAGCTAGAATGTTGTAAAATATGACCTCACATAAGAACCATGAACTTCAATTATTCACTGCCTATCACAAGCCTCAGTGTGACCTAAGAAACCCCCATGTATCTTGGTGAAGTTGTCACCTTAGCTTATGGATCAAGAGACCCACTCCAGTTTTCCTGTAGGAAATGTGTACAGTGAGCAAGTGTTCTTTCAAAGTCATCTTTTGTACCCAGAGGTGGCATTGCTAACTAAGTCTCCATTTTAGCCTGTCTCCCTCCTCACAAACGGGGAAGCTATTTGAAGAGACTAAAGCAGCAGACAAAAGACCCTGGGGAGTTTTATCCACTGTCAAGTAGAGAGCCCTCCTTAAAACCAACAGGCTAAGTCATATGACTAAAGCATAGTCAAATGGCCAGCCGAGTAAGATTTACCTATGTTCACACAAATATATTTAGGCTGTCAAATTAGCACAATGGATTATGCATTTCACTACGACCTCTGGGCTAACATGTCTTGAGCCGGGCTGTTGTCTGCGGAGCCGTGTATAGACTTGGGTCTCGTGCAGCCTCCCCGCCCGGGCTCTGAAACTCATGAAGAGCTTTTCGAGTAAAGCAGTGCCATTGTGATTCCTAGGAGATAATGAACTTGAGGGGATCTCCATTATATTTGAGTTTTTAGAGATGTACGAGTGAAAGTTGGGTGCAGTTGAATTATTGAATATGCAAGTTAGAAATAAAGTCTACTAAAATGTACATTTTGAGTCTTTCGGGGTTTGTGTCCGTACTTTAGGAGTTTTTGACCATGTGTTTGATATCACGGTGTTTGTAAAACTCTATGAAGATGCATTTTCAAAGCGACTTATATACATGCTTTTTATGACTATGCCTAATGTAAAGATAATGTTCCATTCTGTGTGTATGAAAACCAATCTCTTCATTTTTGTGATTTAAACTGACTTGGGACAAGAAAAGAATATTCCGCAATCATTGTTCTCATCTCACTACAAAATCATCTCAGACCATCTTGGCCCACTCAGCATTTCTGTGACAGCAACTTGGAACAAGTTGTCAGTTTGGGTGGTGGGAATGTTGAATATGCTCTGGGGTTCTGTATGTTGTTTATCAGGGGCTCTGACCTTTATAACTTATTTCGAAGTCCAGTGAGATGGTCAGGCAAGGAGTCCAATCCTACGTATCTTGCCCAACAGCCAGAAGTTAATGGCGTTACTAGTTTAAAATCATTGTGGGAGAAGGGATTTATTTACTTAAGTGGAACAGCACAAATAACTTAAGGTATGTTAAAAAATGCAGTGGGTTATTTGTAAATAGTTTTTTAAGTTCACAAATTTTCAAGTGTTCTTGAATGTAAAATGTTGAGTGAAACCAATGGCAACTAGCTTCAAGAAACAGAAGGAGAAAAAACAAGGAAGGAATGGAAACAGGCAGGGACAGGTGAGATCGCATCATCTTCTGAAAACTGTTCTGATTTATAATGTATCGCAAACTCAATGTGAATATCTTGAATTCTGTTACAAATCCTGCACTGTATGAAATGTGTAAATTAATCGTTGTCTGATTAGCCAATCTGACCTCCCGAATGGGAAGGTTTCCATGTTTAAAGAACTGTGTAACTCAGTAACTGACTTGTTCTGATGTCGTAACTCAATAGAAGTGATTTGGAAGGAAGCGTGGTGTACAAGACGGTGTGTGTTCTATTGTGCCAGCTCTGTATGATGTTTGTAAGACCGTATTTGTAAGAAATGAATAAATTGCTGCTTTTGCCCATTCCACTTCAATTCAAATTTCTGCCAATGGACTCTTTACTAAGGCTTGCTATCTGACCTCTCAAGTATCTCAGATGTTGCCACTGAGCTAGATCTGGGAACACAAATGAGTGAGTGCCAGTTTCTCCCGTGTACTTTATGGTAGTGTGCTTAATCCTCAATACATTTCTGGGAAAGATACCATTATCCATAGAATAGAAGTAGAGTAGAACAGAGTAGCTTGCTCTATTTGAGTTAATCCCAAATCATAGATACTTGATAAGATCGAGTAGAATTGCCACATTGTTTCCAAGTCTGTAAATCTGTATGGAAGCACACGGCCACATCATTCTCCTGCAGTGAGGTTGGTGGAGTTCCAACCACTGGATTTTTGGTTAATAGCCAAGCCCTTCACCATGGCATCACCAGTGTCACCAGAGTTCATTTATCCTCATTGTAGAGACACACAACCAGAGGCTCAAGAAGCTTAAGTCATTGATCTAAGTACAGATGAGGAGTAATGTAAAGGGTTTCACAGCATACACCACTCTTTTCTAAAGTTCTTTATATTTTGTCTTTCAAACTAAATCCACTGGAATTGAACAGATCATTTCCCGCTGCCACCGAGTCCATGTGGATTTACCGCAAGCCTGGAGGACAGGGAGAACTGGCCCTTTGGGCTTCCAAGATGGTAGCTCTTGATGAGAGTATATACCTTGTTGGTGGTTTTGAACTACTGACCTTGTGATTAGTCAACACATAACCCACTAGCCACCAGGGCACATTATATTTTACTAATTTTTGTGTATACTAGGTTTCTGAAAGTTATGACTCTACTTTTTTTGGTTTCTTTTTTTTTTCTTTATTTGGTTTCTACGGACTATATTTGACTAATGTCTATTATTTTTTCACTAATTTATTTAGCATTCTTCATTAATCTTTTTTAAAATTTTTGTCTTTTAGGATTTAATTTATCATTTCCTTGGTTAGCAGCCCAGTGAGTAACCCCTAGAGTACCAGGGTTCCTTATTTCTCATTTTAAATCAATTTCATTATTTCTTTTTTTACATTAGTCTCTTTAGTGTATGTGTATATACAGTGCATATATAGTATTTATATACTATACACACATACATATATATGTGTGTATACATATATATGTGTGTATACATATATATACATACATATATATGTGTGTATGTATATATACATATATACTAAAGTGCTCCCATATCTATGAAGTCTGTTGGTGCAGTAGTTAAGCATTGAGCTCTGATCCCCATGGTCAGCACTTTGGGACCACCAACCCACCAGCAGTTCCTCGGGAGAAGGACTGGGCTTTCTATTCTCATAAACAGTCACAGTCCCTGACACTTACAGCAGCTCTCTATGAGTTAGCAGTGACTTTATGACAGAGCATTCAGTTTTTTGGTATCTATTTGGTTTTCTGATATGTATTCCACCTCCCTGAGTTGGATGGCTGTACTTCAGAAAATCAATGTGAGAATGACAATCTTATTTCTTTTTGAACATTGAAGAAGAATCAAACAAAAGCAAAGCAGAACATCTGCCATGCTCCCATCCAATAACAGCTAAAGTCAACGCAAACCCCGGGTCTCAGCAGGTAAAGAACCAGCCTTTTTTCCACGGCAGCAGGTGGTGTAGAGAGATCCCTACTCCACCAAACTTGGAGCCCTCGTGCAGGGGATGTGCCTAAGCTTTTCTGTACAGCAAACAGTTGGTCAGGACATTGAAGTGTTTAAGGGTCGAAGGAGAGTCCCTGGGTGTCACAAAGAATGAAATGTTCAGCTGCTAAAAGAAAGTGGGGATTTCATGCCCACTCATAAGCCCTTCAGAAGAAAGGTTTGGCAATCCACTGTTGAAAACGCTGGGGAGCACAGTTCAACTTTGGCACACAGGGGTCCACAAGTCAGCATCAGTCATGACTGGCTGTTTATTTGCTATCTCATAAAAAAGAAGCAAAGATCATGGGAATTAGTCAACGAGAACATGCTCACTAAGATCAAAATGAAACAGGGCTGCACACCCTGCCATGGGTCAACGAGTCCTGGTGGTGTATGACGTGACACAGTGAGCTGCTAATCAGAAGGACAGCAGTTCTAAGTCACTCGGAGGGAGAAAAGCAGGCTCTCTGCTCTTGTAAATAATTCGTCTCAAAAACCCACAGGGCAGTTGGAATTGACACAATGGTAGTGATTCCCCATCCCCCACTCCCCGTCATTTTGTTGATACCAACTCATAGTCTTGAAAAAGTGGAAAGATTACATTATATTTCTATTCTTTTTCTTGATGATTTTGTTGAAGCTGACTCATAGGGGCCTATCCTGAACACATTGCATGGTGGCACACAATGCGGGTGCCTCTACCCACCAGGTGCTCTAGGGTAGAGAGTTGAAGTTATCTGTTCTCATAAAGATTGACAAATTCTGAAACCTTATAGGTACTCTATGAATCAAAATTGACATTGATGGCAGTAGGTGGTGGGTAGTCAGAATAACTAACATGATGATTCCAATTGTTGTGGGGTTGGACGCTCTCCTACTGGTGGTGGGAATATAAAATATACAACTGCTTTGTTAGCCTTTAAAAAATTAAACACTTGGCATGTGACCTTCAAGGGATTGTACATTGAAGGATTTACCAAACAAATAAAAGCATATTTTTAAGGAAAAATTTTTGGGGAACACTGACAGCAATTTCATTTGTAACAAATTGCAGATGGAATATTTATAATAGCAATAAGCCCAAATGTTCATCAACAGGTAAACAGATAAACATATTGTGTTAGATCTGTGCAATAGAATACTACTGGGAAAAAATAATGGGGTTTGTATACAGGTAAAAACATGTGACTCTCAAACTAATTACACAGATTGAATGAAACCAGATGCATGTTCCGCCACAGCCTGTCTCCCAGCATACTGCCATATCTTCTCTCTATAGAAAACACTATAAAATGCAACCTAATCTGTGGGATGAAAGGCAAATCCTGTTTAGCTGGGGATGGAGGAGGCTGTGTGGGAAGGTGTTAATCTCTGGTGCACCCTCATAACTCATCCCACTATGAACTTCTCTGTGATCTAACCACTCATATTCAAGATGATAAATACCAAAACATAAGTTTTCAGAGAAGTAAATATTGCTTCTTAACCTTTTTAGTGGAAAGAACACAGGTTCAATTCCTTGTTCTACCACTTGCCTGTTATGTATTTTTCCCAACGAAAACAAACATTTTTTTTAATGAGGGAATTAATTCAACCAGCATTTTGCAGTAATTTTACCATTTCCTATATGCATGATATTATAATAGGAATGAAGGGTGCAAGCAGCAAAACATAGGGTATCATGCCATCCCAGAAGCAGGGTAGTATGACGCTGGACACGGCCTGGGTTCGGCAGCACGGTCATCTGCCACAGTGTGGTTTCAAGATAGGTAACAGCCGGAGCCTCAGTCTGACCATCAGTAGGGCTAGAGGAATAAACCCCTCATCCTGGGGCATGCTACAGAAACTAGAAAATGAAATGACTTATTATTATGTTATCAATTTCTTTCCAGTAAATGTTTCTGAGTACTTGCTACCGTGAGTCAGACGCTGGGGACACAGTCATAAGGCACACAGAATGAAGCCGTATCAGGCCACAAGACAGAGAGCTCTATGTGACTTATCCTCTGGGTTTCCAAAGTTCAGCACTTTTGGCAGGTTGCAAGTCTTACGATGTGTTGTGCCCATTTTAGTGGGAAATATTTGGTTTTCCCTTCTATGATAGGTTCTTCCTTACACGAGTTCTTCCTACTGCGGCTTTCACTGTACTTATAACCAAGAGATCTCAAGAGTCAGGGTAGTGCTAGAGGTAATGGAGCAGCTCCACTTCTACCTTCATTAGTCTTCATGATGTTATTTGTCACCTGGGTCAGGAGAACTGCTTGTGTGAGAACTAGATCCATTTCCTACTGTACAGTCTTGCTTTGGCTTTTTATTGTCACTCCTGCTTTGAATGCAGGGTCTATAAATGCTGCAGAAGGTGAAACAAAGTTTTCCAGGTGCTTGTGTCTTCTATGCCTGAGGTATGTGGGCACTGGAGCTGCAGGTATGGTATCTGTTTGTGATTCCCACCAAGCAAATGAAGCAGCAGCGAAGTGCTTGGCTGTTACTGGGGATTGATGGTGGTTTAAATCTGCTCAATGTCCCCGCAAGAAGAAGACCAGTGAGCTTCTCCCAGAGAACTTCCAGTCTAGACACCCTCGATTGCTTCGGGGGGTGCTGTTGAGTTAGTTCTGTCGAACTATTCTGGTTTGGGTTCTACTTAGCCCCATGATGATTGTTCTGTGTGCGCTCGTTATTGTAGCACTCAGGCCAATCCCTCATGGAAGGTCTTCCTCTTTTTTTGCAGATCATCTAATGTACCAAGAGTAGTCTCTCCTGATGACATGTCTAAAGTAGGTGAGGAGCATTCTGGGTGCCTTTACTCCTAGACAGATCTGCCGGTACTTCCAGCAGTCCTTGGAACGGTCCATTCTCCTCACCAGCACTGCACGTCCATTCTTCTTCTTGTCTAGTTTTCCAGCGTCATTGTCCAGGCTTCACTGTATGTGAGGTGACTAAAAAACCGCGGCTTTAACAAGGTGCACCTTGGTCTTCAAGGTGACATCTCATCTCTTTAAGACTTTCAGGAGGTTGCTTGTGGCAGATTTTCCCAACTCAATATGTCTCTCCATTTCTTGATAGCTGCTTTTCCATAAGCATTGATCCCAGGAAAATAAACTCCTTGAGTACTTCAATCTTTTCTCCATTTATCATGAAATTGTGATGTGGTTGTGAGCAATTTTGTTTACCTTATCAATATAAGGAACTATAAATATGTATATCAATATAAATATATAATATAGACATACATATTTAAAAAAACATAAATATATTTTTATAATAAATAAAATATATATCAATATAAGGCTTTTGTTTTCCTCATCAGCATATTGTAATGCATACTGAAGGATGTATTATTTTATGGTATCGGTATGTTCTTTATGCCCTCTTGATCTTTAGCAAGCAGGGCTGCATCGTTTGGCTCAGTAATGAGCCCTCCTCCAACCATCATGCCTTACTCTCTTCCATCCAGCCCCGCTTCTTAGATTACCTGCTCAGCAGACAGATAGAATACATTTGCTGAATGGATAAAACCCTGATACTCACCTTTCCTGATTTCAAACTATTCTTTTTAATCCCATGTTCCGTCTGAACAATTGCCTCTTGGTGTATGTACACACTCGGCATGAACACTGTGTGTTCTGGAATTCCCATTCTTTTCAATATTATTCATAATTCATTATAATCCACATTGTCAAGTTCTTTTCATGGTCAATAAAACACAAGTAAAGCATCTTTCTGATATCTTCTGATCTGTCTAACATCAGCAATGGTAGTCCACATTCGATGGCTTCTCCTGAATCCAGTTTGAATTGCTGGCAGCTCTGTGTTGATGATTGGCTACAACCTTTTAAAAATTATGTCCAGCAAAATGTTCATAACATGCATTATTAACGATATTGTTCAGTAATGTCAATATTCTATTGGGTCACCTTTTTGTTGTTTTTTTTTGAAGTGTGGACAAATATGCATCTCTCTTCCAGTCTCTTGCTCAGATTGCTGTCTCCCAAAGTTCTTGATAAAGATCAAGAAGTGCTTCCCAAGCTGTATCAGCTTGTGTGTGCCACCAACCCCTAAAGGCTCATCTTTCGTGAGTGTCTCCGGCGAAGTACTTCATCGTGTACTACTTCTTGAAATGGTTGACTGGTGACCAGTTATTTGGGGTATAGTGATTCTGTGCTTTCTTTCCATCTTCATTCGGTGTTTCCTGCATCACTCAATATTTTACCCATAACATTAATATTACAACTCAAGGCTGAAACATTTTTGTTCAGTTTTTCTTTCCAGCTTGAGAAATTCTGGGCATGTTTATCCCCCTTTTCCCCCAAGTCCAGACATTTGTGCATTTGATTGTAATACCTCACCTTGTCTTTTAGAAATACCCTTTGGAATATTCTGTTTATCTCTTTCACGTTATCATCTATTCAATGAGCTGTAGTCGCTCTATGTTCAAGGGCACGTTTTGGAGTCTCTCTGGAGAAACACTTTATTTTTTTCAACTATACTCTCTTTAAAATGACTTTCACTATCAACATGTTTGAAATTCTTGATGGCATCCCACAACTCATCTTGTCTTGGGTCATTAGTTTTCAACACAGAAAATCTGTTCTCAAAATGGCCTCTAGATTAAAAAAGCATATGCTCACGTTCATATTTTTGTTCTTCTGGACTTCAAAATTTTCTTCTCTTGTAAGCACATCACACATCTGAACAATTGATGGCCTGTTGCCCAGCTGACCTGTGGTCTCCTGTTAGAAAACAATATTGAGCTTTCCCATGGTTTCTTCCTGCATGCATGGTAAATTTGATTTTTGTACATTCTTGTGATGAGTTGCACATTTGTTGTTGACAAACTGATTGCAATGAAGAAGTAATTGATGTAAAATTTTATCATGTGATCTCTAGTGATATTTCTATCACCAAAGCCATATATTCCAACTACTGATCCTTCCTCTTTATTTGCAATGTTTACAATCCAACTACTAGAAATAATCTTGGATGCATGCATCATTTAGTTCTGAGTAAAGAAGTTTATTCATTTTTTTTCATATTTGTCTGTAGTGGTTTGTATGTAAATTTGAATAATAGCTGGTTTTCTTTGTAGGCATATAGATATTCTTGAAACACAAATAGGAATGCACTTCAAAATAAATCTTGATATGTTGTTTTTTATGATAAAGGAGACACCGTGTCTCTTAGCTTGTTATTTCTGCTATAGTAAACCATATTTTTTCAGGTGCACAGTGGTCAATGCCAGTACACTTCAACTCATAATATTGGTTTTTATGTGTTTCATTTAATTTTTGATGACTTCTGTTTTTCCTAGATTGATATGTCATGCATTCCACATTCAGATTACTAGGGGGTCTGGCCAGTCATTAATTTTCATTTGGAATCATACTGCTTCAGAAAATGAGGGTTCCAAAGCTGGAGCCATGAACATCATAAAGACAGATTCTACTTGAAGGAGGCAGCTCTTCTCTCATTGTATTTTGAGTGATTTTCAAATATACTCTTAGGGGCTCATCTTATGCCATGCTAAGAGACACTATTTTGCTGCTATTCATAAGGTTTTCCATGTCAGAATGCTCAGCAGTGGAGTGCCAATTCCCTCCTGCCTCGCCTGCAGTGGTCTGACAGGGTTGCATTTCTTCTGTCGTGTGGGGTTGCTATGAGCTTGAATCAATTTGATGGCACCAAACCAAAACACACACACACACACAATCTATATGCTCCTTGCGTGTTTACCACATGCATGACCTTTCACAGGCAATCTTTTTAGGGCTTCCAGTAATTCCGTATTTCTATAATCTTTTGCTTAGTTAAATTTTAACATTTCATTGGACTATATTTCATGTGTACCCTGCAAACTCAATGTTGCCATCTCTTTTGACCATTTGTGGTAACTTTTCAAGTCAAACATGTATGCTCGTTGCTTTTAATTTATGGTTCTTGACTTTGGTTGATATCTTATGAAGAACAATAAAATCACTTCAATATTATCTTTAAAATTCATAACAGCAATAATAATCCAATTCCAAGTTGTGTGGAAGAATAAAACATCACCTGATAGGTCACCACATAAATTATAAAAAATATCCAAATGATAACATAATTTATTTTATATATTTTGGAACAATAAGTTTATTGGTCTACTATTCCTTCACATGTGAGAATTAGCTCATGCATGTCTTTGTGTTTGCTATCTACTTGGGTGGAATATGTATCCACAATCTTTCTGTAAGGTGAGTCAGAATCAACAAGATGGTAGGGAGTTTCGAGTTTTCAGAAAAACACACAAACCTGTCTTGGAAGAAGTACAATTCGAACGCACCTTAGAAGTGAGACTGTCTCCTGTACTGGGGACATGTAAGCAGAAGAGACAAGTCTCTGGAAAAAGACATCATGCTTATTAAAGTAGTAGAAAGTAAAAAAGAGGAAGATGCTAAACTAGATAAATTGGCATGGTGGCTGCAACAATAGACTAAAATATAGTAATTATTTGGACAGTGTTACTTTCTGCGTATATAGAGTGTCTATAAGTTAGAACCTACTTAACAACACCTTAAAACAACAACAAAGTGTGGAAAGCGGAGTGAATACATTTAGAGGACAATAAAAGAACCTCACTGGCATCGAGCTTATCCCAAATCACAGTGACCCTACAGCAGCCCTGTAGGACAGAGAATTGCTCCTTTGAGTCTCTGAGACTGTGACTCATTATGGGACTAGAAAACCTCATCTTTCTCCTGCAGAGCACTGGTGGTTTTGAACTGCTGATATTGTGGTTAGCGCTCCAATGCATAACCCACTAGATCATGAGGGCTCCTTTTAGTGGACAAGTGGAGCCCCAAACCACATTGCAATAAACTGAAATGTCTTCGCCTAGTTTGTTTACATAAGAGTTCATAGTGATTTCTCTGTAGTGAGATGTCCAAATGACACAGAGTAAGTGGACTGTGTGCAGTGAGAAAACGTGACCCTTCTGTCTCCAGAGATAGCTGGATCAAGGGAAGGGGAGAGCAGGGCTCCGCTCAAACATTGACATCTGGAGCATTTCAGGGGAACACATTCTGGAATAAGTCTCAAGTATGAACTATTGACGTGAGTTTGGGATAGGTTTTTAGAAAATGTGTATTGAATTTTAAAAAAATCTAAATGAGAACAAAAGAAAATCTAGTAAATCTATCTCTGAGGCTTTATGGTAATAATTCAACTGCTTCTAGAAGTGTACAGTTTCATTTTACATCATAGCATATATCTATCTTAATATTTAATCCACCCAATAATTCTATGATTGAGATAAGAAATATATTGGTTTGATAATTTGGGAATTCATCAGAGATTATGTCTTTATTTGCTCCTGAAGGAAATTGGGGAATGACAATCAAGGGCAAGCTTAAGAGAGAAAACATCTGGTAGGACAAAGGCAAGTCACAGCAGGGAGTCACAGAATGTGGAGTGAAGGCCATGCCCAACCATCCAGTAGCATGCATGATGGCGAGTTCAGATGGAAGGGAGGGGATAAGTAGACAATTCTGTGTAATAATTGTTCCTATGGAGGTAATTGACACTTCAAATATCTTTGGTGGACCTGTTTCATTGCTATGTTGATACAGACTTGTCTTTATTCATGCATACTAATATACACATGAAAAAAATCTGTGTATTATATCTATACTTGTTTACTAAACATGGTACTAGCAGCAAAAGCAAAGATTTCAATTTCACTTAATACATTTCCAAAAGCTGTAAAAGAAAGTATGCTAAACCAAAATGTTGCTTGTATATTGGTAAATATGAACTGTATTATCATTTTAGCATGATAATTTTATTCAGACAATCATAGTGGAAGCACCGAGCGTACAACAGTAAGAAGTATGCAGTGACAACATCAAATATAAATATAGGTTTGCCCTCTGAGGGCTGTGATAAAGAGACAGATGGGGAGATAGAGTAATTTATTCACCCAAGTGCATGCTGAAATGTTATTTTATATTTACTATTACGGAAACATCTTTTGGAGAATGCATTAATTGCAGAGCTTTTGTTACTCTGTTCTTTGGTCCACTTGGGATACGTGGGAGGCAGAGTCTGTTTACTGACCGGTATTCCTCCAAGTCAGCCCTAGATAATTTGGGTCATAGTAATGTCTATTTTCACACCATGTAGCCATTTATCGAGACCAATTGAAATTAAAATATATTTTCCATATGCTTCATTAAGAATAGTCTGGGGGAGAGAGAGAGAGAGAGAGAAGTTACGATGGAGAATGCATTGGAAAGTGGACTG
Source organism: Echinops telfairi (assembly GCF_000313985.2). NCBI lineage: Eukaryota > Metazoa > Chordata > Mammalia > Afrosoricida > Tenrecidae > Echinops > Echinops telfairi. Next base: position 30,490,830 of record NW_022111300.1, on the reverse strand, counting down.
TTGCAGTCGAGTGAAGTCAAAATTCAGTACCCTATCATCTGATCTTCCTTATGATCCATCAAATTTCTTCTAGTTTTTAATATATTCTGCTTTCTTTTAGTTGAGGTTTAAAACTATGTTTTACTTTGCCTTTCTTGTTAGTTTTCGTTTGGTTGGTTTTTAATGTTTCTCCTGTCTGTGAAATCCAGGATCGGTAAGCCTATAGAGACAGTAAGAGGATTCGTGGTCCCTTAGGGGTATGGCAGGGAAGGTTCACGGGAAATGGGGAGCTGACAGTGATGAGTACAAGATTGAAGACAATGTTCTAAACCTGATTGTGGTGATGACTGTACAACTCTTCTTGATGTGATAGGACTGTTGAATTGTATGACATGTGCAACGTATACCAATAAAACTTCCTGTGGGGGAAAGAAGCCGTATCGAAACCAACATGAATTTGGCATTGTGACCCCACCCTCTCCCCCCAAACCTGATTTTCTCAGCTGCTTCCTTGTCATCTGCATATAGACACATGTGATGAGATGTCAAAGGATGGATTGACTCACTCGATGACTGTCCTAGGACCTCCCTTTCTATGTACCCACACCCCCTTCCTTCCCAACGATTGAAACCCATCTTCTCTGCATGTGAGAAAGATCCAGAGCGCATGGCATGATTATGGATCCAAGTAAAATACAAATCCTGATTTCAAATTATGCTCAAACTATTAGGTTGTTTCTTATCAATTCATTTGTGGGAAGCTGTTTTGTTTTATATTTTGCTGTGCTGTAATCAATCCTCAATGCTATAATCTTTGTCTTCATTAGTAATTTCTTTACATTTTCAATTTTCAGCAAGAAAGATCTCTTTGTACTTCACAGGTTGTTAAGGTGATTGTGTCCTATTATGATACCATGTTCTCCATATGTTTATTTCTTCAGATTTTTAAAAAAACTTATTAAATATAGACAGTGTATTTCCTGGTAAAAAAGAAAAAAGAAAAATTAAAGTTATTCTGTCTATTAAAAAGCTGTCCAATTGGTCTTCATTCCTTAGGATTCAGCATTATCTCTTCCAAATGTCCATCTTAGAATATACTGACATACATAAGAGGCATGATATTTTAAGATGGTCAGAATGGAAGTGATCAAAGGAAAACCATTCAGATTATTGTGATAAGATAACCCGGACCCCTTCTATACATACGTGTAAAATAGGCAAGTCAAAAAAACAAAATCCTTTCAAAAGAATGGTCGTTTCTGAAGGTAAACATCATGCTCTTCAAAACAGTTTTGATGTTTAGACCTTAGAATTCATATCACCGTGTGGTGTGCACCACATTTTATAACTGGGAATTTAAAAACAAAATAAAAGAAACCCCCCCCCCCGGTTATTCCGTGCATGAAATTCTGTTTAATGATAACCTAGGGAACTGGTTCTATAGAGGAATGGGTCCGTGAAGATTTACTGCGCACACTGGAAAAGAGCCCTGGTGGCATCCTGGTCACGCAGTGGCTGCGAGCTGCAAGGTCAGCAAGATTAAACAACCAGCGTCTCCGAGGAAGAAGGACAGCGTTTGCTACACCCATAAAGAGTTATAGCTTGTAAATAAAATATAGCTTGTAAATCTTTTGTACCAAGAGAGAGAGAGAGATTCTTGTATTCTTGGAAACTCACCAGGGCAGCTCCAACCTCTCCTGCAGGGTCGCTGTGAGTCAGCATACATGGCCTCAGTATCTGCGGGTTTTATTTCCTGGTTTTCTGTACAGTTGCTAGGTCTGGAGCAGTCACTCTTAACATTAGAGTGGGGGAGAAGACTAGGACCTTGACTTTGTAGAAGAATGTCTGAAGTGAATGAACTCATACGCCAGGTGTCTGACATTGTGACAGATATGTCTGAGTTTTGCTTCCCTTCACAAAAATGGCTTCATTCCTGTGACAGTCCCGGATCCATGGGGTGAATCTTTGAATGTGATTATTTCTAGAATTCTCTAGGAAATTATTTTTGCACATAAGGGACACCCGCTACTTCACTAACCCGTCCTGTGCTCAATATCCTTCTGTGATATTGGCTTAGCTTATCTAGTGCTGCTACAAAATAAATACCACAATTGGATGCCTGCAATATACAGAAATGTATTTTTCACCGGTGAGGAGGCTAGAAGTTGGAATGGGACATTCATTCTTTGGGGACGGTTTCCTTCTCCATCCACTCTGAAGGGCGGTCTTTGTCTCTTCTTCTTCTGTTTGCTGGTTGCTTGGAGATCTTCATGTGGCTTGGTATCTATCATCCTCCGCTTCTGTCTACTCATCTGCTTGTTTAATTTCTTAATAGCTCAAAAGTTAGCAGTAGAAGATACACCATAGACAGAGTCTGCCCCATTAACATAAGAATGACAGCCCTTTTCAAAACGGGAATCGTAACTACAGTGAGTATGCAAAAGCGTACACCAAACTCACTGGCATCTAGTAGACTCTGACTCCTGGTGACCCTCTGGGAGAGGATAGAGTTTCTGAGACTGCAACTCTGCACCCGAGTGCAAAGTCTCGGCTTTCTCTGGACAGAAGTGAGTGGTCTCAAACCACTTCACCTTTCAGATCATCATATTAATACACAGATTTTTGGAAGACACAATTTGACTCATAACATATCTTTCATAAGTATGTTTAACAATTATGCCCTCGTATATTATATAGTATATCCCATTACACATGCAATCAGTCCCAATCAGGAAAATTGCTAACAAGATATAAGTAATGAAGAACAGCATTAACACTCAAATGATAATGTTATCCAATTTCTTAATTTATGAAGGTCCAATCATAGAGATAGATAGCTTAAGGAAAACTGCAATCAGAACCTTTTCTCCCAAATCTTAAGCTCAGCTACTCTCAGAAATCATGCCTGACCTTTAGAGCATGATGGCCATGCACTTTAAATTGACAACTCCCCTCTCACAGGGAAGGTGAAAAGGCTAAGTCAGCCTTGGCTGTACTGGCAGCATCCTGCAAGGCAATTCCACCCAGAGAATGGGAGACTATTCTTTTGCTATTGTTA
>NW_022111300.1:30479855-30487644 GCF_000313985.2 Echinops telfairi | reverse complement strand
CCACACACACACACAAGGACAGCTCTATCCACTGTGTTCTATTGCAGTGCTGAATTTACCAATAGGGCCCATCAACAACAAGGGTTGTTTTACAAGCTCTCAAATTTTAATTAGAATATAAATGATAGTGTTTTAGAACTTACAGAGATCATAGGGAGACTTAATTAGACTAATGTCTTCATTTGATGTATGAAAGGACTCTGGTGTGGCATCTGGGGAAATGAAGTGGCATCAGTAGGACTGACCAAGGGGACTACTTTCCCTCTGACCTAATTTTTCTAATTTCTAAGGGTCTATTGTCTTCAGATCAGAGACGACGGCAACTAATGCTATGAATTCCACCGTCCTTGCAATCTTCCCTCAAGCGGTCCAGCATTCTCAGGTCTTCATTATTTCATACTTTCCTAATCCCACACATTCTTATTTCCAGAGATCTCAAAGAGTGCCATCCATACGCTCACAAGTACATTTGTCTTAACATTGGATATTTTCTTCCACTCAGCAGTCAGCGATCCATGTGACAATGCTCAGGTGGCTTCTTGGACTCGGGCGAAATGTTATGAATTAACACCAGACTCACTCCTGTCACTGATGAGCCTGCAGCAATGCAATGAGCATGCAACCCAGGGACGGAGGCCCTGTGTGTGAAACTGCTCTGCCAGTGGGGACCAGTGGCACTGAGGGGCCAGCAGTCAGTAGCGGTGTTGCTCAGGGCAGGGAGGTCATCAGTTTCAGATCCCAGAGCCCTAATTGTGTGTCAAATCATGCAATTCATTGCAGAAGTTCTATATTAATATTATACAAGCAAAATGTAGATAAAATGAAAGAAAGTACATGGCATGCCAATCATGTTCAAACAACCTACTGAAGAAATTGGAGTGTAAGTATCTGGCTAGATGTAGTTACAGATTTACATTTAGGAGGATTGGTTGAATACAATTCTATACATACTGTAGTAAGAAACCTGAAACATGTTACTTGTTGGATTCTCTGATGTTTAACTGAAATTGAAGGAAGTAATTCTAAAATTACTTTTAGAATTAATAACATCAAAAATCCATTTAAGAACTTCCTCTACCTTTTCCCTCTTTCCCCATCCTTCAATGTTTTCAGGCTGCTTGTGTGTGTGTATGTGCCTTGTCTTGGTTTTTGTTTTCCTGTTGTTACAAAAATAGAGATAATGCAATCTTTGTTGATTGAAAATATCAGTCACACTGTGCAACTAGCACTACCATGCATTGCCAACTTTTTGATCACCATAATTAGAAACTCCTAAACAAAGGTTTCCTTCTTATCCCCTCTATCCTACTTTGATAACCACTATCAGCTCTTACTTTTTTATACATTTGCGATGCTTGGTGTGATAGGTGTTTTTGTGCCAACATGGCTCCTGAAAGAAGATATGGATGGAGGTTAGCCTGTCAATTACGTCTCTCTCTCTCTCTTTCTGTCTTTGACTTGACCTTTCTTCTTGCTGATTCTGGGAGCTGCCAGAGCCCTGTAATGCTTCCATCAACATTGGATCCACATGGCTTTGCACCTACTGCCCTGTAATTACAGAGCAGGGAGATTAGTAGTATCAGAATAGAAATCAGCCTTGGGCTAGTGTGGAGTATGGTTTTCCTCCCTCTTTTGTCACCAAAGAAGATCAGCCATGGCTCCTAAGATCAGTCATCGCCTTTTTCAGGTTCCCTACCAGTGTTTCCCTTTGCTGAATGGATTGCTTTTAACTCTACCGAACTTGCAGGGTTTTTTTCCTTTTTGTAATAGTTTTATGGAGATACAAATACTATATAATGCAATTCAATAGTTCAATCATCTTCAAAACAGTTGTACAGTCATCACCACATCAACTTCAGAATAGGTTCCTCCTTTTTTAAAATATCATTTCATTGGGGGTTCGTACAACTCTTATCACAATCCATCCATCTGTTGTCTCAAGAACATTTGTGCAGTTGTTGCCATCATCATTTTCAAAACATTTTCTTTCTACTTGAGCCCTTGGTATCAGCTTGGTTAAGTATTGGGCTGTGATCCTCATGGCTGGCAGTTCAAAACCACCAGCAGCTCCAACTTAAACATAAAACAAAACAAAACCCACTGCCATCAAACGAATGGTCTTACAGATTAATTTTAGCAAACTGTAGATTCTTTTTAAGGATCTCATTCTTACATACTTCAAAGATCCACATGCTATCTATAAACTATATATATATGCTATTAATTCAGAAAAAAAAACGTTTTTGTGCAAAATGCAGAACCAATAATAGATCTCAGGCAGTAACCTGACAAGTTTTTTTTTTCATACAAAATAGAATAATTGTTTTCAAATTATAAATACTTTATTGAAATTTGGTCTGGAAAATAAAAAATATTCATCATAATCCTCTAAGAACTACAAAAGATTCTAGAAAATTATAAATTAGTCAAACATTTGATGGTAGTGAGGGGAAACATAAAATTGATATTGATAGTTCTGGTTATTTGTTGAGAAGATATTTCTAGAGGTTTCAGCATAACATTTTCATATTTATATTCAATCATACACTACAGTTTTAGTATTATATCTTTGCCAAACCCTTTAAATTAATCATTATTATATTTTAGGACCTCCTTATTATTATAGGCCACTTTTTCAAGACATTATTTTCCTTTACTTCAGTTCTAATTCACTTCCAGAAGTAACCTCAGCTCTTTAACTGGGACCTTAGTGATGTGGTCAAGAATATGTAGAATTTACCATCACAGATCCGTGTTTGAATTCCATGTCTCTTATCTATTACCTGAGTGACTTTGAACAAGTAATTCTAAGACTTGGTTTTCTCTGCTGTTAGGGTCACTGAAAATTGGAATCAGTTCAAGGGGAGCAGGTTTGTGTATTAGATTCTGGAGAAAGCAAAGTTCTTATTGATGAGGAAAATGTGGTTCAAAGAGAATGGCTTATCCATGGGCACTCATTTCAATATCATACCTCCTATGCACATACATACTCATGCACACTTTTGAAGGGTCAATTATATTTAAACTCATGACATGATATCTTCAGTCCCCCTCATTTTGTCCATGTGATATAGCGTCTTCATTCTGAAATTTAATGCATTTTAAGGCAACTGGAGTTGAAAGTGATATAAATAACTATTAAGACAAAATGGATAAAGGAAATCAGAAATTAAATTTTATCATGATATTTTTCTCATATCTAAAAAAGACAACAGCGTTTTTGCATCACAGAAATTGGGATGAAGACAGAATTCACTCAGATACATCCATGGACTGGTATAATAATAGTGGAACTTCAGAGGGAAAGGCTGAAGACTGTTTTCCAAGTTTCCCTGATATAGTCTAAATTTTAAATTAATTTATAATTCATTACATTTCTTCATAAATAAAGTAAATTGAATACCTAAGTTTAGAGATACAATTTAACTTTCAAAAATATTCTGGATCAATGATTTGGCCAAGTAAATATCAGGATTATTTGGATCAAAATTTTGCTGAAAATACGTAGACGTATTTCTTTTCCAAAGAAGGTAACAGTGAAAGTTAAGGAGATAGAGAATTGAAATAACTAAACTGGTATTTAAGAAAGCATGTGATACAGTGTCATATAGAGAGTAATATATACATCTTAATAGGTACATAGCTTTGATGAAATAGTGAATTGGGTGAGAAAGAAAAGATTGGAAGGTAGAAGCCAAGCTATGCAGATAAAGAACCTTCCTAATCGAAATAGCAAATGATCCATCACTAAGGTCATTACAATCGAATTGGTCAAAGTAGTAGAAAACAGTGAATACCACCCCTGGAAGAGATGTAGTAGATGTTCTAGTAGGCCTTTCCTTCCCTACTCCTGCAGACCCCAAAGAAGTCTGGCGGCCTCGGGCGTGACCAGGTGGGCTGCTAACCACAAGGTCAGCACTCTGAAAACACCAGGCTCTCCTCAGGTCAGGATGAGGTTTTCTACTCTGGTCCACAGCTACAGTCTTGGAAACCCAAGGGCATCTCTTCTGCCCTCTAAGATTGCTAGGAGTTGGTATCAACTCAATAACAGTGCTTTTGAGTTTTATTGGGTTCCAAGCGATTAAAAATAAGGATGCCCTGTAGAATATTATAGAAAATCAACTTTGAGTACATTCCTCTTCAGAGCAGACAGTGTGAGAGCAAGGGAAAATGTAGATACATGTTAGAGTCTGTCGCTCTTAGGGAAATAAAGCTTCACAAGACAGGTAATGATGTTATATGAATTTGTTTAATTTTATGGAGCTTTTCGCTGCATCTTTATTTTCATTTGAAAAAAAAAATGGCAGCCTGAGAATGTGAATTTCTAATAAACCATTGGTGATGTGAAGACTGATAGGGGGTCACACTTTGAGAATAATCACTCTAGAAAGTCATGACAGAATGTGAGATCAGCAGAAGGAGTCCTGGTGCCAGAACCTGGACGAGCTTTGTTCTAAGAACAACGCGAGTGGTCAACCCCGCCCACAACTTCATGGCACAAGGACTTGCTGATCTGTGTCTAGAAAGATGACCAGCGAGGAGCAGAGTTACCCCAAAGAGACTAAAATGGCACACGGCAACAACAGGATAAGCATATTTCCAGCATGTATGTTGCCAAATTCCCCTAACAGCTGGCGTTGCAGTATACTGATAGAGTCTTAAAAGCTGTAGTTTTCACCATCCTGGTCAATAATCAGCAAATTAGACTTTTATATGATTTCCAATGTGATGCACAAAATTGGAATCAAACTGTTGCTTTAATTTGCATTTCCGTGGAACTAGTGAGCATGAGTATCGACATACATTTTGTGCTAATCAATCTTCCTTTTTAGTACATTTCTTGTTTATAATCCCTAGCTGAGGTTCCTACTAAATTACCATTTAATAATCTGTATGATATAATAATACATATGCTATCAAGGATTTATGATATCGACCATCCGCTGAGGGTTGCTGAAATTATCTTGGGAGGGGGGGAGGGCGTGGTTACAAAAGCAGGTGTCTACACGTATCCTGGATAGATGTTTTTAATTATCAGGGAGTGCTGAGTAATCTTTTTAAGGGGGTAGTGGGCCAAATAAGCTTCAGACCTAGAGGGTCACTAGGAGTCAGAATCAACTTGATGGTAGTGGATTTGCTTGAGTTTACTCTCTTTCTGTAGTTCCTGGTTCAGACAAACAGTTAATGCACTCAGCCATCAGCTAAGAGGTTGAAAGATCAAATCTTCTCCGAGGCATCTTGGAAGAATGACATGGGTCTACTTCTGAAAAACCTTGTGGAGTATGGTTACTTTCTGACACTCAGGGATCGACAGAAGTCAGATTGTCTCCAAGGTTTTGTTTTGGTACTTTCCTTGTGCACTGCTTCTCGGGCACATTTATTCTGGCCAATATCAATAAATTCACCTTTTCAAATTGGAATGTTCTTGAATACCTGTCTCCATTTTCACATGTCCCATTGTAAGGTGTTTTATGAGAGGAACTGTAGTATAAAAATTACAGTCTTGGCTTCTCTAATACTTGTGCATAAGCTAGAAATCATAAGCTTGTATTGTATTAAGTAAGAAACAGTAATACTTAAATGGGAGGCCATGTAGAATTTGAAATGCATAGAGAGTTTAATTGCTCATTCTATGCTAAATTTTCTCAGCAAAGACTGGTTTTTCAGACACCTTTTGCAGAAATTAGGGGAATGCATTCTTCCATCCAAAGGCCTTTTGGGATATTTTTCCAGGATTTGGTGCTTAAAAATAAAATAAAATAAAAAGTATTTTAGGTAAGAAGACTTGTACTATGCTGTTATCTAATTATTCCTTTTAATCCTCTGAAGAAAATTCTGTATTTCATATGAAAGTGTCCCATTACGCAAGCAATATCAATACAGCTCAAACATGTTAGGCAATCTGTCTAAAGGCACCGAGCATCTAAGAAGGGACTTCAGGATTTGACCTTTGCTGTTCCATTGAATTCCAAGACTGGGTTTAAACCAAAACAAACTGCTTCTAAGGAAAGACAGTAAACTTTTCTTTTGCAAAATATACAACTTCCATACCTAAAGAGAGAACATCTAGTTTCCATTGTTCTCGCGGTCTGGATCACATCTAGAGCACTGAATTAATTATGGGATGTATGCTCTATCCAGAAAACACAAACAAAAACAAAAATGTGGATGATGAAGGCATACCAAATCACTGAGGAGCAAGAACAAAGTGAGGCATGTTAAGCTAGACAGGGAGACGTGGGTCTTATCTTTCCATCTCTCAAAGGCTGCAGTATCGTTCATTTATCATATGACATACTGAAATGGAAGTAAGAATTTATTAAAAGTGTCTCAATGTAAGGAATTATTGTTGTATCCATGACTTATGAACCCTGATGTATGCCAGAGAGGCGCTGGCTGAATGGAAACCAGGAAAGAAACTTTCTCTCTGACCAAAGGATAATTGGTAAGATACATTCATCAAGAGATGGCTTTTCTTTGGGAAATGTCTCCCAAAACACATGAGAATAGTAACACAGATCATCTAGTTTTCCTTTTGCTTAAGTACAGGTCCAAGGGCTCAAGGGGAGAATTCTATCCTGGCATGTCTTGCTTTGATGTTTACTTCTGTATTTTCAGAAATGCATTCTTTAGAGCCTTAGGAAAAATTATGCAAGTCCCAACCTCAGCAGAAACTGGCCTTAATGATCCCTTTAAGAGCAAGAGCTTTGTCAACAGGGAAAGACCAAGGTGAAAATGGCAAGTACAGACTAGGACTGACTGCCTTGGTTAGAGGGTCCTGGACAAATCTGATAGGCTCTTCTGTCTCTAGCATAATGTATGTGTCCAATCATGCTCTGTAGTCCCTCCAGCAGCTATGATATATGGATTTGCTGTCAATCATGTTTTTGTAACAAACACAGTTAGTGGTTACATAGGGGGCTGTTAACTGCAAGGTCAATAGTTTGAAACCACCAGCCTCTCTGTGAGAGAAAGTTGAAGTTTTCTACTCCCGAAAAAAGACATAATTTTAGAAACTCATAAGGGCAGTTCTATCCTGCTTTATTGGGAAGCCCTGAGTCAGAATTGACTCGGTTGTAGGGATTTTAGTTGTTTGGGTCCAATTTAAATATCTGGTTTAACACATGAGAATAGTAACATTAGCGCATTGATAACAATAGTAAGCCCATGAATGCCATGGTGACCTCTTTCCAATGGGCCTTTCTCAGCTGGACGGTGTGTCTTTGTTTTTCCTTGGTGCTGTCTTCGACTTTAAAAACAAAACAAAAAGCAACAATGCTCTCCTTAAAGTATTCTTGAGATTTGAGGCCTCTTTTGCAACCTAAAATACATGCTAGAAAGCTAATGTAAAATTATTTTATTAAAGGTGGAAAGACCTCGGTTAAATCTATGAGAGCAAAGTGAAATGTGATTCAAGGAACCTTGAACTGAAATCAACATAGTGTCAGTAACAGCCCCTAAAACATGAATCAGAATGCGGAACCTCTTTATGCTTGCCACATTTTATGATAGAAACTAAGGCAGGGACTGGAGTGATTAGGTTAGTTAGAATTTAGTGAATTGAGAAGTGAGTCTTACAGAGTTCACATTCTGAAGCACACAATTTGTGGACGGGAGCAGTTTACAGGGGAATCATTCATTTCATTTTGAGTTCAGCTTTCATTTGAATTCTTTCTGCTATAACTCAGTAAAGTGACAGCCTTGCTCTCAGCCAGAGTGTATTTGAAAGTGGATTACAATATCCCCAGAGAGGCCAGTGGCATAGCCAGTAAGCTTTGAGTTGTTAACC
>NW_022111300.1:30473470-30478844 GCF_000313985.2 Echinops telfairi | reverse complement strand
TCTACCTTCCCGACATGATTGCTGAAGACAGACGTGTGCATAAGCAAATGTGATGAAGAAAGCTGATGGTGCCCGGCTATCAAAAGATATAGCATGTGGGGTCCCTTTGCTTTCTATTGACTATAACCAGCTGAACGGGTCTTGGGTCCTTTGGACACCATTTGGCTTCATGCTGATGTTTTCCCTTCTTCAATGATTTGTCTTGTCTTTGTCCTTTTTAAGGCTTAACAAAGGGTCCCTACGAAATATGTAAATTTGGGATGATGTAAAGGAAAAAGAAGGCAGTTGTGTTTTTGATAGAAAGTGCCAGTCACCAAATGAAGGTAGTTCTGGGTACAAGGCTGAACTGGATCCAGTGTGAGAGAAACCTGTGGAGTAGAAGATTGGCTCAATCCAGCACTTGAAGGAGTCCGGGAAGCCTTTAGAGCAGACGATGGGATACATCTAACACATGTCCGAGAGAAAATCCATTTAACAAAGTGACCCTTGAAAGAAAAGAATTATGAAGTGACTCTCTGATCCCTAAATTTTAGACACTGTTACTTTATTTCTTATGTGTCTATTTACTTTCTATGTAAATTGGTCATACATTCTTACATTTACAATTTAAGTTAGTATTGTTATTATTAGTGTGTGTGATAATCCCCTTCTACATCTCCCTGTAGAAGGGGATCAAAAATAGATGTTAAGGTAAAAATGCATCAAAATAAAATGAAATAAAAAGGAACTCTCAATTAGTAAAGACATCAATTATTTTTTATTCCTTCTCTTGCTAGCTCACTTGTTTTGTGTCCGTCTGCTTTGAATTATTTGCATTCTGGGTCTGACCTAATAGTGAATGTGTTTTTGTTTGGGCAGGGAAGGGAGGCCATTTATTTTAAAGAAAATATAACTATCTACAAGTCCTCCAGGTGTAAATACCAAAGGAAAAAGCAGAACTATTTGTGATACAAAGGGTATAATTATCTCTCTGGGTAATTTAAAGAACCAAGAAAGGGCAAACTGAAGGAGACATTGGGAACTGATTCCTGGGGGTCAGACTTATTAGAGACCTGACACTGAAACTTCCAGGTTTTGGGATCTCTGGCATTTTAATTGATTCATTCCCCTTACAGCGAGGTTGAATATCGAAGAAGATTGATGTTTTGAGAATAAGAAGAAGGGGATTGAAAGTCAAGCTTGTTGGGATCATTGGAATCACCAACTAATTCTGTAGGAAAAGCGAGACGAAATAGAGGAGATCAAGTTTGCACATCTTCCTACTATAGAGGGCCCAACAAATGTACAAAGAACCGGCCTCAGTGAGGCAGAGGCTGCATTACCACAGTCAGGGGAGGAACTTTAAACTTTGTGACTCTTATCGATATTTTATATTTTTAAAGTTTTTACCTTGAACTTGCCTTCTTGCCATTTCTCTCACCTAGCCACATATACACATTCTTGCCTGTCTGCCTCTGTATACATATTTCTGACTCTGATAACAGTGGGTTATAATAAACATCATGTGGAAAAATAAATGGGAAAGCTGTTTGCAAATAATTCCTGGCATTATGCAGACACAGGCTAACAACTGATGCAATGAACTATTTCATAAGGAAACCAAAGGCCCCTGGGTTGGAAATGACGCATTTTCCCACCCTTTTCTAAATCCAATTAGGTGAACTTCCCAGCAGCTGCTATTGTAATCTTGGTATCTATGGTAACTCTTGAGAAAGGAGGAAAAAATAGGCTCTGTGTTTTGTGTTATTCTGTCCTCGTATTTGAGAAACTCTTGGAAGGTGTATGTTTTATGCTATAAGAACCACAAGAAATCACAGAGTTCTTTTTTTGCTTAGCATCAGATCATACCCCTTAGAGATGAAGGGTCATACTGAAAGCAAGCACTACTGAAACCAATGGTGCCAGTGATGTGCCAGTGCCGCCTTGTACCTTGACCTTGGGCATAGATGACCACAGCTACAGAAATGTTGTGATGCCCCTGGTTTCCGATATGTGAACTGGATGAAACACAGAGAAGGAAGGTCAGAGTAGACATCTCTATTGCAAGTACTTGATGAACTGACAAACGCTGTCCCTAAGGACCTTGCTTCGGCATCTTTTCCACAAAGCTTAGTTGGCTGCTGTCTTCCTGGTATAGAAGGTTTTAGGAGGGGTGTCTACACAGTCATCTATGATCTCTTGTGTTCTTAGTAAAGGGTGGTATGCTTTTGATGATTTTATCTGCTTTGTTCACTTCCCATTTGTTTTTAAGTAGCATTGTGTGATATAAGATGAGAACAATAGAGCTCTGATTCACATGCTAATTTTATTATTGAGGCAAAAGTGGATGATGGCAGGTATGAAATCGATCTTGGAGAAAGAAATGCTATCCCAAAATCTACTGAGTTGGTCGGTGGCAAAGTCCTAACTGCTTTTCATAACAATGTCCTTATCCAAAATTTCTGCTATGAGACAGAGTGAAAGCATATATCATAGAGCCCCTTATAGGCACTATATGGCACCAGGTAGCAATTGCTGTCTATTTTCCTCACAGTTTAGCAAGAACATACATGGATCTATATCTGATTAGAATTTCCAGCTCAATTGCATTTTAATTCTCTAACTATTATTTGGAATTAAATTTTATCCTGAATTGCATCATATAATTTCCCACTTGAAAATTACCTTGGACTCTCCAGAGATAATATTAAGTAGAGGACATCATTACAGTGTTCTTATGACTTGATAGCTACAGGTATTAATAAGTTAATTCCAAGCATAGCAATTTGTCGCTCTTACATGATGTCTGATGTGGGCTGATCTCCAGTGGTCTCATTGACTCTTCACTGCCTGGCTCCTCTCACCACACATCCCTTAAGCTTCTTGCCCCTCCTCGCTGACTAATATGTTGTAACCATTTTGAAGAACCGCCCTTTAAAGAAAGCTTCACCTAGCTACTGAAGGCTACCTTGTTTTCTTCCTCACAACTGTTGATGCCTGTGAGCATCTTTTTAAGTGATTTCAGTAGTAGACTTTCACTTGCTTTTGTTTTTCTTCCTATTCCTAAATTTCAGGAATCTCCTCAGAGTGACGAATCTTACTTTTTCAGTGACCATTTTCACAATCTGCATATATAATCCTTTAACAACTAATGTATGTGCTTTGGTTTATTTATGGGCTCCTCAAGAAACTGAGTTTAGGTAGGTTATAGGTCAACCCAGAGATGATTCCCTAATTCAGGTTAGTGTTTACACTGCTCCACAAAGGCATCATAAAGGTTTTGAACTCATTGCGCTGACGTTTATTCATGCAACATCCCCGTGTGTCAATCTAGTCAACTCTTTCTGACGAGACTTCATCACTAGGGCACACGTTTGAGATTCATAGATTAAAAAAACACAAAAAAACTTCACCAAGTTTGGAGATGAAAAACACAGACATGCCACAATTTGTAAAAGCCACCCACGTTTAGAGAAGCAGCTACCATTTAAAAGAATCGGTTTTTCAATCAGAAAGAATCATTTTACACAGGCCGTCTATTATTCAATAGTAACCATTTGGGATGAACGTTTTATTGGAGAAGAAAAGAATTAAGTGATAGACTGTTACTAACATTGTAGCCTGTCTGATTGGTGCTATATCATGAGGACATCAAGATATAGAGCAAGAATAATCTTTGGACTTTTTCCACTAGGACTTCTAAAACAATTGGTACTGGTTGACTTCTTTTATATTCATAGACACAGAATAAGAAAATGAATTCTTTGTTGAATATATTTTTTTAAAAAGCTGACCAATCATCTTGGGGTGCCCCTATTAAACACAAAACTAGAGAAAAGCAAAAGAAAGTAACTGTCACCCCACTATTACTGCTCCAACAGGGTCCTTGGGCTTTTTATGAAAAAGAGATGTTTACTCATTCCTGATTAAAGTTTAGGATTTGCTTGTTTGAGGTACAAAAGAAACCCCATAGTTTACATATCATTTAAATTGGACATTTATAAAAACAGGAAAAGACAAGACAAAGACACACCATGGGTGATGGAAACCATTAGCGTGAGGTTTCTCTAGTAACTAATACCTTGGCTCTTGGTTTCACAGACGAGAGTTCACGCCAAAGCCTACTTTGTAATCCAAGTGAGATTTTATGAAAGACAGGAGAAGCTTCAGGTTTTACAGTTTCAAAAGAGTACATGCTACTTCAGGGTGGTGTGCCAAACTGCACGCAAGCCGGCGCTGGGGCCCACAAGTGAACATGGGCAACCTCGTAGTGACCTGAGGCCAGAGACAGCTCGGCATGATGTGAGTGAGCTCAGGAGTGGGGTAAAGGGAGGGAAGGCCAGCCATCCTGCTGCCAGCATATTTCAGACATGTGGCTGGGAGACATGGCTGAAGGTATCATTTGGCCCCATTGGTGGAATTACACCCACCTGGGCCTATTTTGGGCCATCCAGGTTTAATGCCCACCTGGCTTGGGGACTGAATTTGAGCATGGCCAGTTAAGGTCTTCACAGGTACCTAATGCTCCCCTGATTCCTTCCTAACCTGCTCCATGGGGGCCTTGCAGGCATGGGAGGGACAACCCCCCTGTCCCTGTCAGCCTACTGAACATTTGCACATGGGGACTATCAGCACAATGTCTTCTTGGCATTCAAAGGTTTTAAAAGACTCCAAGATTTTAAAAAGATGTGGGAGCAAAACTAACATGGTTCCCAAACATGACTGACAGCAATGAATAAATCAGAGTTACAGGTGGGACTGCATAAGGGGTAAAGGGCTCATAATTGGGGCATGTACATTATGTCAGACAAAAGAGTTTACAATCTTGGCTCAGGACCCTCCTACCAATGTAGTTAGGATGTACCTCATGATCACCCAACTCCAGCACCCTAATTTCTACTAAAGACACACCCAACAAGTCCCCAAGGTTTATGCCACTTCCATGTGGACTTACTAGAAGCATGACTCTAATCTACTCTTTAATGTGCTCTGCCCGAAGGCAAAGCTATCCATGCTGCTGGTTAAATAAAAATTAAAAAACAAGGATTCAATTCTGACTCCTACTGGCCCTATAGAACACTGTGGAACTGTCCATATTGGTTTCTGAGACGGAAAATAGTTATAGGAGTGGAGGCTTCATATTTCTCTTGTGGATCAGCTGGTGGTTTCATACTGTTAACCTTGAGGCTAGCAGCCTCACCCCTAAAGCACGACGACCCACTTCCTGGTGGTTAAATGGTCAAGAAGAAGGGCTTCAATAGACGCCACATTTATGTGGATACTTAGAGATGGCTTTAGAGTTTCCACCATAAATAGTACCCTCTTGAAGTGTAGTGCTCAGAAATGTAACTGTGGGTACCACCATCTCCCCCTGTCCATTAGAGTGTCAGTGGTC
>NW_022111300.1:30469010-30472786 GCF_000313985.2 Echinops telfairi | reverse complement strand
TTTCCTCAACCCATTTTTCATCTGTTACATGTCATTGGTAATGGCCAGGACCCCGATTATCTTTGCCAGCAGTTAGGCATTCTATTATGTAAGAGGCAAGGATCACTAGAGACATTAAATTTCCTTGCTTTCAACCAGATACATCTATATTTAGGCTAATTTAAGCTTCTGGGAGATGGTGAAGCATGATAATTATTCTTTAGCCCTTGCAATGAAGGACCAGAATATGTTTGTCACATCCTGCTCAGTCTATCCTCAGCATAGGTTTCTGACATGGAGAAGCTTCTCCCGAAAGACATTCTGCTCATTTTGAGTTCCTCTCTTGCAACAGAGAAGGGTCTTACTCTGAAACCTAAAATTATGTGGCATCTCTGGGTGTCTTTGATATTCTGTCAGGTGCAGCATGAGAAATGAGACTCATGCTCTAAGGTCAGAAAGTGAATACTATTCAGTATGCACAGCTCCCTGGGAGGAAATGATAACATAACAACACAGGATCACACAGGAGATTTCACTGGAGACCAGGTAACAGCAAGTTGGAAATATAGGATGGGGGTTATGTGTTGCTATAGGGGTGGGATCTTGAAGAGAGTATTATTGGCAATTAAAAATATTTGTTTATTTTTATTCCAGGAAATCATATGGGGCGGGAAAGGCATGTATCCAGGAGAAGCAAGAACTCACTAGAGCTGCTATGAGACTTGGTTAAGGTAACAATGGGTCTTTATTGTGAGAAACTATATGGGGCTTGGTTAAGGGGGCTAGGTAGAGACTATAGCTGTGGAAAGACTGTGTGACAAGATAGAAATGGCCATGTAAGAAACTAGTTGAGAGGGTAACTTAAGAGCATGAACAGACAGAAAGACAGCTAATGCTGGAAGACAGTAATTGACCTTATATAAGATAGGTCTCAAGGTCTGAGACGAAAGATGAAGGAGGCTGAAGGGATTCATGCAATGTATAGTACAACTGGAGATCGAGCCATTTTCAAACCAATCGTCAAAAATGGAGAGTGTTCTCCAGCATCTGATCTCCACCCGGGGAGGTTGTACTGGGGAAACGAATTTAAAGTTTGAGCCACGTCAGGTCACAAGGAAGGAAGTAATGGGATGCAAGTTAGTGTGCAAGGTTCACTAATCACTACATGACATGGCAAGTTATTTAAGTGAATCGATCTTCAGTCATGTCTGTCAGCAGAAATGAGTTTGATTTATCAACACCAGACTTTATACCCATTTGGAATTACATGAACAGGAATAAACAGTGCCTCTCTGGTTTGTTCTTATGATCTATGATAGGGGCTGCAGCTTGGCGCCTTCTCCAACTCTCTCCACAATTTGGGAAAGGAGTCTTAGGTAGATGCCCTCATGTGTAGCATCCACTTTTTAATCTTTTTGTTTCCAGTTCCCCTCTATAATTTTTCTTATGAAATCATGTGAAAGTGACAACCAGTCATTCCTGTTGACACAGGTGTCGACATCCAAGGAAGGGAAGCGTCTCCATCTTCCACATTGTTTCCTTAGGGTGAGCTGTGTTAAGCCTTGATTTTACTAAATGATTTGAGGTTTTTGTGGGAGAACATATGTTGAAGAGTGATAAGATGAAGTAGTCTCTGCTTCCTCTATCTACAATCTACTTGTGAGTACAGAGTAGATATGGAATATTCTATAAAGAAAGATCCTGGGAGAGAAAAGTATAACATAGATCCAAGTAACTATGTGCTGTCTGAGCAAGTCCTGGCTGGTCTAAAAGTTGCTGTCTGAGTTAGTAAGGAGTCCAGGAGCACCAGGAGGACAGGAAAACTCTAGGTTGAGCTAAAGGAAATGTAAGAGTGAATGATTGGATATAAAATAAAAATCCTGGTTTACTTTACAATTTGACCTAGAGGAGCCCCAGAAAATTGAAATCTTTTCATGGACAGAAAATTGAAGTTGAAGGAATTTGAAGAAATTAATGCAGTATGAATAATGTATGAAGATTCAAGGTGATGAGAGAAAAGTTCCAATACACATATGCAGCACGTGACATTAAAACCTCTGATACCTCCAGCCCCCTGAAAAGGGGTCAAGTTGGGATCTCACAACAGGGCCACGGGAAAGCCAGAGATGGGGTAGGTGAGAAGGAGGAGAAAGCCGGAAAGATCTGAGAAAAGTGGGTCCAAGAACTAATGAGGGACAAACGTCATCCCTCCCAAAAGAGAGAGACTGCCAAGAAGGGAGTACATCTATTTTACTGGGGAAAGCATATGTCCACCATGAAGTGTTAAACTGTAGCACATCAAATGCGCCCAAAGAGGAGACTAGTGAGGTGAAAGCAGAAAGCGTCTGCCCAAAGCCTGGCGTCCGTTAGAGAAACAGTCATTGTAATAGTCAGCTGAGGAAGCGTTAAGGTCATACTGCTGACTGTAAACAAAACCCCAAGCTCACAGAAAACAGAACCCCAAACCAACTCAAGCTCATTGTCCTCCAGTGCATTCCCACTCATAGCAAGCTTAAGGGACGCAGCAGAGCCAAATACACCATGGGGATTTTCACAGTGTAAACAAAGAGATCCAAGTCACTATTTCATGTCTTTACAGAATCCTGACAGAAGAACACGGTCACGCTTTTCTCCTGGAGTAACTGGCGAAGTCAAAGCTTCCATTTGTTGTTAGTTGCCCAGCACTTAGCCACAATGCCACCAGGGCTCTTTTTGATTGTACAGCAGGCAGCCCTGGAACATGGGACAATCCTGATCACAAGCCACAGTTTATGAGGCCCTCCTGCCTCTTCCTTACTTTGGGCATGTTCTCGGGAAAGACAGATCCTTTGAGAAGGACCTCATGCGTGGTCAAGTAGAAGGTGAGCAACAGAGAGGCGACTCTTAATGAGATGGAGCGACACAGAAGCTGCAACAGGGGCCTCAAATAGAAGCACACTTGTGAGGAGGGCACAGGCTGGGGCAATGTTTCCTTCTGTTGGACATAGGGCCACTAGCAGTCAGAATCAACATCTAGCAACACCCCCAGGCATCCATAAATGGTTTAAGAAGACCTTGGAAATGACAAGACAAATGGATTTCATCCCTGCTCCACTTTCATAGTCGTATAGCTGTGCCGCTAGCTGAAAAGGAAACTGAATCCTCTGTAAAGTCTCTAATAATGTAAGCATCACTGTGGCATACATGAATGGACATTTAAGGGAAGTAAGACACAATCACAGTACAAAGTTAAATGATTGTTTTTAAAAGTGGATAACTTTTTTGGTAAGAGAGATGGTGAAGCGAGGAGGTGTTTATGATAGACAAATACTAAGTTCCTACCTAAACAAGTCATTTAGTTCCTGAATTGTCCTGATATTCAGGTTTATTCTGGCCAACAGACTAGGGTGGAAGTAATGAGAAGTAATTGAGATTTCTTCTCAATACGGCCATCAACTATCTCCTCTAATCTCCCAAATACTCTCTCTTTTCGTACCTCTGGAAGCACAGGACTATGAAAGTGATGGTAAGTGGTTTGGAAGCACCACTTGGAAGAGAAGAACCTCACAGAACCTGAGAAGCAACATCCTCGTTGGAAGTTCAACGCTAATGAGAACCAACGTGGATATGCCAGGTTTCTCAGATTTGAAGTATATTTTACTACCTTGAATGTATACAGTTTCCAAGAATACTTGAGATTTCTGTTTTTATCTCCAGATGACTTGTCATGTGAAGGTTTCCTCTGCCCGGAAGTTTATATACAGTAGTGCCTTTTATGTGTGTAGAAAATGCAGACCTATTGGCAATAAACACCCCCC
>NW_022111300.1:30467249-30468910 GCF_000313985.2 Echinops telfairi | reverse complement strand
ACATTTAAGGGAAGTAAGACACAATCACAGTACAAAGTTAAATGATTGTTTTTAAAAGTGGATAACTTTTTTGGTAAGAGAGATGGTGAAGCGAGGAGGTGTTTATGATAGACAAATACTAAGTTCCTACCTAAACAAGTCATTTAGTTCCTGAATTGTCCTGATATTCAGGTTTATTCTGGCCAACAGACTAGGGTGGAAGTAATGAGAAGTAATTGAGATTTCTTCTCAATACGGCCATCAACTATCTCCTCTAATCTCCCAAATACTCTCTCTTTTCGTACCTCTGGAAGCACAGGACTATGAAAGTGATGGTAAGTGGTTTGGAAGCACCACTTGGAAGAGAAGAACCTCACAGAACCTGAGAAGCAACATCCTCGTTGGAAGTTCAACGCTAATGAGAACCAACGTGGATATGCCAGGTTTCTCAGATTTGAAGTATATTTTACTACCTTGAATGTATACAGTTTCCAAGAATACTTGAGATTTCTGTTTTTATCTCCAGATGACTTGTCATGTGAAGGTTTCCTCTGCCCGGAAGTTTATATACAGTAGTGCCTTTTATGTGTGTAGAAAATGCAGACCTATTGGCAATAAACACCCCCCCATTACTGCCATCAAGTCAGTTCCAACTTATAATGACTTTATAGTCGATTTTCATAGGCTGCAAGTCCTTATGGGAACAGTTTCATTTTTTCTGGGTTAGCAGTGGGTGGGTCCAACCACTGACTTTGCACTTGGTTGGCAGCCCGTGCTTTGCCCACAAAGCCACCATCTCTCCTCCAACTAGAGATCCACAGTCTAAAATATCAACTGTGACCCAGATCATTTTAATAACTTGTGTGGATTCCTCCCTTTGATACTATTCAGTTATCATATTCATGTTAACATGTAGTTACAAGTTCAAAACCACATACTTCTCATGTGGTTTGTCTAGCACGTATTATAATGTAACTATTATCTACTTACTGTATTCTGGACAAATATCTTTTATTAATGAAATCAAATATTTTCCTTTTGTGCTCATGTTATACTTGATGTACCATTAATAGGAATAATGGTTTGAACCATTATTTCAAAATTATCTCAATATATATTTTTTACTCATTTCTCGAGAAGAATGCATATATGTTTTGCATATTTGCAACTGATTCCTATTATTAATGAGAAACAGCGACAACACTTTTGAAAGCCTACTGCTCTTCTACCCCCGGAAGCTTCATTCTAGAATGTACACTCCAGCTGTGAGAGTCCAGTATATTAAACAAAGCAGCTTCATCTATTTTACTATATATTAACCAGTAAAACTAAAGTCAGCTCTGAGAAAAAATATACAACTAGACCCTTCAAGCCAGAACTGACTGGCCAAGAAAAGTCAACTTATTATCTGTTTTTATTAACCCAAAGTTAAGCAGCAATAGAAGCACTGACCAACATGAGAATTTGCCAATTATCTTAAGCTTTAGCATATATTTTATCATCTAAACTGCATTATAACCATTCCAACCTATCCTTTCAAATCTCATTTATAATTTAATCATTGAATATACTCAGATATTGCTAAGAAATGCTCTGACATTCAACAGAGTGGTTTGCAGTTTTCAATTATTGCTATTTTGTACAAAAATTCCCTTTATAAGAGAAGAACAATTACATGTACA
>NW_022111300.1:30465905-30466945 GCF_000313985.2 Echinops telfairi | reverse complement strand
ATATAGTATTTTCTTTGTTGATATTCCAACACGGAGAATGAAAACAGGTGAAAAAATTCACTGATGATTATACTCTTCGATTAATGAGCCTGAATTTCTATGAGTTAGAGGGAATATTTTTCTATTCCACTTTACGGGTACTCAGGTGGATGAAAAGTAGTTTTGAACCTTTTAGATATAAAGTCTATTGAATAATTGCCCAGAATTCTGAAGAGTATCATTAACAGAATGTATTTCAGAAATTATTTATAAAAATTTATACTTCGATTATTAGCCTTAACAATCATTTTTAAAGTTACCATGGATTATTATTTTTAATATAAGTTGATGATATATGTTTCTGAATACTTTATAAATATAAAATCATTTTAATATTTCTACACAAATGCTTTGTGGTTTGAAAAACTTACAAAACAAAAGTTAAAGAGACAGAAAATGCTTATAACTCTTGTTAAGATTCAGTCTCAGAAATTCACAGGGAAGATCTAACTTAACTCATCGAGTGACTCTGAGTCAGAGGTGGCTTCATGGCAGTAAGTTTGAGTCTCTATATTCAAGACTCATTGAAGATTAGAATTAAAATAACAGATATTAATATGGATGGATGTGGCTATTAAGGCATACCATGAGGATATCTTATGATGATGGTTCAGTTGAGTATCTGGATTTTGATAGTGGGTTATACAAGGATGTGCCTGAGGTAAAATCAGATAAATATACACATTAGTGTCTGTGTGGCTGGAGAGAATGCAATAAGCTTTACAGATTTTACCAATGCCAATTTCTTGGTTTTGATGTAGTGTTACAGTTCCATAAGATGTTAACACTAAGGGATACAAGGAAATAATACATTGGGTTTTTCTTTAATTTTATTTTCTAACTCCTATGATTCTAAAAGTATTTCAAATAGAAAACTAATGCACAAGAGCTGATGTTATCATCGTATAAAATCAATATATGTTTACATACTGACTGCAGGAGTTGCATTTTGAACAAGACATCAGTTGGCTAAAGCTAAAAGAATGAAAAAAAACTGTACT
>NW_022111300.1:30464285-30465560 GCF_000313985.2 Echinops telfairi | reverse complement strand
AGACAAGTACATCTGTAAGGCTAGATATTGTATGGAGAAATGTATCAAACAAATGGAACGATTGACATAATTATACTCTACCAACAATGGAGAAACATTCATAATGGTCAAGCAAAATAATACTTTGATAAAGTGAGTCTATAGCTTGCTTTCTAAATTATGTCTCAATACATACTGAAAATTTGAAATCTGATTTTAAAATAGTATCTCATCAAAGTGCAATACACACATAGACTACATTCATAGGTGTGGCAAATAAATTAGAAACTTGTGGGAAGAAGAAGTCAAACATATGGGGATCTTTACATTCATCAAAGAAAACAAGCCTACAAACAAAAATATTAAACACAAACACAACTTCGTGCCCAGGTGGTTTACTAATAAATACTGCCAAGAATTTAAAGACAGAAGGAAATATTGATAACAATTTTACATAAAACCTTTCAGAAAACAGTGGAAGGTAAATTTTGCAAGTCATATACTTACCTGCACAACACTGACATAAAAAATTGGAAACAGAAAATACAAGGAGAGAAGACTATAGATGATTACCTTCACAAATATAGACACATTAATCTGCAACTGAATATTCAAAAATAAAATCAACACATGGTTGCCTTTCCTCAGTCTTTTTGCCTGTGCTTATTCTCTATCATAAGGATACCACACCTAATTGACATAGCTACTTCATGCTTTATGGGTTTTTTAAAAATTATATAGTATTTTCTTTGTTGATATGCCAACATGGAGCATGAGAACAGGTGCAAAAATTCCCTGATGATTATACTCTTCCATAAATGGGCCTGAATTTCTATGCGTTACATGGGAATATTTTTCTATTCCACTTTATGGATACTCAAGTAGGTGAAAAAGTGGTTTTGAATCTTTTAGATCTAATGTCTATTGAATAATTTCCCAGAATTCTGAAGAATATCATTAGCACAATTTCTGTCAGAAATTATTTATAAAAATGTATACTTCAATTATTAGTGTAAACAATCATTTTTAAAAGTCACCATGGATTATTATTTTTTAATATAAGTTGATGATATATGTTTCTGAATACTTTAAAAATATCTAATGATTTTAATATTTCTACTTAAGTGCTTTATGGTCTGGGAGCTTGGAGCTATTTGGGCCTGCTAGCCTCAAGGTGAGCAGTTCAAAATCCTGAGCCAGTCTGAAGGCTAAAGATGAAGCTTTCTGCTCAAGTTAAAAGTTACTCTCTCTGAAACTCATAGGAGCAGTTCTACTCTGTCCCCTGGGGTCACCATT
>NW_022111300.1:30456551-30463784 GCF_000313985.2 Echinops telfairi | reverse complement strand
ACACACACACACACATATATACATACGTATATATATACATATATATGAGATAGATATAGACACTGAAAAAAAACTCACAATTCAAATCATTTATCAGTGTGTATGTGATATATACTTGTTCACAGACAATAAAGAGAACTTGAATTACTAATGGAAATCATGGACTACAGCCTTCAATATCAATTCTACCTCATTGTAAATAAAACAGAAATTCTCACAAATGGACCAATAAACAGCTCACGGTAATCGGAGCAAATGTTGAAGTTATCCAGGAGCTCATTTCAGTTGTGTCTCCAGTCAACACGCTTGGAAGCACCAGTTAAGAACTCAAAGAGCAATTGGGCAAATTTACTGCAAAAGATGGCTCCAAAAATTTGAAAAGCAAAGATGTTACTTTGAAGGCTAATGTGAAGAGGACCCATGCTATAGTCTTTTCACTTGCATCATCTGCATTTGAAAGCTGAACCAGGAATAAAGAGGAGCGAAGAAGAGACTGTTAGGAAAGCAAACAAAGCTGTCTTGGCAGATGCATGCCAGCACACTCCTGGGAGACAAGAATGGGGAGATACAAAGCCAATCTGTAGGCAACTGGACATCATCCCCTTACAGAAGGGTCACAGGGAGGAGATGAGCCAGTCAGGGTGCAGTATAACAACAATGAAATGTACAAACTTCCTCTAATTCTTTAAAACTTCCTCCCCCACACTATCACAATCCCAATTCTACCTTTCAAAACTGGCTAGACCAGAGGTAGTACACTGGTATAGATAAAAACTGGAAACACAGGCAATCCAGGACAGATGAACCCCTCAGGACCAGTGGTGAGAATGGCAATACCTGGAGGGTGGCGGGAAGGTGAGATAGAAAGGGGGAACCAATCACAAGGATCTACATATAACCCCCTCCCTGAGGGACAGACAACAGAGAGGTGGGTGAAGGGAGACATCAGACAGTGTAAGACATGATCAAAATAACAATAATTTATAAATTTTCACGGGTTCGGGAGGGAGGGGGGAAATAAGGAGCTGATACCAAGGGCTCAAGTAGAAAGTAAATGTTTTGAGAATGATGATGGCAACAAATGTACAAATGTGCTTGACACAATGGATGGTGATAAGAGTTGTACGAGCCCCCAGTAAAATGATTTAAGAAAGAAAGAAAGGAAGGAAGAAAGAAGTAAGCCTGCTAGTAATAATAATAAAAAAAAATTGGCGGTTCCAAGGCACTTCAGAATAAGAGTCAGGTTGTCTACTTTATGAAAATCAGACATTGAAAACTTTATCATCACACCTGTACTCTGATGTACATGAGAAGGTAATGAGTCAGAAAGTACTAGATGAAAAGCAACTATTTTTTGTTTGTTTCTTTGTTCTACTTATGGAGGTAAATACTAAACCAGGATAATGTCTTAAATGAAAAATTTCTGTAGTCATAAAACAGATTCATTCATCCTATTGGTAAGTTTTAGTGATAAATCATTGTTAACTTAAACGTACAAAGGGCATTTGTGCTAATCAAATGCCCATTTTATATCATATTTGGACTTCGTGTAAAATTTTGTTTGCATAGATTATTCCCTTATGAAAACGATCACTCTGGATTATTTTCTATCTCTAAGAGTCAATGATTCTATGATTATTCCTGAATAATTATATGCAAGAGTTGGTAATAGTCATCAATCTACCTAACACCTGACATCTTAAGTATTCCTCTTCAACAGAGTTGAAATCGGAAAATTATAACCTCTTCTGTCCTCGGAGATGAGTATACATGATGCATAAATTGCTCAGTGATAAGATAACTCAATGATCCAAGAAAACGTAAAGAAAGAACATTTGACAGATTTTTGAACGCCGTCTTCAGGGGCAACACCCTGTTTAAATTCTTTATTGAGGTTCCTAGTGATAATAGCTTCACTTAAAATACTACCAATTGCTCAACAAGGGCATCAACACTGAAGTGCAGACAGCTAAAAGTTAACATAACTCTTTGCAACTCTTCCTGAAGTGTTATGTTCATTTTACACAGCTTTTATTGGCATCTAATTTCAAAGAAACTTAAACATCGTAAAAAATAGAAGTCCTAATTTACAGACTCAGAGCATTTATCACTTAACTTGTAAAGTGCTTTTTATGGATAACAAAACCATGTTATGGTTAGATGTGATTTTCTGTAGTAAATTGCAGACCCAATAATGTCTCTGTCCTCTCATAAATTATCTGTGGGACGTGTTTCAACCCTATATTATTTTTAAAGCTTCCCATGTGCAAATCACTGTGCTTGGCATGAAAACATGAGTAGACTTCATCTCAACCATTGAAAGAACTCTGCAAGTATTATTCTGGACTCTATTACTGTCTGGCTTTCTCTCTTTTTTAGACATACACCCCCCACGCCCAACACACGCGCACACGCACACACTGACTGTCCTATACAAGGCTGCACAACTCTGGAGCTTCAATATTAATGTTATCTTTCCCTTTTTTCCTGATGCCATTACCTTTAACTTTATAATACTATTCTCAAGTAGACAGGCATTTTTTCCATGATATTTAGGTAAGACATGACTTCCTGTCAAAAAGGATATTAGTTTATTATTTTCTTCCTCAATCCAAGTGATGATTTTCTGACGGAGGATCAATGACTCTCAGCATTCAGTCACCTAATAATAGGACTGTCATTGGAGGGCAGGAGTGACTTGGCACGGATTGTCAGTTGGGAAGCCTTCAATTAATCTGCTCTTACAATTAGCTATGTGTCTTTGCACCATGACTTTTATCTAGGCTTTGGGCTGTTTACTGTAGGGTAGGCAGTTCAAAGACAACAACCTTTCCGCCAGATAAAGAAGAGTCTGTCTGATTTTATAAAGGTCTACAGCTTCAATAACCAGGCATAGGCTCTCTAAGAGTCAGATCAACTCCAGGACAGTGAGTTTGGGTTTTTGTACTGGTTAAGCAGCCCTCATGGCAAAGTGGGTTATGTGATGCTACCTTTTGAAAGGTCAGAACATCACATCCAACAATTCTTCCCGTAAGAAAGAGGAGGCACACTTTTATAAATATTTGCAGCTTCAAAAACCTTCAGGAGGAATCCTACTCTGTTCTATACAGCCCAAGTGAATGGATTTAGGCTTTAAGGGTTCATCCCTGTTTGACCCCTTGGTGAAAATTTGAATTTTCACAGCAAAAATACCAAACCAGGATCCACATTATAATAATAAGAATCACAAAAAAGAGTGCTTCAAAACTTTCTTGGAAAAATTCCCTTATTTTCCAATTCATTTGTGAAACATCCTAATATAGAATAATAATAATAGCATATGAAAATCACCTGGAGATTTTGTTAAAATGTAGATTCTGATTTGTTATATAGTGGAGGGTGGAGTCATGAAATGCAAATTCTCAGCTGGAGGTTGAACAGGAATGAACCATATTGAAGCTCTAAATTAAGTGCATTTTTATAATGGACTTGTAGGAAGCACAGGAAACATATTGTCTTTTATTCACTTCCCCTTTGCACATGTTATGTCACTCATATTCTTTTAACCATCTCCTGCATCTATTTATACTAATTATCCCAATTCCAAAAACCAGGGAGGAATTAGGAAAATGTGTTGAATTGTTTTACTTAGTATGGTGAACTATAGTTCAAATATGCCAATTTGCTGCATTTTCTTTGTCTATTTTGCTAGTGTCTGACAATGCATTGATGCTATATTGAAGGTTTTCAGTGGCTTCTCCCTCCGTGGTGGGGAGCCTGGTACCTCTTCCATTGCTGTTCTTAATCTAGAGGCTCTGCTGAAATCTGCTCCCTTTGTGTGACCCTGCTGGCACTTAAAAAACCAATGACGTACCGTCCAGCACCATGGCAACGCACATGCCACAACAGTTCAACAAATGGACAGACACATGGTAGTGGGATTCAGAAGAGGATATGGAACAAGGGATATCATTGCTGCTGTCAGATTGATCTTGGCTGACAGCAGAGTATTCCATAAATATGTTTGCATGTGCTCCAGTGACTATGCAAAGGCATTCAATGGGGTGCGGACCGTAATAAACTTGAGAAATATGGGAATTTCAGAACACTTCATTGCGCTCATGGGGAACTTACAGTGTATATGGATCAAAGGGTAGTTGTGCGAACTTCATGGTTTAAATTCAGGAGAGGTGTGCATCAGGGTTATATCCTCTCACCATACTTGTTCAATCTGTATTATAAGTAAATCATCAGAGAAGCTGGATTATCAGTAGAAGAGTGAGTGGTATCAGGATTGGAGGAAGGTTTGTTAACAACCTGCGGTATGCAAATAAGACAACATTGCTTGCTGAAAGTGAGGAGGATTTGAAGTACTTTCCAATGAAGATCGAGGAGTATGGCCTTCAGTAGGGATTATAACTCAATGTGAAGAAGACCCAAATCCTCACAACTGGTCGACTAGGTAACATCATGACCCTCACTGAGCTACACTGACCCATTGGCTGCATCTGTGTACTCGGGCATAGGAACTGTTTAGAGGTTGTCACGGGAGCGTGCTGTGTTCGTTCTGTTGGGCATAGGGTCACTATGGGTTGGAGCTGACTCAGTTGCACTTAACAACAATAACGCCATTTTGTTAGTGATTTGGAGACAAAAAACAGAAAGAGTCAACGTTGAGAGTAATAAAAAGATTTGAAAATGAAGGAAAAATTAAATCCGAAAATTTTCCAGGGAGTTAAAGTTAAATTGAATACAGGGTAAGAGTCTAGCTTGAGATGATGGCTAAATGTAATGCTATCAATTAGTTTCTATGTATGTTTCAAGATGTCATGTCTACATAAATGTAAAATAGCTTGGGAATTATTGTGGAAAAGTTTGATGACACCTATCTCCCCACCTAACTCCTAAGCATAGAGTTCTTCACTTTTATTTACAAGCAGTGTATACTTGCAACTTTTGTGTAATATTGTATAAAGGAGGAATCTAACCCATTGTGTTAGTATGTAAGAATATGTATGTGTAGAATGTCTTTTGCACTTTCCTCTAGTTCCACATTGCCCCTCACCTGTCCTTCTCCATTCTCTCACACACTTTGTGCAGCATTCAGATCGAATAAGTATGCTGAAAAAATACAACTTTGGACACACCTTGTCTGATTTTAAACCATACAATATCCCTTTGCTCTATTTAAAGGATTGTCTCTTGCTGTATCTCTGGTTCCATAGGAGTATAATAAAACATTCAAGAATTCTGATTTCTTGCAATATTGCCCGTAATTTGTTATGGTTCACATAGGTTAATCCTTTTGCATCATCAGTAAAATATAGGCAACTATCTTTTGGCATTCTTTGTTTTCATCCAAGATCAATGTGACATCAGCAGTTGATCCAGGTTCTCTCTGAATCTGGCTTGGATGTTGGGCAGTTCCCAGCTGATGTACTGCTGTAAACATTTTTTCAATTTTCCTCAGCAAATTCTACTTGCATATCATATTAAAAAATCGCTTTATAATTTTTTAATTTATTTGGGCCATTTTCTTCATTAGGATAGGCTTAAATATGAAGCTCCTACGTGGCTTACCATGGCATTCTGGTGGTGTATTGGGTTACAAGCTGAGCTGCTAACCACAGGCCAGTGGTTCATGAGTGAAAGATGAAGTAGTCAGCAATTTAAAGATCTGCAGCCTCAGAAACCCACAGGAGCATTCTACTTTGCTCTATAGGATCACTCTGAGTCAGAATCAACTTGTTGGCAGTGTGTGAGTGAAAGTTCAAAATTAACGATAACTTACAAACTCATGCTCCCAATAATGTGCTATATTTATTATGACGCTTCACCGGGATTTTCAGAAATTCTAGGTATGACTAAGGATGTTTTATTACAATTTGAAAGAGATGGTTATATGGATCCAATCCTAATGTGAGCCTTCAGGTTTAGGCCACAGTGTCTGTCTTCCATAGAAAATGAACAGGGATGAACAATCATCTATAATTAATAAGCATTCAATGATAAGTTGTTCAACAAAACAAAATGAGCGATTCAGCAGAGTTGTATGTATTCAGGGGTCCTCTTAATGGATGTACTGACATTACCCTCTTGAACACTTTTGCATTTTTAAACAAGATTTGGATGAGATTTACTCTGCAACTGGACATCAAAGTCTTGAGTTGTGCTCCCTTCGCTGAGGGTAATCATCTTACTTCAGGTCAAAAATCAGGTATCCATGGAAATGATGATTAGAATGTTAATGATAGTGGTTATCTTAATGTCCAAATGTTTTCACAGACATTATCTCATTTCATGACCCTGTTCTTCTTCATTAGCAGATGGTTATTTTGTTCATGTTCAACTTCAAGATAACTGATTCTGTAATTCAGAAATTGACTTGTCCATGAGCAAAGCAAGTCAAATGGTCATTTAGGGGAATTTCACACATGAAATCTTCTTCATGAATAATGGATTCTGAATTTTACTCTATTTCTTTTCCTTATGCAGCAGCTTGTCTTTGACATTTGTAGATTATTAATGAGACCTACACATGTTTTTAGGGGAGAAGACATGAATTCTCACAGATGTGTTATTCTTTCAGACTGCTTAATAAGCTATTCTAGATACCTGCTTTACTTCTCTGGTCACAAGAGAAAAGTCTCATGTGGAAAAAAAAAACCCACAAAAAAACAACAACCAAACATTAGAAATCTAGTGATTCTGAATCCAGATACATAAATGACGCAAAGGAAAAACTAGCCTATGTTGGTTTGAAGTGAAGTGGACGCTAAATGTATCAACTTCAGCTAAGTGAAGTCAAAGGACGCTAAATGTATCAACTTCAAACTCACTGCCAATAAGTGGATACCAACTCACACCAGTCCTCGAGGACAGGATCTAATTGCCCTTGTGATTTTCTGCGACTGTAGCTCTTTCCTAGAGCAGAAAGCCCCATCTCTCTCCCAGCGGAGCTGCTGACCTTGTGTATGGCAGCCCAATGTGTAACCAATATGGCACCACGGTTCCTTAGACAAGTTCAAAGGAGATAACACACAGTCAATTTGGTTGAAAACATATTCAAGACCTCACATAGGCTTATGGGTTTTCTCTATAGACTCTGTTTACATTTGGTATGGACACATAGAACAAATAACGCATACATGACCTGAGGCAACATAATTTAAGCATACATATGATGTTGAGAATCATGAATATGGGAACCATATCATCAAAGCATTACCAGAGTATTAGGCTCCATGCTTTACA
>NW_022111300.1:30454215-30455902 GCF_000313985.2 Echinops telfairi | reverse complement strand
CCAAATAGCACATATTTCAAATTCTATCTTCTTGCCATGAGCTCCTACTTCATTAATTTAATAAATTTGAAGACTA
Organism: Echinops telfairi; assembly: GCF_000313985.2. NCBI lineage: Eukaryota > Metazoa > Chordata > Mammalia > Afrosoricida > Tenrecidae > Echinops > Echinops telfairi. The sequence continues at coordinate 30,455,826 of NW_022111300.1, read as the reverse complement.
TTAATACATAAAATGTCATAAACAGATACATATATTCCAAATATAAAGTTCATTCATTTAAATAGCATATCCATTTTTTACACTATAGAATTTAATGCGTGCTTTCATAAGATCATTTGCATCAAAGAACTCCCAACTTCTTATTGCACTAAGAAAACAGAGTGGCAATAAATTAATAAATAAAATGGGAAACCATAATCGAAAGGGAACAGGCAGATAAGATAGTTTTGAGAAATGTCTTGTAACAACAACTAAAAAGAAACCAGGAGGGCTTGAATTAGCATAGTGGCTGTGGGTGAAAGCAAACAGAGATTCAAAGATATTTTGAATTTGAAGTTCACACAATTTATGAGAAATGGAGGGAAAATTGAAGGTTTGGAATTGTGAAGAAGAAATAGAAATGTTAATATTCATCTGTTCCTCAGATTCAGACCCAGATAATTGACAATGCTGAAGGCTTCCAATTTATCAAAAGAAAAAACCATCAGGATTCTGTGGGGAGAACTTCTGCCGGCCAAATGCACAGTCATGTGTGTCCTCGAGTCTCTGCGATCCAGAAAGAACAGTAAGAGAACCCACATGTAGAGGGATGTGTGTGTCTGTGTTTTAGAGATTACTGGTAATAAATTTCATTTTTGACAAGAGATTGTAAGCAGAAAATTAAAACTGATTTAGTCTCTTCTGTTTAAAAAGCCATGAAGGCTACAATTTAATTTAAAAAGTTTGCTAAATTGTTTTGCCATTATTGGATTTGACTTTTTGATACATTGGGATGTAAACTAGAGAGTTTCCATTATACAAAAATCACATTTTTAAGGAGACATACAATTTATTTTATGAGATACTAGTCATGCAATTACTGATGAGCCTTACTATACAAGTAGAGCGTACCTGAAAACTTCAACTATGCACTTAGCTTAAATTTAAAGAGGTAATGTGTACTCTGAAAACCACTCACCTCTTCATTGATTTCCTTGTTACTGATTTCATGCAAGCATTCTTGTTCTTCCCAGCCTGAGCTCCACCAGTCAGTTCACACTTTACCGATGAGAATCACTTATCCTCTTTCTTATCCTACCTAGATATTTTATTTCTTCCTAATCCTACCTATACATTCATATATTTAAGTGATGTCACTCTCCACATCCACCAAACTGGAAGATGGTTTCTGAGTCAAATAATTAGGGAAGTGTTGTTGAGACCCCATTGCTATTGTTAGATGCTGCCAAGTTGGTTCCAACTCACAGTTACCTGATGTACCAGAGGATGAAACACTGACTAGCTCTATACCATCCTCACAATTGTTAATGCATTTGAGCTTGTTTTTGTACCCACTGTGTAAATCCATCTCCTCCAGTCTTCTTCTTTTCCAGTTAAATTTAATTTTACCAAGCATGAGGTCCTTTCCAGGGACTTTTTAAAAATTTTTTTTATAATACATCCAAAGTATGTGAGCCAAAGTCTTGTCATTTCCTCTTGCAAGGAATATTCTGAATGCCATGCTTAGTTTTGTGGCAGTCCCAGTGTACTTTCAGTATTCTTCACCATGACCGTAGTTCAAATTCTAGTTTGGTCTTCCTTACTCACGTCCAACTTTCCCATGTATATAAA
>NW_022111300.1:30450974-30452721 GCF_000313985.2 Echinops telfairi | reverse complement strand
AACCCTAACCATAAGTCATTCTCTGCTACTTAATTATGATTTAAATTACTGACCAGTTGGACCTTTCTAATTATTGAAGTTTACTGATAGCTCTTTGCTATCATGCTACTTCCGGGAAAGCTGCAAACAGTACTAGAAGTCATGACAGTATCAAAATGGAAGAAACTCTTTGAGTCGTTCCTTTGCCCTTTAGAATTAAGGAGGCACAACAGCCTGCCTTTCATGCAGTAATACACACATTTGTAAGTAATTCATGCCTCCTAATTAATTATTGTATTTAAACTGGCATACTCTTAAATATTAAGGTATTGTGATACAGCCAAAAAACTTGCAAAAGTCTGTGAAATCTACTTGGAAATAATGCAAATTGGAGAGAGGCACACTTTGCAAATATGTGGAATGCCTCTGAATGCAGTATGAGCATCCTCTGGGAATGTTCCAATTTCACCTGCTGTCAGCTCTCTCCAAATTGCATCAGAAATGTCATGCTTCGGTGAGTGTTGTATACACAGGTGGCTCTGTATCAATGGTGCTTAATGATGGCATGCCTGGGGAAGAGAGAGGAGGAGTGAAATACCATTTTACTCTATATGACTTTTACTAGAACAATATTAGCAAATGTAAAGCACATTCTAATAGAACCCCCAGTCATCTAGAAAGCTAAGGAGTTGGGAAAAGTGTTCCAGCCCCCTGAATGCCCTGTCTGTGGGTGATTATCTTGAATTCCTTCCTTGTTTTCACGCTTGTTGAAAAAAACTTCTTTTAAAATGGATGCATTCATTTTCCTTTATAAGGAAGTTTGTCATTGGGAACATGACTGAATTATTGTGTTAGAGAATTCCCCGTGAATTCTTGCTGACTGAAAGTAGAAAATGATTAAGGGTGTGGAATTGAACTGCTCAGAGCCTAACATGTGCCCCAGAAAAAAAAAAAAGTATACCTGATGTGCATGAGCTGTCATGATAATTATAATATTTATCTGTGTTGTTATTGAGTTCCCACATTAAACTATAGGTGAATTCAATTAATTAAAAGGTACTTGTAACTAGATGTAAGCGAAGGGGCTTCAATGAGTTTATGGAAAAATAAATTCGTTTGTGTGCCTGTGTGTGTGTGTGTGTTCACTCAGAAAGTGAATCTTAATACCATTTACCTATGTGATATAATTTTAAACCGTCCATAGCTTTATAAGCAACTGCATATAAGTAACAGATATGTATTGTGGTTATTTGAAAATGATTTTTTTTAACTCTAAACCAGGTTTACAAAAATTATTTTAGATGTTTTGAGATGAAAGTCTGCCTGGCAATTAGCTAGCACTGTAATTTTGAACATCAGTATTTTAATCTTCAAAACAAAAGAACTGGATTAGATCAATAATCTCTAAGCTTGAACTACGTATGTCAAATAACCATATATCTCAGCAAGCCAAGGAAAGCAGGACTTGAATGATGCCTGGTCTCAGCAAATAATTATTATCGTGCCCCCTTTCCCTTTCAAAAGTGCCCCAACTGGATGATAAATTATAAATGTGCCCTATTTATGGACCTCTTTTAAAAGGAAAAATGTTTTTCTAGATCTTAACTACACAAAAATAAAAGCAAGCAAAATGGATGGATGGCTATAATTCTCATATCACGTTATAAAAATATGAATTAAATAAAAACCAATTCACAAAACCATAAAATTCTAATGACCAACATTAAGTTCTTGTCATGCATAATGCTGTTTTGCTGAAATGGAATCA
>NW_022111300.1:30448093-30450486 GCF_000313985.2 Echinops telfairi | reverse complement strand
TGACTGCAATTCTCTTTCAAAGTCTTGTTAAACCAGCAGGTCATTGCTGTCAGCAGTAGCTGCAAATCACTTCTGATTGCTGGCAACACCAGGTGTGGAAGTCACCCCCAGGTTGTTGCACTCAGGTAGGTCTGGGTGGATTCAAACATTCAATTTGGGGTTAGCAGTCAAACATGTTACTATTTGCTCTTTGTTCCACGCCAGGTCTCCTATGCTCATTGCCTGAGAGGTAATTGGACTTTTACATTTTATCATATGCACAGATATCAATAGGAGCATTCAAACTGAGTAACTGTATTGAATTATGAAGATGCTTAAGCAAAGCAAAATCTTATGCTCATAAACAAAGGTACTACATTCACACTTCCTCTTAGAGACTTCTATGAACATCCAGCTATGTTCAAGTACCCCACTGGATGTCAAATTGAGAAGCACTCTTATTGAAAATTCTAGTTATAATTTGATGAAAAAAATCAGCAGGGGAAACTAAATGATTGCACATTTATTCTACTTTCTTTTAAAAGTTACAAAAACGTAACCTTGGAGATTAACTTACATTTAAAAAAAAGTAAAGGATAGTGTTTCATTACTCACTAAAATTACATTATCTTATAGTTACTATTTTGAAATATCTTATTTTAAAAATTTACCCCAAGAGCTGAAATCGATAGAAGAGTGAATCACAGAACAACTTCAGAGGTAAATCAATGAATTGTTGTTGAAAAGATTTGGGAAACCCAAAGATGTTAAGCAGTGTGTGTGTGTGTGTGTGTGTGTGTGTGTGTGTGTGTGTGTTGGGGTGTGGGGACAGTGGTGTTGGAAGGAAAGCCATTCAGAGGCCCCACATCTACCTTGTGCTTGTTGACCATTGATGATATTGTTTTTGACATGTCATATTGTGTGGGGTCAAACACACCATGCTGTGCAGGAAAGTTGATATAATTAAGAAAATACAGTGTGAAATGTCTGCAAAATGATCTGTCAGACAGAATGCTTTCAAATTGAGCTCCATTCCCTTCCACTCTTTGTTTCCTCTGCACTTTTTCTATCTACTTTACAGAGGGCAACCAAGGACTTAGATCATAGATTTCTATTCCCTCCAATCAGCATTTGTAAATTACTGCATCCATGCAAAGCAGCTCTGCTTATCAGTTGGGACTCAGAATGAAAGTCCTGTTATATAAAATAATTATGACCACACATTGGGGAATACTGCCTTAAAATAGTATAAGCACTCCTGAGCTGCTGAACATAAACTCAACTTTCGAATTAATTTGAATGTACCTTGAGAACAGAAAGGAAAATGCAAGTGCATTGAGAAATTTCTTCTTTGTATATTGAGAATTTATGCATGAAATATAATCTGCCTTTTAGGTGGTACAGAGGGCATAAGCAGTTGAACATTTGGCGACTTGTTGCAGGATTGGAGGGCTCAATTCACCACCGGCCTCAGAACACAGGTGTGTGGTCTGCTTCCAGAAGGCTACAGCCTCGTAGACATACCAGAGCAGTTCTGCACACGTGGGGACAGAACGGATTGGAACGGATTCAATGGCAAATAACCAGAATAACAAGGGCAGGACACATTGAAAAGTACATATAACTAAAGGTACTAAACTATGGTGGAAAAGCAGGTGTAGGCAAATAGTCAGAACCCAGAGTTAGCTCATACAAAGGGTATTCATGCTACACTGTCAGTGCCATAAGGTCAAAGAATATCTCTGTCTTGTTTGTTTAGGAATCAGCAATACCCACACAGTTCCTTACAAAAGAAAGTAATCTTCACATGTTTCAAGGATTCAGAGTTGATGACATGATTCACTCTGATGTAGAGAAAAATCCTAACTGGACATGGGTACAGTTATTTACTCTATATACAAAGGATCAGGCCATCTTTACTAGTCCATTAATTTGAACTCTTCAACCATTGCTACAGATCAATTTTCTACTGAACTCCCTTCAATTTTATACTGTACCTGAAATTCACTCAAGGGAACATTACAAGTCCAAAATATACCAAATAATTTAAATTAATTGAAAAATGACTTAAAAATAAATATTAAACTTGACCTTAAAACCTATTACACAGCTATGGTAGTTACAACAGCTTGGTACAGGCACAATGATAGATACATACTCCAATGGACCATAACAGAAAACCCAGAAGTAAATTCGTCCACTATTATTTGACAAAAGGTCAAAAAACATTATATGTGATAGATACAGACTCTTCAAAAAATGGCACTGGGAAAATTGGATTTCCATCTGTAAATGAATGAAACTGTAATCTTACCTCGCCTCATGTGCAGAAACAATCTGAAGATGGATCAAAGACCCAAATGTAAATCCCAGAAATATAAAGATTAATAATGAGTAAATAAAGACTAACTTAT
>NW_022111300.1:30446080-30447751 GCF_000313985.2 Echinops telfairi | reverse complement strand
TATAATGAAATGATAATGATTACTAGCCATCCAGGAGATGAAAATCAAAGCAAAGGTAAGGTAGCGCCTTATATTGACAATGACAGCCAAGTGCAAAAATAAAAACATAACAAATGCTGGAGAGGCTGTGGAATGATTGGAACCCTTACACACTGCTGTGGAATTGCCAATATTAAAAGCACTGTGGAAATCTTTATGGCCCTACCTCAAACCAGCGGGAACAAAAATTCCATACAATCTAGCAATTCTTCTGCTGGTTCTATGTCTTTAAAAAGTAAGTCATAACCTGAAGAGACATGTGCACACTTGTGTTCATAATAGGACACTCATAGTTCATAATAGGAAGAAGATGGAAACAACCTAAAAGCCCATCAGTAGAAGAATGGACCAAGAAAATGTGATGAATGCACACAATGGAATGCTAGTCATCACTTAAAAATAGTGATGGAACCACAAAGCACCTCGTGGCATGGATGGACCTTGAGAACATCATGCTGAGTGAAGTTAGCCAATCTCCAAAGGACAGTTAATGTATTAGACTACTGATATTGGTGCAGGTAAGAAAACAGACGTGGCAGTTTACTGGGGGCGGTGCAAGGAATGGAGGGTAAAGCAAGAGACAAGACTGTAGATAGGTGTTAACTTGGATGAAGCGAAGATGATGGTCTACAGGAGGGAGAGGAGAAATCAAGGAGCAGGGAGGAGTAAACTAGTAAGTGGTTTGATGATTAAACTGCTGGATGCAAAGTTTGATGATTTGAAATGTGAACCCTCATACAACATTAAAGAAAAACAGGAATCTAGTCTAAAAGATGAGACTGTGGATAGAGCAGAATTAGAGTTTTGTACTAGGTACCATTGCTGACTTTTAAAAGACCAGTAATCCAGATATGGCCAGGGTGTGCTCCTGAAATGCTATAGTAGGGGCAATAGTTCAGAAAGAGAGTGATATATGTTAGAAAAAAGACTCTCTTAAACAAGTATACATGGATATAACATGACATATTAATTTTAAGTCATTTTAACATAATACCTAATGACAACGATGGTACAAATTGTGGATTAAGGTCTGTTTCTGACACTTGCAAGAAGAAGAATCCATGCATTTGAGCTGTGGTGCTGGGGAAGAACATTGAAAGTACCATGGAATGTTAAAGGAGAAATTGATATGTCTTGGAAGAAGTATAGCCAGAGTACTTCCTGGAGGCAAGGATAGAGACTTTGGAGACTTCATCTTATATTCTTTGGACATATTGTCAGAAGAGACCAGTCCCCGGAGGAGATCATACTTGGTGAAGTAGAGGGAGTGAAAAACGAAGCCCAATCATGGCTACGTTTGAGCTCCTTTGAGTTAGAGCAGGTTGTCTTGAGACACAAATCCACTGACACTCCTCTCCATAGAGAAGAGCTTTATATCAAGAAGTATTTATATTTCAGAAAAGTATTCCAGCTCAGGCCAACTCAAGTCTGTAAGTGTATTGTTGGTGCAGACTCACGGAGCTTCATGCCAGTGATAAAAAGAGAAGCAGTAAGACCACAGGATGCTGGGTACAGATTCGAGTGGATAAAGGTTACTGGAAACAGGGAACCAACAGTGAAGTCTCAGAGAGGAGGAAGGCACGTGGCAGAGAAAGAGAGAGAGAGAGAGAGAGAGAGAGAGAGAGAGAGAGA
>NW_022111300.1:30435015-30445133 GCF_000313985.2 Echinops telfairi | reverse complement strand
TCCCTGACCATCAGTATTTCAGATGATAGGTCTGAGTATCCACTCCTAGAAAGATTAAATCAAGATAATCCCATGATAAAAGTTCTACTTTTTTCACAGGAAGCACTTATAAATCAAAATGTACTCAAAGACAGCTAACAAGTCTGTATATGTAATTTGGGGATCTACTCTAGAAACATTGTTTTAAAAGAGACTAAAATGTACGTTGGTTTACGTAGGGAACTTTTCCTGGAGGATGTATGACTTGACTTTTTTTTCTCTCAAAGAAGGGGCTACTGAGTAGGCAAAGAACAATGTGGAACTAATTAGTCAATAATAGCTCCTTGATAAGCAGCCTGATGAGATAAAATGTGAAAGAAACAGAGACTAACTTGAGGATCAAAATAACCTAAAGAGAAAAAACTCTCACTTATAGTGTAAATCCTGCCATTATTCTACAATTGCCATTAAATGCAATGCTCAAACTCAATAATATTCAGTGAGTTTTATTACCAGTATGACTAAGGTGCCTAAAAGAAATAACGTGTCAACTGAGGGAAATAAAAGTCAGTAACACAAAACAGGTATTGAAGCAGTATGCTCAGTCCATTAATGCAGACAAAGCTCCCCAAGATGCTTTGGTGGAAACATCTTTGAAGTATCAACCTATTATTATTTGTTATGAAAAGAGAGCTTATTGAATTCACTGTGTTCTCATCTGGAGGTGGGATATGTTAAAATTAGTAATTTAAAATACACAGTTTTCTTTTCTTGAAGAGAAACTAAGGAGTTCCTGTGCTGAAATCATGGCCAAACACAGGGCACCGTTCTTCCCTCTCTGTGGCCCAACCTCAAAAGCTTTTGTTCGAGATTTCGAATGCTTCTATATTCTATCAGGTTTGACAGGTCTCCTCCTCCGTTTCTAATGTCTCTCCTATTAATAAAGGAAGCCAGTTTGTTCTCAAGAATTTCAGAAGAAATGGTCTCTGCTTAAAAACAAAAAAAAAAAAAAAGAAAAGAAAAGAGAAAAGAGAGAATAACAATGAACTAAAAGCCCTGTGGAACATTTTGGAATCTGTGAGGGTCCCCGAGCTCTGGTGTCTCGGCGTGGAGATGCATCCGTCTGCTGACTGCAAGGTTGGCAGCTGACAACCACCCAGCTGTTCCTCAGGACAAGAGACTGGGCTTTCTACTCTCTTACAGAATTCCCGTCGTGGACACTCACCCTGGCCTATGGTGTAGCTATGAGTCAGCATGGGCTTGAAGGCAGAAAGGGTTTTGTTGTTGTTATGGTTAAATCAATAGAGATAATATTTTGACAATTTATGCTAGACTGTGAAGTAAACCAAAATATTCAATTCACTGTTTCTGACTCATATCAACCTTAAAAGACTGAGTTGACCTGCCTCTGGGTTTCTGACGGTGCACATCTTTATGGTGGGTATGTACGTCTCTCGCCCACAGAGCAGCTGGTGGGTTCAGATGGCGCCCCTTGCAATGAGAAGCCCCACACATCACCTGCTATACTACACAGCCGCTTTCTATTTCTTCAATCTCAGTTTAGAACAATCTGACCTTAGCATTAATTCATGGTTCTTTACCATACAAAGGCCAAACTACTAATATAACCAAATTTGAAGACCCCCCCAATAGTCTAGATTTAATTAAAGTTTAAGAGTGAGTCAGGATTTGTTGAAGTTTAGAACTCCAGAAGTTGATGCAAAGCTAAATGAAGACCAAACACATACGCATGGACTCCATCATTTTTGACTCCTTGGAGCACAGTTCCAGACGTTCCGTCTTTTCACGAGACGTGTTGGTCGCATCACTGTTGTTAGCTGCTGTCGAACCGATCCTGACCCACAGTCACCCTCTGTTTGCCGAGTAGAGCTGCTTCGAGGAGTTTTTACGCTGGGACCTTTCAGAAGTTGATCATCGGATCTGTCTTTCAAAGGGCCTCTGGATGAGCTTGGATGTCAACTTTTCAACTCGTAGCTTAGAGCTTCCTGGTTTATAGGGACAGCCAATAATCTCACTTCTTCTCTTGAAACCTAATCAAGATCAAGATCACCTTCCTAACTCTTTAATTTGGTGATATTAGCTTGTCCACCTAGTTCTTGCTATTAGCACACAGATTTTCTTCCCTGCTTATGTTCTTGTGGGAAAGTCCAGAGTAACTATGGAAAAATAGGCAGTTTACACTTGTTACTGTCAGATAGCGGGATCTTTTTTATTCCACGTATATTGTCATCTCACGAAAATATTTCTGTATTCCCTTTAAGTTAGAATACAGTATAGAAAATTAGTGTATGGATATAGAAACGGGGTCTTTACTTTTATTAATTTGTTTGTTTTTAACCATTTTATTAGGGCATACTCCAGACATCATACCATTTAATAATTCAGTCATATCAAGCAGTATTGTACAATTGTTACTACAATCAGTTTCAAAATATTGTTTTCTTCTTGTATTCCTTGATTTCTGCTCCTCATTTCCCCCATATCTACCCTACCACAGCCCCCAGAAACTAACAGAGATCCACTTAAAAACAAAGCAACAGAAAATATGAGAAACCAGATCAAGCTGAAAGTGTATCAAAAGGGAGATCAAATGACAAGGTTGTAACAACTCAAGTCAGATTTTTTATTTTAATCTACTGTACTAGTCTCTACAATATTCTGTCTGATAACCAGGTATTCCTATCCCTTGTTTATGGTCAGATGGAAATCACCCAAGGCTTATTCCATGTCTCCAAACCCAAACTCACTGCCATTGAGTCAATGCTGACTCATAGCAATCCTCTGTTGGTTTCAGAGACTAACTGTATATGGGAGTGAAAAGCCATGCAAATGTATTTTGGGCTTCCACTGTCATCCAGAGTCTTCTGAAAACAAGAATTTCACAATTTAAGCTTTGAGACCATTTCCTCCTTCATTTGTACTTGTATTATATTATTTATATTCTTTGGAGCCAGAATATTGGTGTGAGAAGCAGGTTCTTTAAATAATATCTTAAAATCACTATTGGACAGTCCCTCTCAGAAGGGCCACATGGAAGGTTTGAGAAATCCTGGGTGTTGTATAGCATGGGTGAAACAAATAACTATCCTCTAGTTCTTTAATATTTCCTCCCTTTACAGTTTTTGTTTTACTTCATTAATCTTGTTAGGCTTGAGTATGTTCATTTGTATAATTAACATCATTTGATACATGAAAGCCAAGACAGAGAACCCTTTAGAAACAGTAGCAGGAGTAATAGTTCCCCAGAGATATGGGAAGAGAGCAGGGGGAGGTGGAGCTGATAGCTTTGTTGACTGTGTAATCCCACTGTGGGGGAGCAAACAACCAAATTGTATGTGAATGCATATATTGGATGGTGTAAGATACGGCAATAATAATAATAATAAAGTTTCCTGGGGTAATAGGGTGGGGTAGGAAGGGGATAAAGGTGAACTTATATCAAGGAGTTCAAGAAGGAAAATGTTTTAAAACTGATTGTGGTAGCAATTGTACAACAATGCTTGGTGTGATTGAACTATGGAATATTATGCTATCTTCAGGAGATCCCACTAAAATGATTTTATAATGTTAAAATAACTAGTTGGATAGGATGTATTCCTGCATATAAATCTATATTTAACCTCTGTCACATGAGTGAGAAGCCATGATGGCACAGTGGACTAAGGGTGGGGTAGCTAATCACAAGGTCAATGAAGCAAACACACCAGTACTCTTAACCAAAAGTTTAGTGATTCTAACCTCCCAGGTACTCCAGGGAGAAAGATATGGCAGTCTGCTTCCATAAAATTTACATAATTGAAAACCCTATGGACGGGGTAACTCAGCTCTGTCCTATAGAGCTGCTATAAGACAAGAAGCAACTGGATAGCAATGGGCATGTTTTTGTTTTTTGCCATCATCATGATATATTCAGGCTATCCTGTAAGACTGGGATATGCTATTGTAGTGTGCTAGAGTTGATTCAGACAGGATTATAAGACATGATGAGTAAATATTCAGGAATTATCTAAGTCACGTCTTGATATTCGTCATAGTGGGCTTAGTTATACCAGAGAAATATGCCAATGATGCAAATTTGCCTCTTTCTCTTCTGAAACCTCCTTCTCCATTTTCTTCTAGTTGTGCTTAGAAGAGGTTACCAGTGTAACCCTCTCGGTGAACCTGCCTAATCAATTGTCAATTGACTCAATACATGTGAGCAATAAACTCTGTGAGGTTTTTGTGGTTGTTCTTTTAGACAGAGTTACTGTTGCAGTGGTTCTGAACTCAGGTGCTAACCATAAAATCAGTGGTTTTAACCCACTTATTGCTGTATTGGGGAAAGATATGGCATTCTGATTCGATAAAGATTATAGCATTGGCATCCTAATAGAACATTTCAACTATGGACTGTAGTGTGTCAGGGTAACTTTCAGGTAGAATGGACTGATTTCACAGCAATAGGTAATAGATATAAAATTGTTTTGTTTTCTTTACAAAAGTGGAGGCATAGCTGTGATATAAGATCTAAAGTTTTTGATACTTCCTAAGATTTAGATGAACCATAAATGAAAGTGAACTATAAATAGTAAATGAATAATTATTTCACTGCTTATTAAATATTAAATTAAAACAATTATTTCATTGCTTATTAAGTTAAAATGAAGAATTATTTCATTGCTTATTAAATAGAAAATTGAATTAATATTTATCTGATATTTAATGGCAATAATTTTATATATAACTTTCATAACAAAATCATAATATTAGTTACCATCTGATAGAGGCAGACGTTTCATTTTCCAAGATATTTGCAACACGTTTTCCTTCCTCTTATCATGTAGCATTGGCGCTACTTCTGTTGAAAGGAACACCGTCTCTGTGAATCCAGGAAGTCTTACAAAGATGGTAGAAATAATGCTATGACTTTTAAGTTCAATTAATAAAGGAAAAATTACTTCTGCCGGTCCTCTTAGGAGATTCACTCTTGGAAACCAGCTGTTTACCTGGAGCCCAAACCATATGATCAGACTGCATGGAGGTTTTCCGGCCACAAACTGCAGCTTAGGTACCTGATGACATGAGCGTGAGGAAGCGTGTGAAACTGCGGACACCCTGAGATGACACCGATCTCAAGTCACGTATGAGAAATGAGACTTTTCATTCTAATCACCTGCTGGGATAGCTCAGGTATATAACCCAAATGGAGATTTTTCAAGGGAAATGTCAATCAAACAAGCCCATTGTTGTGAGTTGATTCCTACTCATGGTGACCACAGGTACTAGAAAAGATGGATGTCAGGACCTCCCAAGGGATATGGCAGGCTGTAGTCCTCTAGGTAAAGTTTTATTGTTGAAAGTTTGTTCATCTTCAAATTCTAATTCTTGTATCTCTTCTTTATGACAGATGCTCTTATAAGAAGAAAAGAGACACCGGACAGAGAGATGAGGTGTGAAGATGAGGCCGATATTGAAGTTATGCTATAATAAGTCAAGAAAAGCCTGAGGATACCAGAAACTGCAAGAGGATCTTGTCCTAGAGCCTTTAAGGATGGCAGGACCCTACTGAGGCCATGATTTGGAGTATATATCTTCCAGAACTTTGACATAATAAATATATTTTCTCAAGCAACCCAGTTTGTGGTGATGTGTTACAGTAACACAAGATAATAAAAATACAAACAAGTTATTAAGGCCCCACCCCCTTTCCCTTAACATGCATCATTTCATTTAATTTCTGTTTTGACCTTCTTAAAAGTTGTTAGTTTTTCATATTTTCTGCTTTCTTTTTGATTGAAGTTTTTATGTTGTTGTTTTGCCTAGTCATTGTTGGGCTTTTCTGTGCTTGTTCCATGTTTGTGTTTGTATGCTTTTCTGTATATTAAATCAAAGACAGGTAGGTCTACAGAGACAGTAGCTGGAGGGATAATTGCCTAGCAGCCTAGCACAGGAGGATAGGGAGCAATGGGGAGCTAGCAACAGAGAATATGAGAAGAAAATGTTCTGAAATTGATTGTGATAATGATTGCACAAATCTTAGTAGGATCTAATGATTCATTATGTAAGTAAAATATTTTTTAAACTATTTAAAAACGTATACCACTTTCCACAAAACTGGTACTGTGGAATTTAGGATTCTTGAAATCAAATTCTCAATTGGAAGAACTCGAGTGAACTGAGACTTTTGTCCCAACAAACTGAACCAGAGTGTGAGGCCTTTTTCTGTCCCTCACATTGCCTTTGGAACAACTCCGCCTTTCCAGGTCTTGTCGAACTCTTCCAGAAGAAGATGGCTCTGTAAAGCAGTTACAGTTTCTTCAAGTCTTGGAATAGAGTCATTAGAAAAGTTAACATCACATCTAGTAGCAACCACTTTGGGAAGAAATGTGATATTTAAATAAGATGTAACAGTAAATTGTTCTAATAATAATATTCTGACATATGGAATTCTTAATATCAGATATACTGATTTTTTCTTTCTCATTCCTTGTTATGCTATTTTCTTTGTGAGATGGTTTTATTATTCTTCATACATTAAGTTCAAATGAGCAACTCTATTTCAAGCCTTATCGTGCTGAAGCAGACATCTTTAGTGCATTTCAGATGGTATTCACACACTAGACTGAAGTTATTATACTGATTTCAGAATATTCTGAGATAGCCTATCTTATTGCTGTTCAAAAATCAAATTTGTATCTAAAATATGAATTCTGATGTCTTCCCTGCAGTCGCTGCCTTTGTGACTAAGTGGATATCATCGTTGGCAGCTGCTCAGAACACTCTGAAAACCCATTGGCACTGATACGATTGCTTGAATATGCTGAATAGACCCTTGAGAAGGACAAATATTTTTATTTGGTTTGTGGGACAGTCTGACACCAATATCTAATGCTACTTGATTTCGATGGAGCGGTGGCGGTACAGCATGCAGGAACTCAGCTGTCACCAGGAACCTGGTGATTCTGACCCACCACAGACCATGGTCTGGGGATCTGCTCTTGTAAAGACGACAGTATGGCCCAATTCTGCTCAGGAACATGGATGGGGTCCAAATGAGGCAAACATCTAGTACCCAACCACCACAACAGGCTTTTGCTTTTTATCAGGAAGTGACACGGCATAGAATAAAGTGCCTTCCTCCTCCATGACCTAAGGGCAATCATAGTTTGCTAGACACCCTATTTTGAAAACAAATTGAAATGATGTCAGCAGATATTGCTTGAGTGACTACAATAGGCAGGGCACTACACTCTGTAGAAAACGATAAATGCTACACAACACATTTATATTCTGAGATAATCTTATGACCATGCCTCTCGCTCCCCTTTGGAATCAGCTGCTCAGAACCCTGTGCTCTATTGCCCATGGATCCTGTTTGTTTTCTACTACCCAGAAGGCTTTAGTAAATGGGTTATGAAAAACCAATAGAAATAAAGCTAAGTTCAGATTTGTGAACTCTGAGAATTTCCAACTCGTAGTGGATAGCACCTGTGCCAAACCAAAAACTACCAGTGAGTACATATTTCTTGGACTCTTTGTGGTGTTTATAAATGAAGTGATTTATGATGCTCATGGTACTAAGAGCACAAATTCCTGAGAGGTAAAGTTTACGTGCAAGCAGTCTACTGTTCAGTACTTTCCGCAGAACCCAAGTTTAAGCTTCTATAAGGAGGAACATTTCCCAAATGTGTCACGGAAGAAATGACAGAGAAAGCATTAAGCCAGAAGTTGGACGCAAATTCCTTAAATTCTTAGAATCTCACAGACACGGTCTCCAAAATGAAGGAAGCTTTAAAATGTAGGGATTTTCCACCGGGCCTCTAACCAACTGTGGTCATCACTGATCTCTGTAAAGTTGCCTTATAAATTGTAGTTGCCTTTGTAGAGATAGGAGAGAAGTTAAAATTCAGAATCTTATTTAACTAGAATTAGTACCATAAATGCCAACTTGTGTCTGTGATTTATTTCAATAAGTGCTACATTTATGTAGTGATAATAAGGGATAGGGAACAGTTCAGAAAAAAATGTAATACAAAACCTCAGTTAAATTTTTCAAATTGACCTTTGAAACATATGTGTCGCTTTTGTGGGCCTGTTCAGTTGATTCTAAATCATACAGATCCTACAGGAAAAAGTAAAGCTGATCACTAACATTTTTAGGCTATAATCTTTACAAGAGCAGGTCACCAGGTCTCACCTGTTACCCGTGTAGAACCAGTGGTGGATTGAACTTTAGACCTTTAGGGTTGCAGCTGAGTGTTGCATCATTGTGCTGCCAAGGGCCCTCCTGCAACACCTAAAACTAAAGATCCAGAACCCTGCCCCAAGTCTAGAATCACTCCAGAGCATTCCAAATCTGTCAGCTTTATGGAAGCAGACAGTTTTCTCCTACAGAGTGGCTGGTGGGTTTGAACCCACAATCTCTGGGGTAGCTACAGAGAGCTTTAACTACTGCATCACTCAGAATCCTCTTGAGATACATGAAGTAACCTGGTTATTTGATTTGCATTTCACAAGTGAATGTATCAGGAAAAAAATTTTTAGAAGCACAGCACTGATGATTCCTCTGTCTTGAGGAAATTTAAATGGAATCATTTGTGAAAATATTTTCTTTTCCTTTTTGTAAAGATTTTCTTGTTAGTCCATATGTTTATTCATGAAAATTAAGCTCTGAAATTTAAGATTCACTTCTAAGTCTGGATGCAATGTTAATCAATATTAATAATGTTTATATTTTTCCAGAAGGATGATGTAATTTTGACTATGAAATATGACTTTGGGTAGCAATAATATTAACTTTCAAAACCCTAGGGAGAAAAATAAAACTTGATAGCTTTTTGATCTTATCAACCTTGAGAAAAATGACGATTAATAATAAATCGTTAGCCTGACATTGGGTTGAATTTTATAGTGTTTTTAATATAATATGTACAATTATATCAGGAAAAAAATTACAATGACACACAAAAAGTGGGATGTGAAAACAATTCACATAGAAGTTTGACAGGCTCATAAATAGCAGTCCCTTTAATGTGGCCTTAAAGTATGGCATATTCAAACTAGGATGCAGTTGAAATCAGAATGAGAGTGTGGATACCCATGGAAGGTAGAAATTTATTAATCTAGATTTTAAAGAGAGAGGCTGACACGTGGGAAGTAACTTTTTGCTGTAGAAGAATGTAGGCATTACATGATTTGCGATGAACCAGCAAACAGGATTAATCTCTACCCATCTATCAGAGAGACTGATGGCCTCTTCCTGCCGGCTAATGCCGGGTCTTTCTTCAAGTATCAGATGTCTTTGTGTGGGGCACTTTATGGCTCAACAACTTTCCAAGGTTACTCTCTTTATGGTGGAACACCATTTGCCAATTCAACCACTTTTGATTAGAAAACATCCATCCTCATTTTCAACTATAAGTTCAAATTTATTTTGATATGTGATGAAATACCTGTCATGATTGAATACGTGGCACTTTACTGTGGTGACTTGCAAGTAGTCTATTTTCCCCATATTACTCTTATTAAAATATAAATTAGCCCATTTGTTACTACTACTAGGGAAACCTCACATTTAGAAGCAAATGCTTCTCATACTAAGAAAATTATTATGTCACACTCATTGTCTTCAGTATCTTATATTTATGCTACCAAATTCCCAATACCTTTGCTTTGTTATTTTTGTTTTCAGTGGTGAAAACAGATCTAGTATGTTCCAGAATTTCTATTGAATATTTATATAAAAATTCAGTATTTCCATTATGGTCTATAAAAGACACTTGATCTGGGAGGGGGCAAGAATGATAGATATATATCTAACATCGAATGAGATCTTCCTTTGTACTAAGCACTGTGACACCCATATTATTTCATCTAGCTCAGAAAATATTGCTGTGAATATGTCATAAACGTCTCTATGAGGTAAAGGGAAGCTGTCTTTCAGAGAAATGTAAGAAGTATCCATTATCTCAAATACAGATAGATGTATTCCTAGCTAAAAATGCAAGATGTCCTGATTTAAACCTGAACAGTAATACTGGACAAATCACAAACATGGGAAATTATACAGAGACAGTGTGGTAGTCACCTAATCTGGTGTCAATTTAAGGATGAAAAGTGTAGGGTTTTAGTCTAGGCTG
>NW_022111300.1:30430589-30433693 GCF_000313985.2 Echinops telfairi | reverse complement strand
CAACAGAAATCCGAAAGGGGCAGATTAGGGCTATACTTACTTTCAGGTAAGTTTTCAAATGAAATTCTCATAGGACTGCCCTTGCTACTCTCAAAGAATCAGCAGGTGCATTATAGCAATGGTTCAAATTCCCTCCATCTACCTTTCTGGCCTTTGTTAATCAGCAACACAGTTTTTTTATTTTCTTAAAATATCTTTCATAATAAGCCCTCATGGTCAGCCTGTGTCATTTTGCATCGTCTATTAATATGTGGAATCCCCTAAATAGTCATAACCTTCAAGACTGATCTCTCTGCCTTGAAATCTTCCTAACCTTTCTTAAAATACTTGCTGATATGAAAACCACTGTTTATGTAGAGCAGCATACCTGTAAATGAAATGCAAAGTTTCTATGATCTATGGAGGCTTCCACTTGAGTTCTGTTAAACATTTGATATTAGCCCTGCTCTCATTTTTTATGGCATTTATTTTAAGGCACTGTAATAAGGCTAAGACAAGTGTATTATTTAGAGGCAGCAGCTATACACTGATGTCACAGGCATGTTTGAATACATTTTGTTTGGAATAAACCCATGCATGTATGAGCTGGGATCTTAATAATTCTCATAGCAATATTTTTTTTCACTTTCCTTCATTTTCCTTATACAGCCATTCTTATTGATGTATTCTTTTTGGTGACATTTATTTTTTAACTTTTAGGTAGAATACAATTTACTACATTTTAAAAGTAGGTCCCTAAAAAAGGTACCCCAAAAAGGATAAAAAGCAACATGGATGGAAATTACGTACTAACATATGAATCTCTAGTCTCCAGCATCTCTGATAGTCCTATTTTCAATTGATGCATAATTATTATAATGTCAATTAATTTTTGTATTTGTAGGATATAGATTTCATTTTGAATAGTATGAAATTAGAAACTAGCTAATAAAGTATAATATTAATTTGGCTGTGTAAGATTAGTAAATATAAAAGACTAAAAAATGGAAGACTGCAATGTATTAAGTAAACCGAAAGTTGCACCATAGTCTGAGACAACGCATATGCAGTAGAAAATCCACAGTTAGAGCGCGGTTGCTTATGATGTTGTTGACTGGACACCAAGTGAACAGAGACATTAGACCATGGGTGGGGTAGAGCTTTACCTAATTTGCTTCTTCTAGTTGTAGTCCATAAGCTCCACCAAACCACTGGGTGACCGTGCAGATTGGGTGATTGATCAGGTTAATTATGCTTATAAGAGCATGGAACCCTATTACAGGATTGATCAAGGTGTCATATTCTTGGGTATAAAATGAGCCATCTTATAAATAGGAATGGGAGATCTCACTAGCATCACTAAAGAAGATCTAAGAGTGAAATGGATCCTTTTGACCTTAAGATCCCTGTGCCTGGAATCTCTTCAATTCAGGGACAGACAGCTGTGCCACCAGAGAAGCGATCGAGGAATGATGGGGCATTGACAACAGCACCACCCCGAACAGAGCACAAGACATAATGCCGGGCATCCTGGCTGAGGGAGCAAGTAAAGCTGTGGGTCTTTGGCTGGGAGGCTGGCTGGCAAAGTGGTGTGTATCCGGCACCTCAATGGAAGAAGCTGTAGTTACTGACCCATGGAGCTAGGCTTTTGCCAGAGTTGGGTGCTCTTTGGGCATTCATCTGCAATGCTAAAAGAGCTTGGTAACAGTACCCAAGCAGGGCAAAGGCCAAGGAGCCTTGTGGCTAAGAGATCCTGGGCCAGAGAGATATGTGCCTATTGGCACAGCTGGGACAAGGCTGCCTTAACCTATCGAAGAAAAACTGTTTCCTGAGCACATTTGATGCTGACTTTTAGTCTATTGACATCCCTAATGAACTCCATAGTTGTATTGTGTGTGAGCTCTCTGTGGCCGGTGCAAAGCATTATCCACCCATCAGAGAGGTAGAGAGTGCCCTAGGAGGGCTAGTCGGTGTCAGAATTGATATTGAATGCTGGAGGGTTGGGGCAGGTCTCTCTCTCACTTTATAAGAACAGGCCTTGGGCTCAGTTGGAGTGTTATTCCTCTTCCCCCCTGTGAAGTCAGTGGAGGTGGGATGATGCCCCTATGACACCATGATTATATCCTGGAATTTATAGACTGAACACAATACTCTATAAAAATCACCCCCTGTGTTGGACCAAAGAGCAAAGGGTTGCAGTGTTGGCATATCAAAGACGGAAACGATTGCAAACACTAAGAGTTGGTTTTGATAAGATAGACCACTTCATGAAGGAGCAGATGTGGGCTACTTTTCCGTGGCAGGATGACCGTGCGAGTATGTGGCTGTAAGGGCAGCTGAGCAGTGTCATCGAGAGTGTCCTGAGGGTTTCCTAAAGCTGCACTGAATGCTGGAAGAAAGGCTGATTTCACTCCTTGACTCCAGCTATCTTATCAGCTAGCACTAAGTGTCTGCTTTGGTCATGGAGATTGAAAACACAAGCTAAAAACAAAAACTTTTCTGGTATTTTTATCTGTTGTGGTAAGACTTTTAAGATTTTTAAAAATGTATTATTGTTCACTTCTGTAGTTACTTTTACACAAATTGACACACAATATTAAGTCAATTTTATTTTATAACTCAATGAATGATGTGTTCACTTTGAAGCTACCTTTTTAGGGGGTTCTACTTTTCCCTGGCAGTAATATGCTTCAGAATACACCCAAAGGTATAAGCCTATATGCAAATAAACTTGATTCTCTGAAGCTCTTAACTGGGTAATCTGTGTCAGGAGAAATCAGATGGTTCATACGCTTCTCAAAACTTAGTTGCACATGATTTAAGTTCTTTGGCTGACTTAGACAAAAGGGATCTAATGTTTTGGATATCTTAGAATAGTTTATGCCTTTCCCTTCTAGTGGCCATAACTCTTACGATCTTTACTCCTATTGCTATAAGCCAGAGGCAAAACTGAAAGAGTAAAAAGTAATTTGTGAAAGTCAGCCCTGACTCACAGGGGCCCTGGGTTAATGTGAACCATTAAGAAAAAACACGTTAAATATTCACTGGCATTTTTTCTTTGTATTTTATGGTTTCGTCTTCTTCCCCCCGCCACCCTTTTAACGAATTACTTTACCTTAAGATTG
>NW_022111300.1:30417430-30429259 GCF_000313985.2 Echinops telfairi | reverse complement strand
TCTATGCTAGATGGCTGCTTGTTCACCTTCAAGCCTTTAAGACCCCAGATGCTATATCTTTTGATAGCCGGGCACCATCAGCCTTCTTCACCACACTTGCTTATTCCTCCATTTGTCCTCAGCGATCATATTGGGAAGGAGAGCACACAATGATATGATTTTTCCTTCTTTGATGACTGAAATCTGATCCCTTTGACCCCTCATGATCCCATATGTATATATGGTTAATAAGCCTGTGTTAGTCTATAGAAATTCATATGTACATAAGAGAGAGTTTTATATAAAGGGTAAGTGTACATTAAAAAAGCATCCCAACCCAGTGCTGCCCAAGCCCGTAAGTCCAACATTAGCTCATATGTCGGACACGAATCTACAAAATCCTCCTCATTCTCACAAAACACACTCAATGATGTCAATTGCAGGAAGAAAGCCAAATCAGCGAGTGTGTAAGCATCTCAGAGATGGCAGGGATCTCCACATGGCTGCTCCAGCACCCAGGACTATATCAGGGCAGGTCCATGTGGCTTCTCCACAGGGATGTCTTGCAAGAAATAAGCCTTGCCAGCTAACGCAAAGAACTGGCTAAGGCAGCTTCAGCCTGGTCTGACCATCAGAGAGCAAGAGACCTGAGGACTAGAAAGACGAGGCACACTGGGACATTTATCTCTCCGCCCTCCAGTTAATCCCACGTGTATTTATCAGCCAGGTTGGCACAATAAACCTTAACTATCTTACCATGTGTTGGGATTCTCTCCGTTTCCATCTTGGGTTCCTTATTTCCATTTGCCCGGTTTTCCTCTCCTTTCCTATCTTTTAAGTGTTGCTTTTTTTGGAAAATGCTGCCTTCTAGGTCTAGACTAGTTGATTGTTCTGAGAAGCATGCTTCTCCCAGGTTTAATAGTTTACTTTATGGGCCTATATTCATGTTGTTCAAAGTTGAACTCCAGAAGTGTCTTAAGTTTGAAGACTATATGAGACCCATAGTCTCAGAGTTCTACCAGTCACCATCAGATCAGTAAGTCTGGTCATTTTTATGAATTTGTTATTTTGTTCTAACTTTGCCACCACCCCCACCACCACCCACATTCTATTGTTATTCCAGCCTAAGTGGTTGGGATACCACCAGCTACCACCTAGTTCTTCTGATTTCAGACTAGCGAAGGTTGTGGTTCATGGGATGCATTAGTCTTTTGGGCTCATTGCTTCCTTGAATCTTTGGTTGTTTTTTTTTTGGTTGTTTTTCTAATCATCTTTTATTATTATTTTTTTTATTTTTTTTAAACATTTTATTTGGGTTTTTGTCACTGCTCGTTACTGACAATGGAATGACACCGATAGCTGGCTGCTGTGAAGCTTTGAAAAACCCTACTATTGACTCTTCACCAAAGTAGGATAGAGGTGTTCATGAATGTTTATGTCCTTTGTTCTCTCACAGACTACCTCTGTACACAAATACTGTTCAAGGTTAAAATGGGTTCTAGTATTGAGAATGTTACAGTCCATTTAAGGAAACAGGATGGACCCGTGTGAAAAAATTAGATACTAAGGCAATAGCTTATAGAATGCTTAGATCTTTAGTGTAAAAATAGTAGAATATAATGCAGGGACTGTCTCTGTGAGCTGAGAAGTTAGGGCGGTGGCCTCTGAGGACTCTGTAAAAGAGAAGGGGGACTGAGGCCTGGAAAAGACAGTCTAGCATGAGCTGGCCAACTGCCTTCCAGTCCTTCCACACTCAGGGCTGCCTCCTGTATGTGAAGAGTAGAACTGGGTCCCATATGGTTTTCAGTAATTGACTTTTAAGAATCAGATCTACAGGACTTTATTCTGAGGATTCTAGGGGTGAATTCAAACATCTAACCTTTCATTTCGCAGCTGAACACATTAACTCTTTGGACTACCCAAGGGCCTCGGTAGGGCTGGGGAACAGCCAGCCAGCAGGCTGTCAGAGGTCCATGAAATAAATCATTAATACCAGCTGAAAACTAGGACCTACCAAAGAGAATCAGTTCCAGCCAGCACATGAGAGGCGAGTTAATTAAATGTTTGACCAGTATGGCCAAATGGTGTTATCGATATCTAAATGGCCCTTGGCAGATAAACGGTTCCCTAGTACTTCTTGACTACCTAAACTTGTAAAGCATGTTGTATTAGGTAAGAAGTTGGGTATTAGCATTGGATGCAAACTTTGTTGTTATTTATGTGGGATAATAATAAAAAGAGAATGTAGTTTTGTGTCCATGCTAAAATTCCTGAGAGGTCATAGAGAGCCCACACTTCTATCCTCATTCAGTTTGTTTGCCAAGAATTAGCATTCCCTGTTTCAACCAAAATTTACATGAGAGAGAAATAACTGAAAGATGTAGTTGTTTCTTTTGGTTTAATAAGAAATATATTTTTTCACAATGCCAA
Organism: Echinops telfairi; assembly: GCF_000313985.2. NCBI lineage: Eukaryota > Metazoa > Chordata > Mammalia > Afrosoricida > Tenrecidae > Echinops > Echinops telfairi. The sequence continues at coordinate 30,426,850 of NW_022111300.1, read as the reverse complement.
CTGGAGCCATCGATTTTTATTTCAGACTAAGCAATTACAGTCTATTCTCTGATAAAAATGAAGAGTTTCCTTTTCAGCTGATAAAGCACAGGGCATTTATCTTTGGCTGATCACAGAAAGACGTTTGCCCTGACCATCCATTCTGCTGTTTTTATTTATTTATTGTTTATTGTTTATGAGGCTTTGTTACCACCAAGGGACAATGAGGTTGAAAGTGGCTTTGGACGTATCTGATCCTGATCATATCTGACAACTCTTTATGAAGGAAAGAAAAGTTAGTTGGCAGATAAATCAGATACACATTTTCTACAATGAAAATCAAACCAAGAACACATGAACAAATAAAAACAAAACCCACTGCCATTGAGACAATGCTGATTCAGAGAGACCACACTGGAAAAAGTAGAATAACTCAATAGGGTTTCTATGACTCTAAATCTTTATAGAAGCAGACAGCTTCATCATTCCCCCACAGTGCTGCTGGCCTGCACCTTCAAATTGATGACTTTGCAGTTAGAAGCCAAAAAGTTTCCCCTGCACTACCAGGACTCTTCAAAATAAAAATAGGCATGGAAAATTGCCACTCTCTCTCCTTATTTTCAGTGTCTATGAGAATTCATGTTGCCTAATTTTCCAAAGAATTATCTTTGTTCCTTCTCCCTGGCTACAATACCATGTGTTTAGCAAAGCAGGCAAGCAAGTAATGAAACATAGTTCTTTGTCCCCAGCAATTCATTTTTAAAATCTCCTTGACAATGATCTCAGTGATTCAGGTGGCCCTTAGGAGCAGCAGGTCGTGATATAATTACTGCAGCATCAGGTCAAACACACTGTCAAAAGGAGATAGAATTTCTGCTCTGATAATGTAAAATCATTCTATTCTGGAAGGAGTGCACCAACATTTATCTATCTATCTATCTATCTATCTATCTATCTATCTATCTATCTATCATCTACCTATCATCTATCTATCACAAAAACAAACTGTCTCAGAAGGGTTGACTATCCTAGTGATAATTTTCGGAGTTTATTTGAGAAGTTCACGTTTTCATTCATGTATTGTGGCATCTATATTTCAAATGGGGAAAACGACTCAATGGCCATTTTCCTGGAATTATAAGAATCCTTTCTAAGCATGCTTAACAAGCATCCCTTCAAGACTTGTTCAAATAGCACCTATAAATCACGGATGTATTTTTGGAGACATCTGACCCCATCCTACATCAAGCAAATTCCTGGGCAGCCTCTCTTAGACTAAGTCTTCTTTCAGATTAGTAACACCTTTTAAAATGCACACCGTGCTCTCACCACATGTCCGGGCTTCAAATATTTGAAAAATTTATTTTGTATATCTTTTGTTTTTGTACTTGATGTAACTTTCAATCATGTATTTTGATTTTTAGGCTCCTTTCTTATCCTGCTCATTTTACTATGGATCTGCTTTAAATAATTAAGTACTTCTGAGGTGAGTTGAAGAATATAGGTGCCCTTGGAAGTATGCAAGAAGGGATGACAAATTCCCCACTGCCCTCCAGGCCGTTCCCACTCAGAACAGCCTCGTACAGGGGTTCTGTCGCTCTAAGTCTTTATGGAAACAGATCGATTTCATTTCTCTCCTGCAGAGCAGTGGTTGGTTTCAAACCTCCAAATCTGGAGTTAGCAGTGTCATTAGTAATATTGTTATTACTGTAAATAAACATTGACTTCCATAGCAATCTTAAATTGCAATTTTTTGCCAGCTATAATCTCAAGAGATTTGTTTTCTATCTGATTTGCTGATGCATACACTCAGGTATTTATTATTATAGTTTTAATCAAAGTAAGCAAGTTAACATCATCACAGTTGAATTTCAATTTGTCTATGGGTCCTCTATATTTGCTACTTAGATGTGTATTCTACATTCATGGCCTTGCCTTTCATGACTACCCAATTTAAAACACCGATTTCATTTACCACAGGCTCTTGTCAGGAGCAGAATTTTGAAGGAGGCTCCCTGATACTTCCTTGTCAGTGTCCAGAGCACAGTGCTTTCCTCATCTGCTATTCCTTCACTTTCCCTAAACGTCTTGTGTGTTAGTCTGGGTATACTATAAAAAAAAAAAATCCAGGGAGAGTCATATATGTATAAGAAAGAACTTATAAGCAAGAGCAATTGAATATTGAGAAAACATCCTAGTCCAGCCCAGATCAAGTCTATAAATCCAATATTAGCCCATGTGTCTGATACCAGTCTATAAAGTCATCTTCAAACTCATGGAGTATGCAAAATCACGCCGAATGCATGAAGATCACAGGCCAATGGCTGGCAAGTCTTGCGCATCCAGTGATGGTGGAAGCATCTCAGTGCTGGCAGGGTTCTCCACGTGGCTCCTCCAGCTCAGGGCACTAGCACAGCTCCATGTGTCTTCTCAGCTGGAATGTCTCCCAGGCAGTGAGAGTGATTCCCACCTCAGCACCTCCAAATGAGGTCATCAAGCTGCGACCTGATTGACAGGCTAAACTCCACGCCTTCACTCTTCAGGCTCATATTGACAACAGATTATGTAACTACCACATCTTGACAGCCACATTTCAATTCAAGTTACAGATTTCACCCAAACCCAGAGATTATATAAAGAATGTGGTGTCTAAATAGAAAGCAAAATACAAGAAGAGAAAAATAATAAAAGTGGAATACTTTCAGAAGTGGAATTTTTTATTTTCCTTTCAACTCTCTTTCTTTTCTAACATTCAAGATAAACAATGGCATGCAAGGAATATTCAGTAAAATATTCCAGGATTAATAACTATTATACTATCCAGTGGTGTAAGATATTAAAGGGAGGAATAAATATTCTTGGAAGTTAGACCGGCTATACTTATTCTCTTATAGTTCGGACGTGTTTATGAGGAGAGACTAATCCCTGGAGAAGGTCATCATGCTTAGAAAAGTGGAGGGCAGCACAAAAGAAGAGGACACTCAACAAGATGAAGTGACACATGGCTTTAATAATGGACTCCCACATAGTGACTATTGTGAGGGTTGTGCAGCGCTGGACAGTGTTTCCTTCTGTTGTGATCGGCTTCTTATGAATACGAATGGACATGATTACACCTGGCAGCAGCAAGAGACACAATTTGCTTTCTAATGCAGGACACAGTCCTTTTCATGAATTTAAAAGCTTAAAATAACCATAGACTTTTTTTCTGGAAGCATAAACATGCTACAGATACTTGCATTAGTCATTGTAAACTGAGTGCAATAAATAACAAGTAGGACCCTGGTGGGCAGGTTAGACCAAGGAAGCTATAACCAGCAAGTACAGTGAACTGAAGCTGCCTGCTGTCGCTCTTTGTAGTCTTTGTCACTAAGCACATCATGCAGGTGAATCCTAACGGAGGAGATTGGTCAGTTTTGCCATTCCACCCGGTAAAGGGGGAGCAATTTCAGAAACAGAGAATTTGATAACCAGCAAGAAAGAAGAACCAAGGTAGATACTACTATGATTTCCTTTTTCAAAGTAGGAAGTGGAGAGGTAGAGTAACTTCCCTGGGTCACAAAGTTGAAGAAACTAATTCTCACTTAGATAATCTCACTCCCTGGAGGCCGCCCTCAGTGGCAGTTAGGTTATGCTGCCCAGTATGTGTTTTGATAAGTTGGGCCACTAGTGGTCTTTCAAACTATCTACTGATTAAATTAATATCTACTGAAATAAAATGTTTCAATGGCATCTGGTAACATTTTAGTGTGCTCGTTTTCTTAAATACACCCAGCAAAACATATACAGGATTAGCAATGTTTACAAGTACATTTCATTAAAAATGGTTATGTATTTTACCTTATACCACACTCTCATTCTTGTTGCCTATATTACTTTACCACCAGTCATCTAAACTCTCTTCCCCTTGAAATTCTCATCTATGATTAAGAGTTACTCCTAAACTGGGATGTTCACATGAGGCAGATGGAGAACATTCAAAGAGAATCAGATGAGCAGCATTGATTGTCTTCACTGACACCAGCTCATTTCATCTTTGAGCCTATCTTGCCACTCTGTCATAGGACGGTGGTCATTTTTATTTTGGAGAATAAGTTTAATCTCTGTCACTTTCTCTCTCTTTCTTTCTCTCTCTCCAAAATGCACACTGGTTCCACTATTTATCGCTTCAGAAGTGCTGGAAGAAAACTCAGAAACAGAGATCACATGATGAAGTGTTGAATTTCAACCTAACTACGTCAGCCATAATTCACTTGCTAATGCTCTCTGTCTGAAAGCCTTGCTATTCAAAGCTCATACCATGGACAGAGGGAATTTACTGGAGTCTTCATCCATGCCGCGACCTTGTAAATGGATTTTGGGCTTCCACTGTCATCCATAGCCTTCTGTAAACTCTGGAGTGTGTAGTAGAGCCTCAACGATGGAAGATGGACTGGTGAAACCTCAGCTGGAGAGACAGGTGAGAGCAGAATCCCGGAGGGAAAGAGAGGAGTAGAAAGCCTACATCAGAGGGGTTCCAGGGGACCTGGCTGAGAACCCATTCAGCAGCAGCCAGCAGGATAATTCTCTCAGGGATTGGGATGTTGCAATTCTATGCACGGTTGATTAAGTGTTGTTATTCTTGTATTAAAGAGTTCAACTATGAATTTTCTATCTGTTGAGCAAGTGGCGATCTCTCTCACCCAAAAGAATCCGTGAGTTGAGGGTAAGGTTATGTTCTGGTGGGTGTAGAGATCTGGGGAAGCAGTGGTTCTGAGTTTTTCTCTAAGTGATGAACCTCCTATGTGGTACCTGCTCCCACTCTGCCAAAGCACATAGCAGTAAACCTCAGAAAAGGTGCTATTTTTCTTTGCCCTTTATCTATTTTTCCTATCCTGGAGTAAGGGAACCCTGAAAGTCTATGGACTAAATTCTGAATCGTCTCTCTGCCATGTTGGTCTTTTGCATGATACTGAACATTTGTGGATGTCAAAGTCCTCATTGGCAGATGCAGACATTGGCCTCGGTCTCGTGCATATTTAAGTGAAGATTACACCTGAGAGTGGCTGAAAGTCATGTGTATAATTGATCATCAGTTGTCCAGAGTCTGAACAAACTTTCTCTTACTTTTTCTGAGTGTTCGTGTTCCCAGGGAAATGCTTTCTTCTCCATGAAGACGTACTTATTTTCCAGAAGTCTAAGGAGTTTCATCTTGGGAGAGAGTTGATGGCAGTTTCTATGCATGTCCCTTACAGAATTGCCAATGTTTACTTCTCTTTGCGTTATTTATATACACCCAACATCTTCCTTTCCAGATTGTCAACTCCTTGGCAACAGAATTCATGTATGTTACCGAGTAGCGGATATTTCCTCCTGCCTCTTAGCACACCCACAGTGCATCCCTAGCTACTTTTCCCCGGAGCCAAAGATCATTCATTCTCAGTTAAATGAGAAGGTTGGAATAGTAAATATTATCTATGAAAGCAAAAGCTAGTTTCTATATAATTTATGTACATTCATTCTGGTTTCTTCATTCGTTTTTATTTCCCCCCCTTTCCAGTTCAGTTCCCCAAATCCCTTTCAACTTTCTTCAAACAGTTTTTGTACCTGCACACATCCAGTGACACTTTTTAGCCCATGTATTGTTCAGTTTCTAATCAATTTCTGACCCATCAAAAGTTAGTTGATCCATGATTCCACTTATATTTACCAGAGGCCTTTGTACTAAAGACTGAAAGAGAAGCAATTAAAATGCACTTACCCAAAGTGCCAGGGTAGGGACATCTTTTATCAACAAAAAGCAACTAGGGATAAACACCTGCATCCCTGATAGGAAACATGCAGTGTCTACAATATCTCCCCATGGGTTTCAGTTTGCCAGAAACTCATTTCCATTGGAAATGGCACCTTAATGGAACTAGCTTCTGCACTTTGACTTTCTCGTGCATTATAGCATTGTTTTGTTTGTCTGTTTTTGTTTTGTTTTCAGTAAGAATGGAGGAATCAGGAATAGGAAGAGATTTAGCAAATACAAAGAAAGTGCAGCGTACTGAGAAACCTACAGCAGTTTGGCTGTATCTTTTCTCTTTAGCTGATGTTCAATGTCAACACATTTAGATACTGAAATGAAATACATCTCAGTCACTTGCCACCTCTCTTTTCCAAATGGTAGTGCTGTGAGCTGGGTGTTGGGCTTCTCACCACAAGGTCGGTGGCTCAAACCCACCAGATGCTTCAAGGCAGGAAGATGAGGCCTTTGGCTCCGCCATGAGTTACACTCTTGGATATCCTGAACATGGTGACTGTGAGTCAGAATTGGTTTGATGACAATTCTGAAGCACCTCCCAATTGTCGACGTGCTCTGCCCCCTGAGGAACTCAACAGAGACAGCATGCCCTCCAGAGAGTAGTATCAAAGAGACAAACGATCAGCATCAGAACCTCAGTTGTCTTGAGAAAACTTTAATTTGAAAAGCAGAAGATCTGGAGTGTGTCAAATCAGTAAGGCTTTCCATTTATGAGAATTAAGATCTCTGAAACAAGAGCCGAGCTCAGCTACCAGAAGGTTAGACAAACTTGGCAGCGTCATCTAGCCTCACTAAGTTTCTTCTTCTATTAATGTTTAAGATGACAAGTAAACAAATCAACTCTAAAATTCTTTTCAGCTAATGTATGGTGTGAGTATGTAACTGAAAAGGTTTCATGACACAATGATTCTCCTTGAGATAAACAATTCAAAGAGCCTCTTCTTAGCATTTTAAAATCCCTCATTAAGGCAGCCATATAGTCAGGTTATGTGTAAGGCCAATTTTCATGAGTATGACTACGGGGCCACGGAAAAGTGTGAAAACTCATACCCTAACTATACAAGTGGATAAACCCCTAAAATTTTAAGTGTTTGGAAAATGCCCTAGGAGAGATGCTTTCCTACCTGATCAGGAAACTCATTTAAACAATTTCTCTTCTGAGACTTGCTAATCAAAATCTGGCATACTTTTAACTTCATAGTAAAATTTCCAGCAAAAATGTCCTATTCTTGATTCAAATTAAAATGCACATTTCATCAATTCATTATCTGGAATGTGTGATGAGGCATTTCACTGAAGTCGAAAGCAGATCCCTCACCTGTGTCTCCATGAAATGCAAGGTGAACTGACGCCATTCTGTTGGTCAGTTTCCTGCACAGACAACGCCAAGGAACAAAAGGAGGTATGACGTGGAGATCAACTTGACAGAAGTGAGTTTAGATTTGTTTGTTTGTTTATTATTAATTTCCCAGTTTTCTTCAGAAGGTGAAATTCTGGTTGGTGTTCTGGTTTTTGTTCCAATCTTCCTGTGTTTTTCAGAATTGGCAAGCCCTACACAAGTTTATTTTGATTTCCTAAATAATTGCTGCTGTGTTTTGAAGAAAGGAAGCAAAGAAAGAAAACCCCAATTAGTCTTATTTACAGAGTTTAGTCGTTTTGTTTGCATCACCTATTTCCAGCTGAATACATTCTCATTTGTAAATGTCACTGGTCCCCTAAAAGCAATGATCTGTTAGCTGAAAGTAAAAGGCTGTTTCATAGGGACAGTTTAGAGTGGAACTCCCTTGCTCTGAGAGGCCTGGTTTCCGATTCGAAGAAACTCTCCTATCTCCAAAGTTGCCTGCAGTGGAACCCCCTGGGGATCTTATTAATCTCAAACTCACAATCTGGAGACTCTGGCTTGACCTTTGGCCTCCGAGACCCAAATGTTCCCTCAGCTGCTACTCCCATGTGTAACTCCCTGAGATGAAACTCCTGAGTGCCTTCCTTGCTACCAGCCATCTAAGGGGACAATGGGCTCACTTCTGGGCTGTCTTACAGCTGACCTCTTCACACGTCACTCTGTAGGCACCTTGTCAAACTGTAAGAGGTTTGACAAGAAAATTGGAAAATGAGCCTCAGCTGTGATGATAAAGGTCAGACATTCCTTTACCAGGGTGTTAGAGTTTTCTTCCAACAGCGGAATGAGTTTAAAGAAGGGAAAATGTTAGAGATGCGGAACCCATTGTCTTAACGAAGGTTGGAGAAAGAAGGAACGAAAGAAGATGAGCAGGGTGGCCAGCCATTCCGTACCAGCTCCATGGAGATCAGGCGACAAGAGGTATCCTTGGCAATGGTGGAGATGATGGATGAGGACACAGGAGAGCGGGCTGAGTGCCCCAGACCGACTCAGGGCTCTCCTTCCGAGGAGCACAGCCCTGCTTCAAGGCATCCACAGGGAAGAAGGTGAGCATCTCCGCTCCCTGCAGTCGCACCTCCCACAGTGCTCCCAGCATGCACGGCCTGCACACACCCAGCGAGCCAACTCGCTGGCCTCCTACCATAGACCTGCAGTTCTGGTTACTCGATCTTCATTTCTGATTGGTTTTCAGTGAGGTCTGTCTCCAACTCCTTTAGTTTTAAGACACACTGCCCCTTTCTCCCCATCACCCATGGACCCTCAATTAAATGGTTAACGAACTGGAAACAATGAAAGGTCCTTGGAGACTGGCATGCTGTTAACTTGCCCTTTGTAAAGTGGAATGACTTTTTGCAGTAAAATATGTATTCAGACTTACTAATAGTGTATTAGCATATTCTGATCCAGGCTTACCCATTCTGTTCCTTAAAGACAGGCAGGCCAGTCATAAAAGCCCTTCGTGTTTGGTTCAGTAACAACTAGGAAGACATCCCATCAGGCGGACTGACATCTTAATGGCAACGAGGAACTCAGCAGCACCCAGAGGCAGGAAGCTGGCCCCGGCCCAGGTCCCCTTGTTCTGTTGTCCTGTCTCTGCTGGGGTCGGAGGAACCCCATGGCAACCACAGCAGCAGCAGCTTTCCTAAGGGTTTTCATGAAGAGCTGTTTCTGGGAAGCTGACTAATTGTAACGGAGCAGACCGTCATTGCCAGAACTCTCTCAGAGGTTGCTGATACATTAACTAGTCTTATGTTTTTTGGAGTTGCAAGCAGAATGAAGTTAGACCACACCCCCCCCTGAAAAAGGAAAACCAACCCAACCCTGAGAGTCTCTTCTACCACAGTCAATTGTGACTTACAGCAACCCTGTAGGACAGAGAAGCACTGCCCAAGGTGGTTAAACTTCATGAAACTGGAAAACTTTACCTTTCTCCCAAAGACTGGCTTATAGTTTTTAACTACTGACCTTCTAGTTAGCAGGCGAACACATAACCTACTGCATCACTAGGTCTCCCCATGGAATTCTAATTAGTTGAACAAATAATCACTTTGTGTACCTGCTGTGAGTCCAGCACTATGCCACGTGTGATTACAGGTTCAAGGGAGTGATCTATGCCTTTTTAACAAATTTGGCAAACTAAGGCAGAGTGGAAAAATAAAGACAAAGGGAGGCTTGACAATAATATAAAAATACACCAAACTAATAAATGAAAACATTAATTTATTTTCTTGAATGCATCCATAACTACATTAAAGAT
>NW_022111300.1:30413033-30416350 GCF_000313985.2 Echinops telfairi | reverse complement strand
ATTCAAGATCTTGAAGCCTGCTCCGGACTGGGCAAAGGCAAGCGCCATGAGTCAGAAATGACTCGATGGAAACTCACAACTCACACATACACATATTCGAGTTCTTCCTAGAAGTTCTATAACATAATGCTTCATCCAGTAAACGATGGAGCAATTAAATAAAACCTGTCTTTGGGTCTTCATTCAAGTCACTGGGCACTCAATGGCACTGCATGTTGTTTTCAAAATCTGCGCTTGTCTTCGAGCATGGAAATGATTGACATAAACATGGCAAGACCATTTTGGAGGTCCCGCATTTGGGTGAAAATTTTCTGTTGCCACTTTTAAATGTCTATGTGTTCATTTTCCCCCTACCTTTTCTAGTTCCCCTGTCTAAGAAAGGCCTGCTGAGGATTAAGTGGCTAAGCTCTCTTAGTTTCTACTTTCAGCATTTAACAGATACCTAGAGACATTTCTGCTTCCATCCTTACCCAACTTCATTACTTTCAGAGCCTGTGGAGAATGGGAGTCGCCATTCCACAGAACAGTAATTCTCGCCCTCACTCCAGTAATGCCTCAGCAGCATTTTGGATGCTTCAAGAGGCTTAACGTGTATACTTAGACTCTTACTGAATCAATACCTACCAATCTCAATAAGGAATTCTTCTTACTTTTTAATTTGTCTAACATTTAGCTCACATTATTTTCTTTGAGTTGTCGATTTCTTCTCCCACTGGAGATGGAGATTAACCACCAAAATCCACGGCCCTTTACATTGCTGGTTTATTCTGGGATTTTTATAAGATGCACTAAGTGCATGAACAAGTGAAGAGAAATGTGCAGCTATTAATATTTCATGCTTCTCCTATCCAGGAACTTGACTGAGGCATTTCTGCATCCAAATGGAAATCCACTTTAGAGGTGGAAAAAATATGGAGACTTTGCTCATATACTCATGTATAGAAAATGATTAAATAAAAGAGTTTCTTCCATTGAAACTTGTGGCCACAGAACAACTCAGGCTGTTTTCCTTATAGGATACAACTGTAGGTGAATTTCCTATTTTTTTCCATTACACTGAGAAGGAGATCAGGCTTAGATTAGTCATCTCAGTGTGCAGAGACATTAGATGTTTTTCACCATGTAGCCACATAAATGCATTACAAGAAGTCTTTTATATGAGGCTAACTAGGATGCTGACATGCTTCAGTTCATGGCAACACTAATAGAAAAAACCTGGCCATTACTGCGTAAGGGAAGGAAAAAGAAAAGTATAAAAGGCAATGCGGTAGCTCTGAAAAGGGTGCAAAGGATGGACACAATTTTCAATGTCACTTTGGAATAGGAAAGTAGATAAGTAGATGATAAGACAAATATTTCATCTGAATTGAAGACCTTTGTTTGGAATCACACTGGCAACACCCTGAATTGGATATCAGAGTCCGTCTCTGAAAGGATTAAATAGAAATTAGATAAATGCCAACTGAGGATGTTGCATTACTGACTCAGGCACCGCTAAAATCTTTCTGTTGGAGACTCAGATAGCTTCCGCTGGAGTCAAATTAGAAGCAGCGCGCTGCTTCATAGGCGCGGAATCAACACTCTCTTGAGTGCGCTGAGAATCTGTTGCACAAGAAGGTTTTCAATGTTGAAGATCAAGGATCTTACCTTGAGAAATAAAATGCACCTGGCTCAAGCCAGGGTATTACAATCACCACATATGCATATGCAAATTGGACGTTGACTAAGGAAAATTAAAAAGAAGTCATGCATCTGAATTATAGTGCCCACAAAGAATATTAAAAGTACCATGGACTGCCACAAGAACAAACAAATCGTTCTTGGAAGGAGTCCAGTCAGTTTGCTTCTTAGAAGCGATAATGGTCAGACTTTGTCTTCCATACTTTGGATGTGTTTTCCGGAAAGAGCAGTCCCTGGGAAAGGCCACCACATGAAGTAAAGCCGGGGAGTCGTGGGAAAGAGGGAGATCTTGCTGACAAAGTAGCTGCAACAATAGAATCAAATGTAACAACCATTGAGAGGATGGCACATGACCTGGCAGTGTTTCGCTCTATTGTACCTCGGGTCATTATCAATTGCAAGGCACGAAACTGAACCAACTTTCTTGTTTAAAGCAGTGACAGGCCAAGCCAGTTCCCAGAGTTCCCCCGTCCCCACACCCCCACAACCACCAACCCAGCCATCACAGTCTCTTGATCAGATACAGAGGTGCATTTGGTTAGTTCCTGCCAACTCCTTCTCTCCTGATCCACACTGCATTTTCGAGTTTTCTTGATGGCTATTCCTCTTTATTTATATCCATATACTCTTTTTTAGGCATCTTAATGAGCTATGCTCAATAACACAGTAAGATGTCAATTGCAGGTCAAACCCTGAGATAGAACATAATTATTTGGACTTAACAAATACTTGATAACATCTGGAAATCAGATCCTGCCCAGCGAAGGTGACTCCTGACATTGATTGGCTGCATCTCCTCCAGGATTTGGAGAGAAAACCACCTAAATGACATGGAAGTCCCCAATGCAGGATCTGTCTCCTGTCAATGCAGGATCTGTCTCCTATCATGGGGCTGCAAATTCTGATCTGGATTCTTTTGTTGCTGTTGCTGCTGCCGCTGTTATTGCTGCCATTTCTTTGTTTCTCCATTCTTGGAATTCCCCCAGGACTCTTCCCTTTTGGCTTTGCTTGGGGTCTTTGTCCCAGGGGTTACATTCGCATAGCCATTCACAGGAGCCGCAGTTCTCTGTTTAGTCTGCGCTCTACCTGCTCCTGTAGCAAGAGGATCCGGACCTGTGGATGTCGCAGGGGCTGTACCTCAACTCCTTTACTGCGTTCAAAGTACAAACCAGCGTGACTGGGAAAGAACTACAGTGAAGAAAATATTGGCCAAATGATCAGGGTGAAACTCCAGTGTCCTGCATCGCTGTCATGTCTCTCATTGTCACCAGTTTGTCTTTTTCTTCCGCATTCATGGAAAAAAACCAACAACAACAACAACTCTTGCCTTTGTTCCTCACTCCACTGATCTATGTTTTCCATACTGCCAACTATGATTGTACCATGTCCAATTTTGGATTTAAATGACATCAGGAAAACAGGGGTTTCTTGGTATTTTCCAATAGTGCCAAGAGTCTGCTCATTATCTCTTAATCAGTCTGCTGTGATGGAATATAGGAGCTGATATTTGTTGACAAACCATTGAGTGGCAGTTCTGGTATCTGAGACTAAATTGCTTGTGTTACACTACAATTATTCCCCTGCACCACTTAAAAGTTCACTTTCATATTAGCTCTCTCTCTCTCTCTTTTTTTTTT
>NW_022111300.1:30408332-30412678 GCF_000313985.2 Echinops telfairi | reverse complement strand
ATTAGCACAGGTAAAGAAAAAGTTGGTAGGTTCCTGACCACTGGACGAATAACTCTCTGGGAAGTGGTCTCATCCATAGTCAGTTTTGTGTTTGGTGCAAAGCCTTGGATTTAAGGTGGAAGAAGGGCCCAGTGTACATGAGCTGAGATGTCTCTCTTTTTCTTTTCAGGACACAAAATTTATTTTATTTCATTGAGCTAAATTCCAAAATGTCAAAAAAAATGTTTTCTGTAGTTATTCTTTCTTGCTTTTGTCAACAGTGTGATATTTTTGTACCTTCTACATCTTCATAAGGATCTTAGTATTGTGGAGAAGATATATCTTGGTGTTTTTAAAACCATTAGTTCTCCGTTTCTCTATGCTACAGTGACACACGACAGAGATAAGCTTAGAAAAAAAATCTGAAGGTCAATAAAATGTATCCCAGTGTTAGAGGACAAGGCATATGATTGTCAACATAAAGGATTAAATTTATACAGTCTACAAAAGATCAGTCTCCAAGGAAGACTCTCTATGACATGATCTATAAATATCCTCAAGGTAACACAATAAACAAAGCAAATTATTTACAGTCACAAAAGATAATGGGATAGGAATCATTGTCTGAAGCTAAGCGAGGAAAAGGGTATAAAAAAGGAAAGTTTTTACCTGAAGGTAAAAGGAAGCCCTAAAACTTAGACACAAAAGTCAAGATCCATCACAGACATGTCAGGATAAAACATAGCTTGAAATTTTGCAGGAATAGGCAAAATGATCTCTATCTTTGTAAAGTAAAATGGTTTATTATTAAATATTCATTGTAAAAAGTAAGATCAATGCTGTTTTTGTGTGTGCTCTTAGCTCCACAATATTTGCCAATCTATTTTTAAGGAAGTATAATTAGCACATTGAGTGCCTCAAAAGAGCCCTTTCTCTACCCTATCTAAATTTACACACTGTATCCTAAACTTTCCCAATAAATTCTGTGATAACTTCCAACCACATATTCCACAAACACAATATATAATTTTATCATTTCTGCCATGATCAAGTGTTTGAAATTAAAAATATTTTGGCCAGTCCCTTCCATTCCTACTCATTCCTTGCTTTTATTTTAATTATCTGATTTTTCAGTCTCACTCGTTACCAACATTGTTCTCTGTTCTCTAATAACGAGAACTCATTTCCCAAAAAGAAAAACACATCATCAATCTTGCTTTGGGGAGGACCTGTGGCTGGTGTTGAACAACTCTTACTTTCTGAAGACTCAACTTTCTTGGAGTCTATTATTCAACTAACGTTACTAAATAGCTGTACATTTCTTTATCCTCTTCATAATGGATACAAAGTTCAGAGGTTTATATTATTGTAGATTCAATAAGAAAGTGCACCAACATGCTTAGCCAAGGAGTTTGCACAAAGAGCTCAATACGTATTATCTTGGTCGATGAGAGTCTGTCCTGATAGGCCTTCTCTATTCTCTTTTCTCTCTAACAATTATTCCAAGGAGAATCTCATCTCTTGCTGTGTTTTCTCAGCTAATGGGAAGATTTCTGAATTCCTGCTTCATCTGTTTCAGTCTTCTTCTTTCTTCAGAGGTCCAAACTGATACTTTGAAATTACCTTCCTTATAAATCAAACCAAACATTCCAAAACCACCTCAAGATTAATATTTTCTCTTTATATGAAGAAAAGCAGTGTTGACTGAATGTAGTAAAACCCACAATTAGTAGTAGCTATATCAGATTTCACTAACAAGTGTATTGATCAAAAACAGTTATAACACTTTATATATTGATCACTTGTCATGTCAGTGCCTAGAACCAGGATCATGGGAAATATAAAGAAACGTAGAACATGAACTCCTCTCTCAAATAATCTGCAATTTAGTAAATAAGGAATGCTGATTGTTAAATGAATAACTTATATAGTAATTCATATTATAGAAATCTAACTGGATTCTAAATTGCTGGGGCTAGAGAGGGCAAAAAGTCTGAATTGAAGAAAAGTAACCTGAGGAGGCTTTAATGTTCTCTGCTTTCAGGGACCTTGTGGGTGGATCGTCCCTCTTCTAACTCAAAGAGGATGCTGTGCGTTGCTGAAAGAAGAAAGGGAATGCCACAAGCAACACCACCAACACAGACAGAAAACATCACGCTCTCTGAAGACTGTCATTTAAAACTCCCCATGATTCATCGATAATCCAACATTTGTACTGTTTTCATGTTCCTCAGCAGTAACCATATGCTATCAACTTGCACACCAAATACAGCGTGTATGTCAAGATTTAAATGTGTTTGTTTGTTTGTCTGCTTTTTAAATTTTTGATGCTTAATCTCTTTTGTTAAAATCCTGTTTCAGATCCTAGTCCAAATTATCCGTTGACCTGGCATGCAATAGGTCTCTGGACCCCTTTCTCTGCATCCTGATCACACTCTGCTGATTCATCTATTCAGTCCCTTGCTCATTTGGAGTTATCCCAGAAATTGGCCTACTCCTACAGGAGAGAATAATTGCTTAGAACTCTTGAACTAAATTACATTTTGTTTTATTTTTCTAAAACATCTAACAGTGGTTGAATGAGTCAAGTAATGAGTGAGAGTGAATCAACCCATGTTGGTTAAATAAATGGATAAATGCTCTTTTCCAAGAATTTTTTCTGAATAAGTCTTTAGGATTAAAGATAAACAGTCCAATAACCAGAGTTGGGAGTTTTCTGATCGTGCTTGTGAAAAGATCAATGCCATTTAGAAGTCTGTGTTTTGCAAAGACCCTCAACAAAAAAATCATATCAATGTGCATGAGGGGAAGTGCAGATAGGAGACCCAAACCCATCTGTAGACAATTGTAGGACATCCCCCTACAGAAGCGTCACAAGGAAGAGAGGGGCCAGTCAGGGTGCAGTATAGCACCATGAAACACAACATACAACTTTCCTCTAGTTCTTTAATGCACACCACCCCTACCTCCCACTATCACGACCCAAGTTTTACCTTACAAATCCAGCTAGACCAGAGCATGAACTCTGGTACAGATAAGAGCTCGAAACACAGGAAATCCAGGACAGATAAACCCCTTAGGACCAATAAAGAAAGTAGCGATACCAGGAGGGTAAGGGGGACATAGGGGGAGAAAGGGGAAACAGATCACAATGATGGACAAATAACCCCCTCACAGTGGGACAGATAACAGAAAAGTGGGTGAAGGGAGACAGCGGCTAGTATAAGACATGAAACATTTTTTTTAATTATCAAGGGTTTATGAAAAAGGGAGGGTGGGGGAGGGGAGGAGATGAGCTGATACCAAGGGCTCAAGTAGAAAGAAAATATTTTGAAAATGATGATTGCAACGCATGTACAAATGAGCTGACCCAGTGGATGGATACTATGGATTGTGTTAAGAGCTGAAAGGGTCTCCAATAAAATGATTTATTTTTTTAAAAAGAAGAAGAAGTCAGTGTTCTGCAGGTTAAACTGAGACCAACAGCTTGTGTCTGGAGGTCTGCGCTCCACTAGCTGAACACCTTCTTTCCTTCTTCATCGCTTCGCTTTCATGTTCCCATGTGTGTGGCCTGAGCCTTTGTCGATATTCTGCGGTGTAGTCATGGTTCCCGGGGCCTGGGAGTGAGAAAATGCGCTCCACACAGTCCTTGACCTCCTCAATTAGCAACTTGCTAAACTGCAACCCCTCCCTTGTCACCAGGGTTTCGTCTTTTCATTGGGATAGAGATAGGGAACATCCCAGTTTAAAAGGTTAATTTCCTAAATCATTGTGCCAAATTGGTACAGTTCTTTCATTTAATAAAAAAAAAACCATAAAGGACTGTTATCAGATATCTGTGCTGTGTTAGGTTTGGAAGGTATAAAGATAGATGTAGTAGGCATTGCAGTCTTTAAGCAATGCCCATTTAGTAAGATGGACCTGGACATAAATAAGTAATTGTCATAAATACAACAAAACACATGACCCAGTCATGGGAACAGGGGCTTTTCAGGCAGGGGTGTGAGAGCTCTGACTGCAGTGAATCAAATGATCAGAACTTCTCCCCAAAGACTTATCACAGGGAATTGATGAGTGTCATTCCTAATGAAATTTAGGGGTAGGGGGATCGATTTAAATAGAATTAACACATGCAATGCCTTTTTAGGGCATGACTTGATTACATTCGTGTCCTCTTTTGTCCTCCAGGAAGCAAGGAGGAGAGGAGCAGCAGAGCAGGCAGAGGCAGCTTATGATGGATTTTACCAGGAGTGTGCTTGGAGCTTGCTCCAGGAGCCAAGGCTAGACTGGAAAACACAAGTTTTTCTTGCTTGGTATATTTTAATTTGTTCTTCGTCAGTGGATTGATGTTGTTGCTGTTTTGTTGT
>NW_022111300.1:30404979-30406350 GCF_000313985.2 Echinops telfairi | reverse complement strand
ATTCACTAACAAATTGTACAAACCAGTACTATTAGACTATCAGATTGTCAGGCAGAAGTTTTACCTCTTCATAACTCAGGTGATGTGACTAGTGTGTAGTGCTGTAGAATGTCCAAGAGGTATATAAAGAGGGTTTTGTAATGAAGGAAGTATCCATGCCCTTTCTGCTTTTCTTCTCTATAAACACACAGATATATATATATATATATATATACCTCTGTAAGAGGACTACGGACAGATACATCAAATGTGGATAAGAAATCCAGTGCAGTGTGAAATGTATCTGGTACAGTGACCACTGAGATTAGGAAGTCATTCATTTGTTTATTCCAAAGGGATATTCCCATGTGCCCCTTTTCCTTAATCAACAATCAAAGTGTCCCAGAAAAGGATAAGACCAAGGACAGCTGGCAAGACAATTCCTGCACACTAGTGCAAAATCAGAATTGCTGACATTGGTAATATCATAACAGATGGTGAAACCAGTAGCTGGGGACGCAATTGATTTATGCAAGGTCATATGAATTTCAGTATCATAACTAGAAGAAAAACCAAGAAAGACCTTAAAGCTAAATGCTCTTGTTTGCATATGTCATCTCATTGAGAAGTGAAGTCCCAAAGAATCAGTTGCAAGATAATTATATTGTGTCCATTATTAATTATTAAATCCAATTATGGAAATAATTGTTTTTCTGGAGTAGAAGCAAGTAACCAGTTTCACCTCCTTCTACTGTCAGGAGGCTAAGGGATACATAATAAGAAAAGTCAAATGAAATAAATGCTTTGAGCCTCAACGTACTATTCTAAGCAATTGAACTATATTCTCTAAGCATTTACCTTATGAATAGGTGTGCAAGAGCATTGTTCTGGTTGACATTATAGGTAGATGTCCCTATCATCAGTGTATAGTATTGCGTGAAAGGGGAAGATTGTATGAACTGAAGGAGTGTATGTTTTGAAGCTGGTTCTGACAGTGAAGTCAAATGTAAGCCAAGGCTGAACTAAATACAAGGCTTTGAGGCTGATGATGCCCCTCATGAAGACAGATAGCAGTCACTGTCCTGTCCTTGTTTATTGAGGTTGAGAGAGAGATCTTTCTGAACTTATTGAAGTTTAAATACCAGGAAGTCCTCGCTAAGAACACCTAGGTGTGCAGTGCCCTTCTGTTGCTCAACAGGGAGCGAGACAAAGAGAGGAGAAGACAGTTGGGGAACTGAATCATGGGAACGCTTTTTTTTTTTTTCTTTTTTTTTTTTCTTAATCAATTTATCGGGGCTCATCAATTCATCACAATACATAGATCAATTGTGTAAAGCACATCTATACATTTGTTGCCCTCATCATTCCCAAAATTCTCTTGCCTCTTGGGTT
>NW_022111300.1:30392434-30404152 GCF_000313985.2 Echinops telfairi | reverse complement strand
AAAAAAAAAATTTTGGACAGCTACCTCAGCAAAGATCCACATATATCGCTTCTCAGCCTTTAGGCTGAGATCAAGTGCAAAGATCCACAGATGCAGATGGCTTTATTGTTTATGAGACAGGGTACCAGTTTCTTCTCTACTGAAGAGTGCCCATAGACAACAGACTGGGAGCAGCGCTTAACTCAAAATAATGAGACAGCCATCATAATAGCATATCCTTATGAAGTGTTTACCACTTGCCAGATACTGTTTTAATGTACTAAATAGTGATGAACCCATTCAATGATTTAATAAAATAATTTCTTGAGAGACCTTTTTATATATGAAGAAATTGAGGCACAGAGAAAAGTAAAGCAATTTATCCACAATCATACATCTAGGGAAAGGGAGCCCAGACTTAAATGTAATAATTGATAGCATTTTCTCTGGCAGTTCAATGCTTCTTAAAAGACCAACAGCAAGTGTGGAGGATCTGCTGTGTGCTCAGCACTTGGTCCTGCGGTGCAAAGCCATGATGAATTAACTAAACAAAATTACAAAAGACCAAAATCCAGAGAGACAAAACTCTACACACCAAATACTTAGACATCTAATCCTAGTCCAAACTGTGCTATTAGAAAATCAAAAATAAACATACAGGCAATGATTTTCGGATTTGTAGGGAAGCATCTAACAATGGTCAAAGAATAATATAATCCCCCTAGAATTTCTCCCTTTCAGAAGTTGTTTGACAGTGTTCTTGCAATTTAGGTTGGTTCTAGTCACCTGGGGTGAACAAGGATGACTCATGTCCTAACATGACAATAACCCAATCAAAATATCTCCCCTTAACCCTGAGTGACTCCTCTCCTCCCCACTACCCCTCAGCGAGGGATGTCCAGTTGTGTGCTGATGGGCATTGGGTCCCCATCATGTGCTACCTTCATTCACCATCGCTTCCTTCTCCCAACTATCATGATCCCAATTCTGCCTTGCAAACCTGGTTAGACTAGAGGATGCGCGGCGGTGCAGGTGGGAACTGGAAGAACAGGGAATCTAGGACAGATGAACCCTTCGGGACCAGAGGTGAGAGTGGTGATACCAGGAGGGAAGGGGGAGTAGAAAGGGGCATTCAATCACAAGGATCTACATATAACCCTCTCTCTGGGGGATGGGCAACAGAAGGGTGGGTGAAGGGAGACGCCGGGCAGTGTAAGATAAGATAAAATAATAATTTATAAATTATTAAGGGTTCATGAGGGAGTGGGGAGCACGGGGGGAGGAAAATGAGGAGCTGATTCCAGGAACCCAAGCGGAAGGCGAATTTTGAGAATGATGAGGGCAACAAATGTATAAGTGTGCTTTGCACAATTGATGTATGTATGTATTGTGATAAGAGTTGTATGAGCCCCAATAAAATGATTTTTAAAAAAGAAATAAATATTTCAAAATATATAATTAAAAAAAAATCTCCCCATGGTGGCCTTGCAACTGCTGACTGAGCCCGAGCAATTTCTGTTAGCTAGCTATTATCTCAACAACACTAAAAATCCATTCTTAAGAACCTTGCATTTCAATTTTCACCTTTAATTTTTTTCTCTGCTTTCTAAATTGGCAAGGTCTTTGGACCCAGAATGACAGCTGTGCTGGAGAAACGTGATGAAGAGCAAGGAGAGCAACAATTTCCCAGTGAATTGACTGATTAGAACCAATCTCAGATTCACTCCAGTGTAGCAGCCCAGTCTGGAAGGTAGCCAAATATGTGCACCTTTTAACAACCGAAGGGGTGTGCGAGGTAGGGTGGGGAGCGGGAGGTGGAGGGGATTGGAGGTGGCAAAGAAGGGAAAGAGGGGGGAGGAAGGAACATGGGAAAGAACCCTTAGTAAGGAAGCAAACGAGAAAGAGCACGGAGATCATGGGAGAGGCAAAAGAAGGAAACATCAGGAGGAGGGGGAATGTAAAAGGCAGCTTCCGATTGGAAGAAGTTGAAGTGGTTGCTGTGAGACCTGTTTCAGTGGAGGACCAGCAGACAGCTCGCTGGTTGCTGAGCTTTCTAACCACACACTAAACCTTTCTTTTGACACCGTTTCTGAGTTGTTTCCTATCTGAGGGAGCACCTGACTCGGATGACGTTTTCCCTCTTTAGGTCCCTCTTGTAAGGTGGAGGTGGGAAATGAAGCCAGCTGCTTGCTCCATTGGGCACCTGCTGAGAGCGCATGGTGGTGATGCTGGCGCAGGGGGAGTTGGTAAACGCCTTTGAGTTTAATATCCGATTCTGGGAAAGGAGAGGCTGGAGTGAAGTGACTTTATAGAAAAAGAGAGTGGGGCAGGGAGCGAGCAATGTTCTTCCTGTCAGGGTCCAGCTGTCAGCTGTTAAACCTTGAGCTTCTGGCAGGACGTTGAAAAGCATAGAAGCTGATAGAGGGATGCTGATGACTCTGGAGAATGGAGAGAAAGTGGGCCATGCCAAGAAACTTGTCCTTTTGATCTCAAGCTCGGCAATGTTTGTTCTTAAATTATGTCTTTAATTTTTTTAAAAACATTTTACATGTATAATATGCTACTTTTTAAATAACCATGATATGGGGAAAACCTGCCCCTGTCCCTAAAATATTGAATTCCAGAAGAGCCAGACATATTCAAAGAAATGCGCATGCATAAATACAAGGACAGGCAGGAGCCAGGTTATCAGAGCTAATTATTATGCTAGTTTCTTTTATTTTGAAGTGTTCTCTTTCTGTGGTCTGAGGGAGCAAAGCTGGGCACTTAATGTCAAGAGGAAGGTTGTGGGTTTGTTTTTTTTTGAAAGTGACCACAGTTGAAGGACTAGTCTTCATTGTGAGACCTGTCCAGGAAAATGTCCAAACTTTGAGACTGAGTGGAAGTGAAAGACGTCTAGACAAGAGGAAGCAGACTGGGATTGAGGTGAACTCTTTGAAAGACAGATAGTATGGAGAGAAAATAAATTGTCAATGATCGAGATTTCTAATGGACTTGAAAAATCAAATATACCAAATTAAAGAAATGAGAATAAAGTCATGGATGAGACTTATTGGATGTTTAGTAGCCTGGGGCTATGAATAGCAGTAGAAAATAAATAGATCATTGTCACTTTTTATATAAATATAAAAATCCTCTCCCTTTCCTATCACTGGGACTACATCTTTGGGGATGACAAAGACAGAAGATATAGATGAGTTAACATAGATGAAAATGATTCTAACATTTCCATAGTATTAGTGTTTAACAACAACAACAAAAAACCATGAAAAGTTGAGGCTGAAATTCTTGGCATAAGCAGCCAAGAAGCTGAGGACTTGGATGATGGATACACACGTGATAAGATAGTTGAGTCATAAAAGAATGGGATGGGCAACTGTGGCTTTAGGAGAGATAAAAAATGAAAGCCCAGAAAAATGACAAGAAGCAGAAAATAAATACTCTCATTGCCTCCAAAAAGAATCACCAAAAAGAAGAAATGAGTTCTGACTGCAGTCAACCCCTAAATGCTTGTCAGACAGAAAAATGAGACACACACACACCCCGCCCTCCCTCAGGAAGGAAACATGAAGAGACATTCACTGCTACACTGGATGGAGAAAATTGTTTTCCATGTTTCTTTTTTAATACAGTGGTGTGAGAGGGGAGAAGACAAAAAGTAGAGGAGCTCTTGTGGCATGGTGGCTGCCTGTTTGGCTGTTAACCACAAGATAAACAGCTCTACACCACTCGCTGGATCCAAGGGAGAAAGATAAGGCTTTGTACTTCCCTAAAGAGGTGCAGTCCTGGAAACCCCCTGGGGCACTTCTACAACGTTCCACCAGGAGTTGGAATCGGCTCTATGGCGGAGAGTTTATTTTTACAAAAGACGAGGGTAGAGGAGCAAATGTTTTGGGAAGGATGAGGGCAATGAATGTACAAATGTGCTTTACACAATTGATGCATGTATGGATTGTGATAAGAGTTGTATAAGCCCCTAGTAAAACGATAAAAAAAATAAGGAAAAAATATGTGCCAAAGAAAGCTACACGCAATGTGACTCTAGAAAGTGTACTTCTTTAAAAACCCGAATTAATAAAAAATTATGATACCCCTTCAGGTTTCTTATACCTTGAACCTAAATTTTGGTCTGAGTGGCTGGAAAAAACGAGGACAAGCCAAACTGAAATGGACTTGGAGTCTTTATTGATAAACAGGTTCATTTCAAATGTATGAGAGAGAGAGTGGGAAAAAAGCAAGCTATATTTTGAGAGAGTATGATTAAACAGACACAGTGAAGAAAGAATCAACCTGTGCGACCGAAATAGTGAGATGAAAACTAGGATTAAACATGACGGGCAAGCTAAAGAAATGCCACCATCAACTTTTAAGCCCAGAGATACTGAAATGGTTCTATAATATGCCTGTTTATTACCTTTGTTTTCCATCGAATTTTATTCCATAGAAACGCAACTGGGACGGGAAAGATATTGAACAAGAGTATCCTTTCACAATGTGCTCATTCTGGAAGGGGTCCTAGCTCTGCTGCTTTCAGCTATTCACTATTATTTGCATGGATTCTTCATCGTCACCAGGATAATCTCTACAGATTTTCAATATAAATACAAAGGAAGGCAGAGTGGTCTGGGTTGATTACACTTTTACCTAATCCCAAAATTCTAGTCCCTAACTCAATACCTGAACCCAAACTGGTTCCAGTATGATTATGACTAAAGAAACTAGCCCACTCACCTCAGGGAACATTAAGAACAGAAATGGGCAACTAAAACGAGTGGTTTTGATTATGTAAATGGCATACTTGGCTATTACTTCCATGAGGCTATTCCTCATATTAAAATGCCAGGAAAGCGATGTCCTTATGGTGAAATGTCGGGAAGCACAGTAATAGAACGGAATTACATCCCACTAAGTGCTTGCCCTTACGTTTCTCTGGTGTTATCAGTATACGGATGGTCACATGTTGAATCACAGTATTAATCTTCTGTTGAAAATGAAAATGTTTGCATTGAAATGAACTAACCATTAAAAATAAGTTACTTTGCTCCTGAAGATCTGGATGAATAGAGGTGCCCATTCATTATTTTTCCCACGCTTTTTGTGCCTTACGTGATGGGTTTGTACAGGCTAATTGTAGTGGGTTTTGTGATGGGCTTTCAGGGGTTGAGGGCTTCAGGGGGAGTCTACTGCTCTGAAAAACAAACCAGTGAAAGGAAACTCCAGAGGATGCCGCAGGCAGCCATTGGCATCCAGTGCAGGAATCCAACCCCAGTCAGTCTGGAACATGAATGAAAACCTTCAGTTTTCTGTGGCCTGTTGGTGATGCCACCCCTAATTCGTCACTGCCATTTTTGGAAGGACTGTTATTATTCTTAACAAATACTTATATTTATCTTTTTAAATCCTTTACCTCTTTAAATTAGCATAATTAGACACCATCCAGAGCAATTATATTCAATAAATGGAATTAAAGATCATTCCCAATATTATCTAAGAATATACTGAGAAAAGGAGGCAAAACAAGAAATCCTTCCTACTTTCAAAGAAGTGACACCTATTTCAGAGGAGGAGAGATATGAGGTTCCAAGAGGCTCACTGTTTTACACAGGACGACAGAATACGAATAAAACAATGACCCACTAAATTTGGTGCAACTTAGGCACACTCTTAGCCCCTTTATTGATCCTCGCTTCACTCCTCACCATCTTTTCCACTCTTAAAATATAAAAAGAATCATAGCTATGTTAAGAAGTTGTTCTTTTTAATCTAAAGAAATCCTTCAATTAAAATATATACATTAGCCATTCTGCGGGTGTTGCCTATACAGAGAGTCCCTGAATGATAGAACATGGTCTCTGTCAGCAGTCGAGACTCATTGCATTAGGTAAATCTGATGAACAAGACCTCTTTAAAGTGTTGAAATGCAAGATTTATTTGAGGACTAAGGTGCCCCAGACCCAAGCCGTAGTATGTTCAATTGCCTCACATAGATGTTAAAGTTGGGCATTGTCTCTGAAAGACGGATGAAGAATCCATGCCTTTAAATGAAGGCGTTGGCAAAGACTATTCAAAGTACATGGACCGTCAAAAGAACAAATCAATCTGTTTTGGAAGAAGTGCAAGCAAAATGCTCCTTAAAAACGAGGATAGAGAGACTTTGTCTCCTGTACTTTGGACAGGTTGTCAGGAGAGACCAGTCTCTGGAGAAGGACAGCAGACTTGGTGAAGTAGAGGGGCAGCAAAAAAAAAGAGGAAACCCTGGAAAAGATGGATTGACATAGTGGCTGCCACAATGGGCTTGAGCGTAAGAATAATTGTGAGGGTGGGGTAGGACCACAGGATTTCATTCTGTTGTCATGAGTAGAACTGACTCGAAGCCACCTAACAACAGTGTCTGCGGATTGTCTCTGCATTCAGATCCGCTTCATGTAGTGCACTTAAAGTAGGCAGCAGATTTTATTCAATAATAATACAATTTTATTTTTGTATTATATTTTGCCCATTTTCCTTCATGATCTTTTGTTTCCAAATAAATTTAAGGAGGTGACCTGATTGTCTGCTTGTGTTTCAGGTAAGATATCTGAATCTTTTTCTTTCTTTTTTAACCATTTTATTGGGGGCTCGTACAACTCATATCACAATCCATACATCCATCCATTGTGTCAAGCACATTTGTACATTTGTTGCCCTCATCATTCTCAAAACATTTGCTTCCCACTTGAGCCCTTGGTATCAGCTCCTCATTTTTTCCCCTCCCTCCCCGATACCCACTCCCTCATAAACACTTGATACTTTATAAAGTATTATTTTGTCATATCTTAAACTATCCAATGTCTCTCTTCACCCATTTTTCTGTTGTTCATCCCCCAGGGAGGAGGTTATATGGAGATCCTTGTAATCAGTTCCCTCTTTCCAACCCACCTTCCCAGTATCATCACTCTCAGTACTGGTCCTGAAGGGATCATCTGTCCTGGATTCCCTGTGTTTCCAGTTCCTATCTGTACCACTGTACATCCTCTGGTCTAGCCAGATTTGTATGGTAGAATTGGGATCATGATCAGGGGTTGGGGGAGGAAGCATTTAGGGACTAGAGGAAAGTTGTATGTTTCATCATTGCTACACTGCACACTGACTGGCTCATCTCCTCACCGCAAGCCTTTGGCAAGGGGATGTCCAGTTGCCTACAGATTGGTCTTGGGTCCCCAATCTGCACTCCCCCTCATTCGCAATGATTTGATTTTTTGTTCTTTGATGCCTGATATCTGATAACTTCCACACCTCGTGATCACACAGGCTGGTGTGCTTCTTCCATGTAGGCTTTGTTGCTTATGAACTAGATGGCTGCTTGTTTACTTTCAAGCCTTTAAGACCCCAGATGCTATATCTTTTGATAGGCAGGCACTATCAGCTTTCTTCATCACTTTTGCTCATGCACCCATTTGTCTTCAGGGATCGTATTGGGGAGGTAAGCACACAATGGTATGATATTTTGTTCTTTGATATCTGATAACTGATCCATTCGATACCTCCTGATCACAAAGGCTGGTGCGCGTCTTCCATGTGGGCTTTGTTGCTTCTGAGCTAGATGGCTGCTTGTTTACTCAAGATACCTGAATCTTATAAATCATGCCTACATGCAAATAGTAAGGAAGTAGGAGGTAGGAAATGAGCTATGTTTGCCAACATAAATTGGTTTTCATTTTGTTTTGTTTTTGTTGTGGGGGTGGGTCAAATTGCATAGGAAATGCAGGCCACAAGTACACTTGTTGGAATTGCCTTGTTGAAATTGTATGCTTGCCTTCTAGGACTTAACTGTGTCCTAGAGGAAATCTAATGTAGGACACAAACACTTTATGTTCGGTCTATAAATTGAGTCTGGTAGAAGGGGTGACTGAAACTGCATGCCCATGTTGAGAGGGCATCACAATAGATAGGGTATTGAAATTGTACACTAGAGGATGTTGCTACCTATCAGTCAGTTTGTTGTACTGCGATGCCCTGTGTGTTGCTATGAATCTTGAAGCTATGCCCCCTTGCAAGACCACTTATGGTGAACAGGATTCAGTGGAGCGTCTTTATTGAGATAGACGATGAGGGTCTGATGAACAAGTTTTATGAATTGGTCAGTGAAAATCCTATGGATCAAAATGGAATATTGTTTCATAATAATGCTGGATGATGAAACCCGTAGATTAAAAGATACAAAGAGGACCAAGATTACATGATATGTAATGTCACCAAAAGTCAGAGGCAACAGCAGCAATTAAAGAATGAGTGGGATTGCTCGAGGCAGGGAAGGAAATGTATCCAGAGTGAGAGGGTTCGACAGAAAGATCATTCCAAAGAAGACCTCACCGTACAGTAGCAAATGCAGAATTCATGAGTTTTCAAGAATGAACACCCAATGTGTAGAAGATTACGGAGGACAGGGGGAGTCCCAAACCGATCTGCAGAGAATCTAGTCAGACTGATCCACTGGCAGATCTGCTCTAGCCCCAGGCAAGATTCCTAAGCAGCCTTACTCTCGGTCAGAGACCATTTTACTCTTGACCATGCTGGATCGAACTCGAGACTTGGCCAGTTGACTTCTCTATAGACATGACCTGAATTTGTACTGGGTGCAAGTACCTCTTAGTTGTTCCATGATAGAAATTGCTTCCCTCACTTTTTGAATGTTGATGGGGGTCTTCTCCTTCTTACACATTATTTGTATTTTCATCTTTATACTAATAGGACCTTATCCTTACCACCTTAGTGGGATTTGTTTTTTATTGATTTCTATGGCATACTCCAGCTGTGAAGCAAAGGAGGAGTAGACATGAAATGATAATAACTGATACAAGGGGAGATAGGGGGTGGCTGTTAGGGAGGGACAGAGGATCTTGGAGTAAATACCATAAAAAAAGGAGGGAGGGGTGAGCACTAGAACTGATTGTGATTGCACAACACTTTTAAAAATCAATTTAACCAATTTAACCAAGTAGTGGCAGGGGGTGGGGGTGGGGTGGGGGGTTGGTGCTCTACGGTTGATGTGATGGTGATTGTACAATTCCTTTTGATATGATTGAAATATTCAATGGTATGATATGTAAATTATATTCCAATAAAACTGTTGAGGAAAAAACAAAACAAAGCATTTTCAAGAAGATATCTTTAGAACTTGTCATCTTTGTGGGGCAAAGGGGTCATTTGGAAAAATGTCTGGAAAGATTTGCTTAATGTTTATCTTAGGAAGCAATGCAAAGGCAAACAAACCATGTGAACAAATGAGCTGAAAACATGATATCTAATAAGTGTATTAGGACTTCAACCATATTCGAATACTTCCACTATGAAGTCAATGTAAAGGGAAAAGTCCTTTCTAAATAAACAATCCCAATGCCCTCCACACTGGTTTTCAGTGCATCATTTTATAAACTGGGAGTTTTGTGTAGCAGTCATTCATAAAACAAAAGTGATAGCAATATTTTCTGAGGTGACCAGGAAGCAGCACAAAAACCATTTCCTTGGACTTCTATGAACTGGTATGAGCAGGTACAAAGCCAGGCCTTTATCTGATAAACTAAATAAAGACAAACAAGCAAGTGAACCATTCGCTTCTCCGAAGCTCTACGTTTTACTTATTCATTCGCAGGGCTTTGGGCTTGACAAAGCTGAATGAGTGTCACCTTGTGACTGGGTGTTATCACAACCATTCAAATTGCAAAAGAAAAAGAAAAAAGATTAAAGGGGAAAATAAAATAAATTTTAATATTTAAGGACTTTGGCTCTCACCCATAACCTTTACAAACCTAATTATACTGAGGATTATTAAACTCACTATGAACCAGTTTGTAAGACTTAGGCAAGAAATCTGAAAAAGGATGCGTAGAGGGTTCAGCCTGTTCATCGTGACTCACTGTGGAGCTGACTGAGCGCAGAGCAATCAGGCACACAGGGTCGACCGGCAATATTTCCAAAATGACACGTGTTCTATAGCTCTAAGGCTGATGAAAGATACTGCATTCTATGTCTTTGTCATAGAAAGGGACTGGAGAGGAATGAGCGCAAATTGATCCCTGATGATGCCTCCTATGTTTCTGAGTTTTTGAGATTTACTCACGCTGGTGTCCCAAAGATCAATGATCCATCCCAGTCAATTGCTTGCTCATTTACCTCGAACTTCAATTATAGGAGGCAGTAATTACCCTCTCTACCTTATAGACCAGAAAACTGAGAGCCACGGAAAATAACTGATATGTTTGGAAACCTTGAGATATCAAATGGTAAATCTAAGATGACAAGACATATGCATAGGCATCTAAGTTCCATGCTTACATGATTTTTATTATTTCATCTTGCAACTGTTTATTCACTCTTGAGGTAGAATGAATCCAGCTTCTAACTTTAACTGTGTTTAAATATTACACAAAAGCGTATATACCAAAATAATAGAACAGTTTTCATTTCTATAAAAAGAATGAGCATTATTAGAAGTAGGAGAGACCTGGGTAGTTCTTACCCAAATATTTCAGTATGAAGGCACTGAAGCCATTTTTCTCATCTGTGAAGGGTCCCTGGGGGGCACTGTCCTCAACTTGAACATCAAATCACAGTGTTGTTATTAGGTGCCATCTGTTCCATTCCAACCCATAGCAACCCATCGCTCCCTTCTGCACAACAGAACAGAGCCAGGCCCAGTCTTGGGTCCTCTTTATCATTGTTCCTGTGCTTGAGCTCATCAATACTGCCACAGTACCAATGCATCTCCTTGAGGGACTTCCTCTTTTGTGCTGCCCCCCCACCCCCCGCCCCCGCCACTTGACAAATCAGGAAGCCCTTCTCCAGAAATCGGTCTCTCTTGACAATATATCCAAAGTATGTAAGATGACATCTCACAATCTTTGCCTCTAAGGAGCACTCTGGTGGATCTTCAAAGGTAGATCCTTTTAGCAGTCAATGGTACTTTCAATATTCTTCGCCAGCACGGCAATTCAAATGAATCAATCTTTCTCTTTGGTCTTCTTGATTCACTGTCCAACTTTCCTATGCTTATGAAGCAATGGAAAATACTATGACTTGGGCCAGGGCATCTTAGCCCTGAACACTTTAACCTTTTGCCTTTCAACCCTTTTAAAAGGTCCTGTGCAGCAGATTTCCCCACTGTAAAGCATCTTTTGATATCTTGGCTGCTGCTCCCCTGAGCATTGATTATGGATGCAAGCAAGACCAAATCCTTGACAATTTCAATTTTCTCTCCATTTGCCAATAGCTATAAGAAAATATATTATGGAAACTTTCAGAAAATTAATGGGGTGTTGAAAATATCAGGCTAAATGTTGAGAAACCTTAGGGACTGACTTGAGGGAGAATATTTTCTCTTAAAACATACATTACAGAATAATTGCTTGACTTATAAAGTATATGTTTGAAATAAAAACCATTATCCCTGTCCATTTACTTAACAAAAAAGAGGTGAGTGTGTGTTTGTGTGTGTGTGTGTGTGTGTGCATATACTCATGCATGGACACTTGCCTAGACTTACTTGTGCCCAGCTCTGAAAAATGACCAAGAATGAGAGACAACTCTGACCTGTCCAAGTGGGATAAAGAAGCCACGTAAGTACATTGCTGCAGCACACCATGGGAGATACAAGGATAGAAACGTATACATGGCCTTTGGAAAGCAATGGGAATTGTACTGCAGGATATTAACATCACCTACCAAAGGTTGCTTGGCTAGTCGATTACAAAATAGAACTAT
>NW_022111300.1:30386105-30392263 GCF_000313985.2 Echinops telfairi | reverse complement strand
TTGCACCACCAGAGCAGAGACTATCCTACACTGTCCACTCTGCCACTCACCTTCCCATGTTTTTGATCTGTCCTTGGTCAGCAGGATGATATTAGAATTAGGATGAACCGGAGACCTGTGCATAGTAAGAAATCCATTTATATGTTTCCTCATCTGTAAAACAGGATTAAAAATAATAGCTATTGCAATTATTCACACCCACAGAATATTTATCACAAAATTTGACCCATGGGAAATGCTGAATCATGTGTATAACATCAATGACTCACCTTGTCTTGAATTATTTTCCCTTAATGGCATTTGACATTGTACCAGTCACTTGCTCTTTGAGTCTCCATTCGTCACACAATTAAAATCACCTAAGAGAGTTGCTGGGTATATTACATTAGAAAATATTAAATAAAATTAAAAATATGGAGCTTAGTACCCAAACTAATAGACCTTCAGTAAATAAGTTCCTCTCCTCCCTTCATTATTGGTTCCCTCCCATCTATTTCTTCTTTCTTTCCACATTTCCACCTGAAGCATTTCCCTCTACTGGGACTGAGAGGATAATGGCAGAAGATCTTTGAGGTAGATTCTAATAAAATAAGATATGAGCTGATTATTGTAATCCTGCCATTGTACATCCACCTGCTCTATGCCTGCTCTTGCTCTCTATATCCGTATATTGATTAGTCTCAGCACTAGTCTCTTCAGTGGTAATTTCAGTGACAATAATAATAGTGGCTTGCCAGTTACCCTAGTAAACAATCTCTTTCTTTCCAATTGGTCCAGAACACACACATCATGCCTTGCTAGAGAAAGAATTGGGGGACCGTTGCCAGCCACATTTATGGAGCTGTCATTAATAATGGAGCATTTCTGTACTTGAATCTGTACAGAAATTAATTTCCAAAATACATATGCTGTTTTAATATTTTTATTAATATGCCCCCTTTGTCTTAGTAGCAATGCAGCTGGATTAAACTGGAACGAGTCCCATGTAATTGCTGCAGGACCACAATAATAGTAAACTACATCGGTTTTCAAACATTAAAAAG
Source organism: Echinops telfairi (assembly GCF_000313985.2). Taxonomy (NCBI): domain Eukaryota; kingdom Metazoa; phylum Chordata; class Mammalia; order Afrosoricida; family Tenrecidae; genus Echinops; species Echinops telfairi. The sequence continues at coordinate 30,391,220 of NW_022111300.1, read as the reverse complement.
ATATATCTGGTTACTTCTTTAGAAGTCCAGGGACAAATTTGTTACACGAAACTGTAAAGTCTTTAGCTAATTGGTCTTCCCTCACACCAGTGACAGGCTTTTTGTCCTGAAATACCAATTTACTTCTTTGTCCTCCTGCTTAAATGTCTTCAGTTGCTCCCCATTGCCAAGAGGCTGCTATTCCCAATTCAAAAAACGACTCCTGAAATCTGAGACCCACAGGCTACAGGTCAACTGATCATCAGGGAAATCATCTCCAGGACAATCAGACAAGAGGGCTTTGTGTAACTTGGTACAGAGGAATCAATCCAGAGAGGGTGGGAATTCAAGAAAGAGGGAACGGAGACAAAAGTAAGAGTGAAAATGGGCCAATCCAGGGATAAAATGGAGCACGTAGAACACCCTGCCAAAGGCGTGGCAGTCAGATAATTTCCAAGTGCTTGATTTAGAACGGAAGTTGATTCAGCCCAAGTGTGACTTTTACGCTATGAGGTGTTTTGGTTTTGGGGGGGTTTTGTTTGTTGTTGGTTTTAACTTTGTCTCCTTGTCTTTTCTTTTTATGCACTCTCTCAGTGTGGGATAAGCATGGACCCCAAAAGACATGGAACCATCCTCCTAACTCTGCATCTACCCTCAGACGAATCCTTTTACTCTTTGTTATAATAAAAGGCATGAGCCTCTCTCTCACTTCTATTCACACAATTATTCTAGCGCTAGCTCCCGCCCACTTTCTTTCAACTTAGCCTGATTTATCTCCTCATAGATCCTATGCAAGGATTTCTCCTCCTTAACACTTCTGTCTTAAATCTTCTTCCCTTTTATCATTCAAAATGATCTCTGAGTCTTATTCATTTGATAACTAATCACAATTGCATAGGCATTTCTAGCATCTGGTCTATTGGTATTAAAATCTTATTTAAGTCTTGCATTTTGTATTTAATGTTTTTTTTCTTTGTAGTTTGTCTTCCTATAATCATTACAAATTCCTGAAGGGTAGCAAATATATCACATTGTCTTTTTTCTCCCATCATACCTATCTATGGTTGTATGTTCTCAAACACACTTATAAATTTATTTTCCCTCTTTCATTTTTAGAAATTGCAGAAGGTGAAACAGCAGGTCTCTTGTAAATTAAAACTAAATGATAATCTAAAATTTCACAATTTAATAATCAAAGATTTAGGTAAAGAGACTGGCACTAACAAAAAGTGGGTTATATGTAGGGTGGGGCCTGGCTGAAGAGAAGCCAGCATGCAAAGTCTTTGATCAGGGAACTTTGAGGTGAATAAGCCAACCCTTTGAACCCTGTGTTTACAAATCAATGTAAGGAAAACAAAAATCTTGATAACTAAATCAATAGGCAACAACAGGATAAACATAGAAAATATTTAAGTAGTCAAGGATTTTATCTTGTTTGGATCCACAACCAATGCTCATGGAAGCAGCAATGCAGAAATCAGACAATGCATTGTATTGGGGCGGTTTGGGCACAAGATCTCTTTAAAGTGTTGAAGAGCAGGGATATGACTTTGAAGTCTAAGGTGTGTCTGACTCAAGCCAGGATCATTTCAATTGCCTCATATATATATGTGAAAGTTGGATATTTAATAAGGAAGACTGAAGAAGAACTGATGCCTTTGAATTATGGTGCTCATGAAGAATATTTGAAATAGGAGAGGGTGCCAAAAAGATATACAGATGTTTGTGAGGAAGTACAGCCAGAATGCTCCTAAGAAGTGTGGGTGGTGAGACCCAATTTTAAGTATTTTGGCTATGTTATCAGGAGAGACCATTCCCTGGAAAATAACCTCATACTTGGTTAAGTAGAAGGGTAGCCAAGAAGAGGAAGGCTTTCAACAAGATGGGTTGACACAGGTGCTGCAACAATGGATGCAAACATACCAAGAATTGTGAGGATCACTTAGGAGGAGGCTGCCTTTCATTCTATTGTATGTAGGGTCACTGCAAGTTCAAATCGACTCATTAGCACCTAACAACAATAACAACTTCTATAGGAGTAGCTCTGGTGGTGCTATGAGACTCACTTATTGCAACAGTGTATAGGGTATCTCAGGCTGTAAATCTTTATAGGAGCAGACTCTATTATGGAGCATTTGAACTACCAACCTTGTAGTTAACAGCCTAACATGTAACCCATTACACGACCAGGGTTTCTTTCAGTTACACAAATAGACCAGCGTAAGCCTCAGGACTAGAGATTCAAACACAAGTAAGATATGAATGTCAAGACCCAAGAAGTGTTCATTGACTTACTATGTAAGTAATCCAGGACCAAGAGCAAAATTCTCTCCTAGAAAGTCAAAGGGCAGAGTGAGTCCTCAGCAGAATATTTAAAAAAGTAGTGACCCCTAGTGTGTTAGACAGGGTTCCCTAGAGAAACAACACCAGCACACTTATCATTATAGATAGATAGATAGATAGATAGATAGATAGATAGATAGATAGAGATACAACATAAGAAATAAACAGCTAATTAGTCCACAGAGCAGTGCAATTGGCTCAGTTCAACTCACTTCCATGAGACAGTTAATACACTGGCAGTCCTTCAACTCACAAGGGCTGCTGGGTGCAAGTCAAGGAAGCAGAGAGCTGAGACTTTTGTAGAGCAATACAGGCAGTCCAGCCATGGGCAGCAAACAGCAGGGCAGGTCACCAACAGTCAGCCAGATGACAAGGGTCCGAGAGTCCCCAGCTCAAGTGATGTATACCCCAGCAGTGTGGCGAAGAAGGTCTTGAAGGAACCTCAAACTATAGTGACATGGTCCACGGGTTGGGTGTCCCACAGGTAGTGTAGCTTGCAAGTTAAGGCAGAGAACTAGATAAGGTAGCTGCACACTGGTCCAATCATCAGAGAGCAAGACACAGAAAGGAGAGGCTCATTTATCTCTTTTCCCTTCAATTATACTTCAATCTTATTAAGCCCACATGTGTTTATTGGCCAGGTTGGCACAATAAACCTACCCATCACACCTGTCCTCAGAAATTTTATTTTGAGAAGCAACATACAGATCTGGTGTCAGGTTGAATACTATTTTGGAAGCAAACATCGGTTATTTACAGTGTTTGCTGTATTCTGATGCAAACTTAGAGAAAGAGTGAGATTGTGATTGGAAGACTGACTTTGGAATCAGCTCTGAGGGTCTATGAAGTTTTCCGCTCAGGATAAAAACCATTTAGAAAATGGCAATCTCTATTCTGAAATTAAAGGAAAGAGCAACTTTTGAGAATAGCAGAGAACCACAGGACTGGTTGATAATTACTGCATTATCAACTCTCCTTCCTGATTTCAGGAAACTTTAACATCAAGAAGGAAGATCATTTCACAGGTAAGTTTGTTGCTGCTATTAATGAAAAAGCAAGCACAAAAGAAAAACATTCTCTGTTGGTACTAAGAGCTTCTCTTTCTTAGTTCCCCCACTGGCCCCGCCCCCCACACACACTTAGTACCTACTCTTTCCTTTCTACTTGCTTAATGACAAAGAAAACATTTAGACAATATAATATCAACTCTCAATCTTGCTTGAGTCTCATCCCATAAAAACGTTAATGTTGGCTCCCTTTTAAAAAATGTGTTCCTACTTACTGCAGCACAGAAAAGCAAATGGAGAACCTTTTCCCCATCATTTTTATGCTTTAATATTTCACATTTTTAGTATTTTTAAGTTAAATATTTTTAATTCCAATGTGACAAGTAACACATGCTATCTGCCTCTTTAAGCTTATTTGCATTTTTTCCTTGAGTCTAACACAATTCCAGGATATCTGAAGAGGGATAGACATGCACTGAAATTCAGTTTTCCCAATTAGTAGTCAATTGACTTTGCTGGTTCTATCGTTTCTTCTAGATCTATGAATTTTCAAGAATCCAGGGCTTATTTTGTGGGATTTCTACTTCATTAACTATATAATTTCCTTATAGTACTTTATCTAGCCCTAGAGCTTATTTAAATAGATATCATAATATAGAATTAATAAAAGAGTTGCTATAAAATCTGTATCGTATACCTACCCCTCACAGATTGACTATCTCACTCACTAACATTTCAAATTCATTAACATAGTAGAGAGTCTAGTATCCATCTATTCTGCCCATTAACCATGTGTTTTGGGCAATAATGAGAGATAATGAGCAAGGCCAGAATACCACTGTCTGTGATCATTAAAGAGTGAGTCCTGGTGGTACAGGGGGTTGCTCTTTGGACTGCTAACTGCAAGGTCAAACTCCTAACTTCAGTTTGAAACCACCAACCACGCTGCAGAAGGATGAGGCTTTCTCAGGAGCCCTGACGATGGGGTGGTTACCTATTGGGCTGTGCTCCACAAGGTCAGCAGTTGAAAACCACCAGCCACACTGAAGCAGAAAGATGGGCGGTACACTCCCTCCCATACACAGTTAAAGTCTCTGAAACTCACAGAGACTGTTACCCTATCCTATAGGATCGCTATAAGTAAGCAGTAAGTAAAAAGTGCTGTTTGGGGTTAATTGTCAATTTGAATGGACCATGATTCTAAGAAGTTAAATAACAATGACATTTGGCAGCTGTATGATTACAATATCCTCCCTCATTTTGTGATCCGATGTCATCATCCTCCATTTTTATATAATAGTAATTTTTACATAGTGACCTGGTTTTTGAAACCTAACCATGTCAATCTGTGAAGAGAGGATGTAGTCTCATTTGAGGAGGAAATATCATAGACATTCAGAGGGGTAGAGAAGGAGTTCAGAAAAATGCTCTCTTTTTGGATTATTCTGGGTGGTGATTGTTCACTGAGTTAGTTAATTGTGCCAACCTGGCCGATAATCACATGTGGGGCTAATTGAAAGGCGGAGGGATAAATGGGTGGTGAGTCTCACTTTTCTATCTCTCGGGTCTCTTGTTTTGTGATGGTCACACCAGGGTGCAGCTGCTTTATATAAATTGGATACCCAAATTGGGGGAGAGAAAGGCATGAAGTGGTTGCCTTACAAACTTTCATAGGTAGGGGGGAAAAATTCACAGGATTATAGGGTTAAGTTATAGGTGTTAATTGCAATTGTGAAGCTAAGAATTATATACAGGTGCCAGGTTGGCAAGGGGTGGATTGAGTTAG
>NW_022111300.1:30378206-30385667 GCF_000313985.2 Echinops telfairi | reverse complement strand
AGCATTGGGTTGGGATGCTTTCGTGATGCACACTTTCTTTACATAAAACTCTCTTATACATGAGTTGCTGTGGATTTGTTTCTCTAAAGTACCTAGACTAATACATTCACTTTGTATTAATTCGGTATATACAGACATCTTTCGCATTTTATTAATATATGTTAAATGTCACACAAGAAAATATTGAATATGTTTTTAAATGCTGTATCTGTAGTCCACATTTTCTTGCCAAACCCCATATTCACCTATTTAATAGTTTGCCTGTTATTTCTACTTAGGTAATTAATAATAATTTCAAACTAAATGTATTCAAACCGAACTCTTTTTCTCAAATCTGTATCATTAGTAGCCTCCCTCATATCAGTTGATGAAAACGACATCTTTTCAGTTCTTCTTGCCTCCCAAACCTTGCTTCTTTTCTTCTCATACCTTTATGCCCAACTCAGAGATTACATCTTTTGTTTTTGTCTTTATCACATGCCCAGGGAATTCTTTTCTTCACAACTCCAACGCTGTCATCCTGGTCCAAGTTCCAGTTCTCATGCCTGTCTCTGAAGAACTGAGATAACTCTTCTCCATGCTTCTGCATCGTTCCCTATAGCAGATTCTCGATACAGTCACTTGAGTGCTTTTTAAAAATAAAAATCTGATCCTGTCATTTACGTACTTACAACCCTGCCATGGCTTCTGATTTCCATTATAAGCAAACCCTTTTAATAGCCTGTGCTATCTCTCTGTTCCCATGTCATTATTTTTTATCTTTTCATTCAGATCCCAGGTATCATGGCCTCCTTTCTGCTCCTAAAATATACCTGAGTGGCACCTATTTTGTGCCATTGTTCTGGTTTTTCACTTTGACAGGAATATCATTCTTTCAACTGTCTCAAGCACTCTAATATTGCTCTTGAATCAATGGGCTTATCCTGACTAGCTGATTTGATCAAAAGCCTTCTCCTCTCTGAGCATCGCCAGCTCATATTATGTTTTCTACTTCTTCCTTCTATGTGTAAAACGGATTATATTCTAATGCATTATTTCATTGGGTTTTTGATTGATTGGGGATTTATCCAACTGGGATGCCCATTTTGTTCTTCCATGTACTAAGTGCATAAAAACGACAAAGTTGCCCTAACTGGTGAAGCCAGGTGGCACACAGACACAGTTTGCACTTGAGGCTGTCCAAGAACGGCAGCTCAAACGCACTGAGTAGCACCTGAAGAGCAAGACTGGGAGAGCCACCGTGGTGTGGACTGGAGCCAGGAAGCGCTGTGCACAGTTCTGTTGTGCAACACACAAAATCTCTGAGTCCGAATCTACATGAGAGCAATTGGTGTGGTCTCTTTTGAAATTTTAGCAAATAATTAGACATTTACTAGTGACTTAGGGGTTGGACTGAGTTCTGCTAGGCCAACAGTTCATCTCCGGTACAGAGTTGTAGTCTCGGAAACCCACAGGGACAGTTCTACCCTGTCCTACAGGGTCACTATGAGTCGGCATCATAAGTCACTAGTACCCCAAAAAGCAAAGTTTGTTTTTGGGGGTACTAGTGACTTATGACTCCCTTTCCCCATTTGAGACTTTCCCGGTTCTTTCCCATGCAGATGTCTCTTTCCCACCACTTGATTTCATCCCAGGTGCCGAAAGGAGAGCTGATGTCTTCCTAGATGGGTTATTTTTCATAGTGTGAGCTTCAGAGCACTGGTTTAGAAGCCTGATTGCCTTCATTCAATTTCTAGTTCACTTGCTGAGCAGCACTGTGCTCTTGAGTACGCTACTGAGTATGTGAACGTCAGTTTCCCAGGCTGCTAAATGGGTACTATCATACAATCTACTTCATATAAAGTGAATGAACTAACTTGAAGAGAGTGTAACATTTCTGTGTAGGTGCTTTCTCTGCCATCTAGTCAACTCTGGCTCATAATGACTCTCTAGGACCAGAGTGCTCCTCCCGCGGGTTTCCAATGCTGTAAAGCTTTACTGAGTAAGAAAGTCTCATTTTTATCCTGTGGAGCAGCTGGTGATTTTGAACTGCTGACTTTGTGGCCAGTAGCCCAACACATAACTCATTACACCACCTGGGATCCTCTAAGTGCTAGATATTATCATTATTTTTATAATTATTAGTAGCAATAGTAATATAATTATTGTTTTTCAAACACACGCACTTGGTCTTTTTCAAGCTGAATGGAGGCACTGGTGCATCAATGCTCCAATTCTCCCCTTTCAGGCAGAAAACCCATACTCTTTCCGCCCCGAGTCACGGCACTTCACACACAGCCATCACTCATCTAGCAGTGGAGCTTTGGATGTAAGAGACAGGTTGAGTTTTGTTTTTAAATACTCTCTGAATCACCCAGGACACTTGGAGAGAGATTTTCTAATATATCTTCCAAATTGTCTAGCTTTTGACTAGTTTCTTAAGCAAAGAAGCTCGTGCACTCATGTAATGAGATTTCAGAAACAAGCTAATACAAAGGAAGAATTACGAGGGCTGGGGTAACTTCCTTTGAATTTGGCCCATTTGAGTTTGTCATGGAAGGTGACACCTTTTACACACCCCTGGGTTGGTCCCCCTCATTTGTGGCATGTGCAATCATTTTTAATTTTAATTTAATTTTAAATTAAATTAAATTTTATAACCAGCACTTGAACTTCACCAGCTTGTCCCTTTCAAATGAATAGTTCTTTCACTTCCACCTTTATTTTAGATTATATTACATGCTGATCTCCAGCAGCCATCAAAACATTACATATGTGAGAACATATCTATGCAATTTTGGATGTATTTACAATGACACACACAAGTATACATAATGGGATGGGGAGAAAGCCAAGCCTTTCTACTTTCCTGAAACCCAGGGAAGTTCTACCCCATCCTGGAAGACAGCTGTGAGTCAGAATTACCTTCAGGGCAGTGAGTGAGTGATGGTTTCAGATTCATATCATTATCTCCGAAGTGAGATAGTGATAGTACCTTCCCACTCAATCCTAGAGGCATGAAACGCAGGTGGGTGCTACAAGCTCTACAGGGCACAGGAGGCAAAAGGGGAGGACCTTACTAATATCTACACCTACCATGTGAATCCCTGGGTGATAGAAATAGTGACATACTTAGCTACTCATCAAAAGGTTTCCCAGGTTCGCATGAATCTTCAAATGGCGTAGAAAATATGCACGTGTGCTGTAATGAGAACAATTTAATATGTTTTTGAATAATTTACACATTTGCACAGTTATATGATGACCATATTTTGCTCTTCTTGATACTTTGGATTCAATGTAGTATTTCAGAGACCTGTCACCCTTCTAAGTCTCAATAGCTTGGCAGGGAAGGGACAAAATCATCTGTCTTAGAATCAACTCCAATGAGTTATTCCATCACACAGGGATTCCCATGGAAGTTGTAGGTCTTAGTTGAGCTTTTTGTGACCTGTATAGCACACTGTGCCAATCTACATGCTATGCCTGTAGGATTTCGTGGGGAGGCACTATCCAATTTTGGAGATAACAGTATGAATCTGAAGGAGCAGCCTTTATCTTATTAATCCTACTACCAAAGATTCCACAGGCTCTGTGTGTCCCACTAATTGTATCAAAATTCATATTACCTCAGAAATGTGTCTTGTTTTATTTCATTCCTTCAAAATGCCTTCTAATGATAGTTCATGAAGAAGACAGTCAAATGGTCAGCGAGCATATGGAGAAATGGTCACAGTCACTGGATTTCCAAGAGCTGCAAATGAAAATACCAATGAGATACCAACTTATATCCCCAATGACAGCCAAGTTTATATATATATATTCCAATAACAAATGCTGGAGATGATGTGGAAAGATTGGAAGTCTCACACACTGCTGATGGAACTGTAAATGTGTGCAACCATTTGGAAAGCAATATGGTACTACTTCAAACAACTGGGAATAGAAATTCCATATGATCCAGCTAAACCTCTGCAGGGTACATAACCTAAGAAGTAAGAGTCATCGCATGAAGAGGCATATGGACACACAGTCATGTTCATCGCCACACTGTTTACACGAGCAAGAAGATAGAAACAACTCAAACACCTACAAGTAGAACAATACAGAATAAAGAAACGTTGGTACATACTCCCCATGGAATAGTACACATCCCGGAAAGCAGTGATGAAACCACAAAGCACTTTATGAGGTGGGTAGATTAGAAGAAGGTCGTTGTGCTGAGTGAAATTAATCAGTCATAAATGGACAAATATTGTTAGAAGATAAAAACAAAACAAGAAAACAAACAAAGCCCCTTAAATGTTTTGTCCAAAGGGAATAGACTTTGGAGGTTACCAAAGTGGGAGGAAAAGGTAGGAAACATGAAACAATACACAGGTATTAATTTATAACCCATAAGAGGGAGAAGAGATCTCAAAGGAAGACAGGTTGGATAAGTTCTGGGCGGTGGCAGTGGTAGGTTGACAAGCACCTTACAATCTTGCACACACAACTGATGGTCAGAAATGTAACCCCTTTACACTCATTCACAATAAAAAAATTTTAATAAATGTATTCCATTACCAAAAACAAATGTTTTGAACAAAAAGGAGAAAATACGTTGGTTTTTAAAGGGTTAATATTTGAGTAATGGAAAGAGATGATTTGAAAAATATCCAAGTGCAGTGTATACTTTTTATAAGAAAAATAATGTTAAATATCATGTCCAATGAAATTATCATGCCAATTGAGTTAAATAGCTAGAATCTTCATCTTTGAAGTATTACTCAATTTACAAAATCAGCAAGCATATGAAGTTATACTGCTGATAAATCCATGAATAGATATTAGGGATATATTTTTATGTCATTTGGGCTTAGATAAAGTGATTGCATTGAATTTAAAATGAAGTTTATTTTTTTTTACGTAAGAAGTGGTGATTTAAATAAATTTGCTACTGAATACTAAGCCTTTCATATGTTCTAAAATTTTTAATTTTTTCAATTGGGTTTACTATCTCAGTTTTCCTATTGATGGAAGCAATGGCTATTTAGTGATTTATTTATGATACTTTGGTTTATTTTTATCTGTCATTCACAAAAGTTGTCTCCCCATTTTGCATTCCATAATCTCTATTTTAATTAATTAATTGTAAAATCCTTATACAAAAAATACAATCGTCTCAAGTATGTTTTATGTGAAATTCAATGCTATTTTCAGTTTTGTCCAATTGTTGTCACCTTAATATCTGCTTTAGTCCCTCTAATGGCAATTTACTCCAATCATCACTATTAAAAATCCATGGTGCGACTGAGAACCAGATAATGAGCAAATATGTTGTACAATAGAGGACCAATGATCCACGACATGAGATGATTGAAAACAACAGGGAGGTGAATTTCAAGCTGTTTAGTACACAGGAATACCATATATAGCTCCAAATTGCATTTCCTAATTTTACATCCTCTCTAAATTCATACTCAATGCCCTCAAATTTGTTACCACTCATAGTGACCCTGCACTGAATTTCCATGGCTGAAAATATTTGCTTGAACACATAGTCTCATCTTTCTCTCATGAAATTATGGATGGATTTGAACTGCAAACCATCTGTTTCTCCAATCCAATATTTACCCAACAGCCCCGCAAAGCACATTCCCTATACCACTCCTACAGTACCGCAATTCAGAAAAAGTATGTAGCTTTTCAACTTCATTCCTGCACATTTTCCATAACATGGCAGTGCCAGGCCAAACCATATTAGAATCTGAGCAAATAGAAACATCATTGATTTTTATGTGGCACCCTTCAGGTATTTCATGCATTTATTTTTATTTTTAAATTTTTTAATGATATATTACTTTTCTTGAATATTGAACGTATGGCAGCCCTTCTATTCTATGAATACCTGGACATATTTTCAATTTCTTTTTCTGATTTTCTTTCCTTACACAGACATCATTTTCTATGCAATTCAAATTCTGGTGACTCGTTATCTAAAGGGTCTCAAATCGGTGGCTCATCTTACATACATAAAGACTGTAACGTGACCATGATGTTGTTGGGTAGAAGTAAAATTCAGTGTTCCCAAGAGGCAGGGCTGGTGCTGGGATGAGTGACAATTAGGTAGTGAAACTAACTAACAGCTGTCTCTAGATGCATTGAGACCAATCAAGGATCTCTTCTGTCTCTTCTCACATAAACACGCTACCAGGTTGTCTTTTCACCTATTTTTTCAGTGAATAATATAAAACTCACTCTTTGGAGTTTTCAGTTCTGAATGAAACCTTGCCTTCTCCATCCTGACAGATCCTCTTTGGATGAAAGCCCCTTGTCACACATGGCCATTGTTAGCAGGAAGTGAGTTGTAGTGACTCAGGTGGACTGAGGGAGATGAGTCTCCGTTATTGATTGACAGTGACACAATTTTAAAAGAAATACTATAGTAACCTTCCCTCCTCTGGGGCTCAGTTCTCTCATTTAAAAGTGAAAGTAATGAAATTAGCTGAACTTGAGATGTTTTCCAGCTTTGAAACAGTTCTCCCACCTGCTCACAGGCTTACGGAAGACGTTTCTTCTTTTGATTCAAGCTATAAAATTAATAGCTTATTACAAGGTTGTGCTACAATTTAATTTTCCTTTAAAATGGCCATAACTCTGGTATAGAAATTGTAGCACTGCACTGCCTACAGATTAAACATGCTTTTCCTTGTCAAAACTGGCATTATAGGATGCCTATGGATTACAATGGTATCATCTCTATTATTTCTGGCATTAACATAAATATAGAATTAATAGAATCATCCCAGATTATTCTGACCTGATCTGGAATAAAATGAAAAGATCCGATTCCAATTCTAAATTCCAGACATGGGTCCTTGCTCTAATAATACTATATTTCTTGCAAATCTAAAGCACCATCTTGATTCATTGCCATTTCTCTGGCATTTGATTTATAATGAGAGGCAGCTTTGAGAAAAAGTGCACCTGCATGCTGAATATCTGTTCAATGTGGAGCTCCTATTTGAAACCACTGACATCCTTTCTTGCTAATGCAAAGGTCTTTGATGTGAAGGAGAATTTAATATGTCTATAAAGTGCTCCCAGATTACCCACAGGTTATGCTGAGACATAAATTCAAGAGAATACCCTGTAGTTCATTAGAATTTATTCAATTATCTTCTTGTGACTAATGTAACAAACAAATGATATTAGTTAAGGATATTTACCTAATGTTTTTCAATATTTCTTTCAAACCTCATAATGTTGCCAAAGGAACAAGTATCTACCATGCTTAAAGAAATAAAATTCATATTTTAGCTCCTGCCTGGGCTCGAACAATATCAATTTTGAGAATTAGAATTAGAACTCTGAGGAGCCCTTGCCAAAAAAATACCCCAAATACCAAACAAACAAACAAAACAAAACAAAGCAGATGTTCCTATGAAATGATACGTCTATCTTTAGGCTATAGAATTCCTTTCTGTGTCTCTAGTGGCA
>NW_022111300.1:30376010-30377590 GCF_000313985.2 Echinops telfairi | reverse complement strand
ATATATATCTTATATATATAATCATAAGGCTCTGCTTATGGACATGCTTACCAAAAGCAAAGGGTTTAGAAAGCGGGCCACAGAAAGGTTGCATTATGTTAGCATTTTATTTCCTCAGTAGTCTCAAGACCCCCATTGCATAGCCCATTCAGAGCAAATCCACAAGAAAGGCACTGGGACAGAAAGCCACACTGCTAACTAAGGAAGTTAGTGAAGCGCATCAGCTAATCTTAATGCCAAAACAGACAAGCAAAAGAGAAAAGGAACAAAAGCATGCTCCTCTCAAGATTTGTATGTGTAGTCTAGTCTCGCCCATGAATAAATTTGTACACCATTTTACAATTTTATTTTATTTTGTCTTGTATCGCAGAAGAATGTCCAGTGGCTTGAGCAGTCCGTCTTTAATTTGCATGTGTTAATTAAAGAAAAGACGAATGGAAGTACAGCCTCTGTATTTATTTTTAACATCAGGATAAAGGATTCGAGATGTTTATTTAAAAGATATTTCTAGAGAAATATGAATTAAAGTTTTGTCAGCTGTATTTTCAATGACTGTTCATTCCATTACAAAGCCCCAATAATGAATGACAAAATATTTATTACCAATTTTACACAACTACCATGTTCTCATATACTTCCTTAGATCAAGCTTTCAGAGAGCAGAGTGCCATGAATGAAAATAATGAACCTGGCTATCTTTCAACCAGATTTTCCTCAGGCTACTTTGGGCTAACTTAATTCAATGTGGCACTTTGATAATGATTCATACAAACTGAAATGAGAACTATAGAAATGATGATCAATATTTCTGACCAGTATGTTCATCAAAGTTCAGTTCAAGCTCAAGAAAAAAAATTGTGAACATTTCATGAATAATTCATTTTGAATCTTGCTAATTATTAATAAGAACAAGAAATTATTCATGATAGAAAAATTTGCAACAACTTTGTTTCCTTCTTTGTTTCTCTATTGTATTTCTGGTCTTTGCTTGAATTACGCCAATCCTTTTACTGTGGGGAAGAATGGACGCCGTGAGGAAACATAAAATACTACCTCCTGTTGGGTACAGTGTTGAAACTAGGCAACATTTTAATGCTGTTTTCCTTTCTCTCAGAGTACTTTATGTACTCTGCATGCATAACCTATATACAAAGTGGAATCCATTTAAAAGATCCAACCCCTGAAAAATAGGCCAGTGAGCATCCTTGTTTTACATGTAGTACTTAGGTTCCTTTTAAATGTTAAGCACTTGCAACTGAGAACAGTCTCAAGAAAGATTGTCTCAGATGATCAATTAAAATCCTTTAGTAATATTTTGAATGTTTTCCAAAAATGTATGTTTCTTTTCCTATTTCCTCTAAGAAACAGTAAAGCATTGTACAGGGAGACATCTGCTTGGTTCAAAAATGAGGACTCCGAGATGCTTGTTTTGCTCAAGGATACCCAGCTAACAATTGGCATAAGGTGAATTCAGGTTCAGTTATCCTGACAATTAGCTATCAGCTTTGTTGTCTTGCTCCAGGCTTACGCTGGTATTTGAATATTAAAACTAGTAATGCACAACAGATTAACCCTGATAG
>NW_022111300.1:30374432-30375910 GCF_000313985.2 Echinops telfairi | reverse complement strand
TGTGTGTGTGTGTGTGTGTGTGTGTGTGTGAGAGAGAGAGAGAGAGAGAGAGAGAGAGAGAGAGAGAGTTGCATTTGGACTGATGTGCAACTGATGAAACAGTTGACCTCCAGTACCACTAGCCACACCGAGGACTACCAAACTACTACAAAAACTGGAATGCACAAATGATAAAAAGAAACGCATACAGTTCAGTCATTTTATGCGTGCTCTGTGTAATAGTGAAGTAGTTAGAGAGATACCCTCTCTCCCACCAAGCCTCTTAGGCCAAGCTAAGAGGACAGAGATGATTCAGGAAAGATAACTGATGGAAAACACTTTTGAAATACAACTTTATGTGATTTTTATTTATAATATTATTGAATATAGATAGTCTAGGGTCAGAGAGAAGAAACAACTACATCATTAGTTTGGGGTAAAACCACAACCTGAAATCAAACCCACTGATATCAAGCGGCTGACTCCTCATAGCAACCCTACAATATAGGATAGAACTGCCCCTGTGTGTTTCTGACACTGCGACTTTTTATGGAAGTAGAAAGCCCCATCCTTTTCTGTAGGAGTTGCTAGTGGTTTTGAACTGCTGACCTTGCAAATAGCGGCCCAACAAGTAATGACTACACCACAAAATCTCCTTACAATTCTTTGAACGTAAAAAACTAAAGACATATGTTTGGACTCAAAGTGTGCTTAGTTTCTCATAGGATTATATTGAATGTTAAGTAATTTAATCTATCTATCTATCTACTTATCTATCTCATATATACTGCACAGAATAGTGTCAGGCACCTAGTGTAGTATAAGAATTATATATTATAGCAACACATGTAAACTTTTCATAAATGCTTTATGTAAACTTTTCATAAATGCTTTATGTAAACTTTTCATAAATGCTGTATGTAAACTTTTCATAAATGCTTTAAAGATAATATAATTTAGTCCTATCTTAAAAGAATTTATGACATTTAGTGTGATGGAACTTTGTCTCATGTACTTTGGACATGGTGCCAGAAGAGAGCGTTCCCCGGAAAAGGACATCATACTTGGTAAAGTGGAAGGGCAAATCAAAAGAGGAAGACCTTCAAGAAAATTGAGACAAGATCTGCAACAGTGGGCTCAAATCTTGTGAGCATGGTAGAAGAAAACCTGTGGAGTCGAAGAGTGAACATGATAGTTGTTGGACTTTCAATTCATTTTAAAGCATCTGACCAGGATCCAATGAGCAACTGTAGTAATTAGAACTGAATCAAATATTCATAAAGCATTTTATGGTAAAAGAGGGGAAAATAGACAATAAGATAATAATATAAAACCCACCATTTCCATTGAGTCACTGCATACAAATAGCAACCCTACATAGAATTTCTGAGATTGTAAATCTTTTCTTTTTTCTATTTTTCTTTATTTTTAATTAATAAATCATTTTATTGGGTGAATCTTCCAACTATTATGACAGTCTATAAATCAATTATATCAAG
>NW_022111300.1:30363387-30373219 GCF_000313985.2 Echinops telfairi | reverse complement strand
TAAGTCTTAAGTAGAGGCCCAAAGTCCGCCTGTTACCTTAATATATTACCATAAACACCTTAAAGATAATATAGTTTAGTCCTATCTATTAAAAGTATTTATGATACTTAGTGTGTACATATAACTATATGTATATAGGCCAATACCCCTATCTTTATGTATTAATATATTTATATACATACATGTCTATATGTATGTCTCTATGTAGAGTTTTTACTTCCTAGTTCTTAATGGAGGCAGACAGTCTTATCTTTCTCTGCTGGGTTTGAATTACTGATCTTGTTGTCAGTAGTCTAATGGCTAACCCACAGCACCAACAGAACATGCCTGAGATTTTAGATAGAGTGATTCCCTTAGTGATCAGGGGGCTTTTAAGAAAAGCTTGACCCTTCTGTACCTCAGATTGTTCTATAAGGCAGAGTAGAGAAAGTTAATATACAACAGTTAAGCTCATTTAACTTTTCATTCAATTTTAACTTGAAAATACAGTCACAGTAAGGGAGGAAAGTAAATATAAATGGGAGATGTATGATAAGTACTACCTGAGGCCAGGCAAGCATCATCACTGATAAGTCGCGTTGTATCATCACGAATCCACTAGTGTAAAGGCTAGGGGTTTGACCTGACCCAGTGGAAGTACGTAAACCATGCCTGGCAGTTCGCTCCCGTAAGGTTACAATCAAGGAAACCCTCCGGAGCAGTTCTCTTCTGTAGGACGTGGTGTTTCCATTAGTTGGAATCAACTTGACGATAATGAGTTTGTTTTTTAATTTTTAATTTTTTGGTTTTACAAATTCAGTGTACTAATTTTAAATGCTGTTACATAGGCAAGGTCATAATTATGAGACTAAACACAAATATATTAAAATACTTTAAGGTCTTCTAACTAGTGTTTATGTACATCCATTAACAGACCTGAAGGTGATTAGTTTTATAGCGATTACTGAGAAGAACTGGATCTGTAATATGTCACTTGAACTTCTGGTAATTTTCTAATAAGCATTATCTTTTTTGAAAAAAAAAAGAGAGAGAATTGCAGGTTCTGTGAGAGTACGGTGACCATCTGCTCCGATTTTCCCAGGTTTTTATTTTCCTCTTATCTAGGCTTGGTTTTTGATAATAATCTTTTTCATTCTTAAAATCGTCCCCACTTGCATTGCAAATTATAGGATAGTTCTCCTTAAATGTCACGAATGTGCATATAATATAATAGAAGCAAGAGGCTCGTCCTCGCAGTTCATGATGACAGTGAGTATATTAATCTAATCACTGCGGAACCGCTGAACCCTGAACTCGTGTCTAGCATGTCAGCTTCCTCTGCGCTGTACTGGTGGTAGACTGGGAACTTATCTGGCTGCTTTTCAATGAATGAAATAAAATAACTATATTGTGGGTTCTGATAAAATAAAATAACTATAGTGTTCATTCTGATCTTGAAAATTCCATAGAACAAATCAGAGCAGCATGAAGAAAAAAGGGGATGGGATGAGGGCGGGCAGAGTTGTGTAGGCACAGGGATGGGTGATTTTGTGACCGAGGTTGGAACAGGCCAGGCTGTGCATTTAGACCAATGAGATCAAATATCCAAACATCGCCCAGTCTTCCCCCAGAAGTCTAATGCTTAATTCAAAAGCAGCAGATGAAAGGCAGGATAGTATGAGGGATAGAACATTCCTGGATTCCGATTTTTATGTCTATCACTTACAAGGATTATGGACTTGAGCAACACACTTCAAGCTTCACTTTCCTCCGTTGAAGGGGAGTAATGGCATTGGCCTTTGGAGAGTCATCGAGAGGAATTGGGCAATGTGCTCACATTGTCTAACTGAAGACAGTGGTCTGACGAGTAGAAACTGAAGTGAGATTGTTGATCTACAAGTCAGTGAGATGCAGAGGTTTACCTAAGCATTATTCAGTAGAAAGGTAAGAAGGAAGTGTGGCCCTGAAGTTCAGGTTCTCCTGAATACCTTCTGAAGGTAGGCAATAATACATTTCTAAATTCAGCTACAGTGTTTCTATATCCATTTTCATTATGATGGCAGTGAGTGAGATTTACAGTCTGTGTGACAGGACCCAGGCATATGACGAAAGGCAATTTTGTCAGTGGAAACAGCAGCCTGCCGATGCTCAGGCATCTGCTCACTGCTCTAATTTGACAAGGGCTCTAAGACGCAAAGAAAGGAGCTACTTCCATTTATTTGGAGGCCCTAGGTTCCATAACGACAAACTCATAGGCTTAGGGCGAACCCGACAAAACCAGAATCACAGATGCCCAACTCCCAACATAGCCTGCCTCTTGTGTGTTTAGATACGTTACCAGAGTGGAAGATCCAGAATGGAGAAACAACATTGACTTTTCAGATGGAGAAGGCGCAGGATTGTTTGGGTTTATCTGCCATAAATCAAGTAACCCTCACCGGATGCCACTCTGAGGCACCCACCTTTGCTTATTCACAAAGCTCAACTCAAAGATGGTGCTTGGGGGTTCTGCCAGTTTAAAGAATAAAATAACAGCGCTGCAGAGTTTCTTTATGCGGATGAAAAGAGGAGGATAATGTACAATTTCGTGGCCTTTTTCACTACCAACACAAAGGATTAAAAAACACTTTAATTATATTGCATCCAATAAATCTTTCTTATTTGTCAATTTAATTTTAATTCTAATCATATTAGTATAAAGAATCTGACAGTCATGAGTGAATTTTACAACCCATCAGGAATTTTGGGTGGCGTTTGGTCCTTCATTTGAAAGCTTAAAAAAATTAAATTAGATGATTTGTAAGGATCTATATTACTATAAATAATATGAATACCACTTGGAAAAATATTTATAAAGCAGCTGCAGGAGAATTGTTTTCTTTTTATATGAAACAAATGATCTTTGATGTTTACCCAAGAGAGCAAGTGCTAAGTGTCCAAACAGACAGTAATTTGTCTGACACGGCTCACCTCTGTCACAAGACTTATATTTAATTGCTGCCTGGACCATGTGGTCCACCCAGGGCACATCCTGTAGGATGGCCCCTGCCCCTTGCTATTCCCCTCTGCCCCCCCGCCCCGCCACACTGGCCCCTCTTGGCTCTGTAGATGCCCCCAAACAAAAGACTGAGGCCACTGCGAAGAGAAGGGCACAGTCATAGAGAAATAAATCAGAATCGTAAGGAGGGAAAAAGAAAAAAAAAATGAGACTGCTCCTAATTCTGTTTGGTCCAAAATTCTGTGGACCAATACTCTCCAAAGGAACTGGAGTGATTGTAGCATGTCCCTAGCACTTCTTTCCATTTTGTCTGAACTCTGTCTTTCTCCTCCTTTCTCTTATTTTCCTTATGGAAAAGTTCTACTCTGCTAGAAGTTGTGTGGGGCCCTTAATATTGACAGGTATACAACGTAGAAACCCCACTTAACAGTTGTGTGGGGCCCTTAAATTGACAGGTATGCAATTTAGAAACCCCACATTACAGTTGTGTGGGGCCCTTAATATTGACAGGTATACAATGTAGGAACCAACTTGACTTCAATAAACTTACAGATGACCTGGAAATGCTTGTTGTGTTGAAAGAGAAGTCCAGACTTTCTGGATTTCAAAGGCTATAGATGCAGATAGGCTGGAAGATCAGGAACCTTTTTGCGGATATAGGAGGAGATTAGTAGAAGGATGAGTAAGTAGTTCATAGTGAATGAGCAGAACTTTCCACTTAGACTTGGACCAAGACACAGAGTCAGGCATAAACCTGGCAGGTGAAGAGGTGAGGGAGAGAACGGAATCAGCAATGGGGAGATTCAGAAGGGAGATGGGACTTGAAAAATGGAGAAGTATAATGAGAAGTACAATAATTAGAAGTATAAACCTGTGTGTGTGTGTGTGTGTATATATATATATATATATATATCTTAATACCAATGAAAAAATTAGAGTCATGTATGTTTTCTAGATGTGTGGTAATTAGGCCATCAACAGAGTGGTTTTAAAAATTAATTATACTACACCCAATAAACCTGTCTCTTTTGTAAGTTTAACTTTATTTCCAATCTTATTTGTAAAATGAGCACAAGGCTCCTTAACCGCAGCTCAACACTTTCCTTACACACATCTAATTACTCCTGATGTAGGAATTTCTTCCCCTTTTCTATTCACTAGTATATCTCGCTTGACATATAAGAGATGTTCGATAAATATTTGTTGGCTCAAAAATATGACACATTTTAGAGAAAGAAAGCAGCTCTAATAGAGAGGAGAGTTCATAAGCACGTAGTGAACTATGAAAGACTCATCACCTGGTGGGCACTGCCTCGATTCTGCCGTAATCTCTATGAGAAGAGCCAGTTCTCAGCCTGTTTTAAACTCTCTCTGGGAAGAAGTGACATATTCTTCCCATTTCAACAATGTGAAGCTGTAAGAAGCACATTAGAAAACAGGAAATTGAACAAAATTTTTAAAATGATTATCACAGAAAGGAACCTTTCTGGGAAAGCCAACAACTCTCAAAAGCCTGGCCTATGTTTAATTGTCTCCCATCTCAGCTTCATCCTATTGAACCGGCTTCCCATATGAAAATGCCAAAAAAAAAAAATGATACCCAGTATTGCAGGATTTTGCAAATATCCTTTCACTCACTAAAGTCTGAAAGGAAATGAGCTTTGGATTCATACAGAATTCAATCATCTTCAAAAAGCCCATTTATATCAACCTTGTCCTTTTTTGTCTAATACATCTTGAAAATAACTAGATATTCTGGTCACCTGATAAAGTTGCCAGAGTTCTTAGCCAGGGAGGAGAAGCAGAATGTAACTTTGTGACAGAAGCAAAATGGAAGCCATATTTTATAGCGGTTTCAACCACCCTTCCAATCCTGCTTAAAATATGCTGAAAATAATGTGCAGGTATAGTTAGGCTAAGAAAACAATAACCACTTGTATTTACTCAACATCTATAGAAATGACGTTTTAAACTGTGTGATTTAGGGCAGAATTCAATTTCAAATAAAAAGTCAGTAATCTAGAAGTTTCACGAATTTACACATTGAATATGCTTGGGAAGCTTTTCTCTTAAATTTCTGAATTAATTAAATATGCACATATACAGAAGAGCCTATTTCGTGACAAGGATTATCTTCATTCTTGGACACACACACATACACACCTTTATTCAAATTCTTCATGAGATGCTAAACCACTATTTAATGTTTGTAACATGTGTATATTGGTGAGAAATACTGGGCTTTCACTGCTATGTGGTTGCGCTGTCCGTGTAGGGGGTATGCTTTTTGTAACTGACCACACATTTAGCAGTTCAAACTCACTACCCATGGTATCAAGATGAGGGTTTCGCCACCTGTAAAATTTGACAGCCTTGGAAATTCTAGAGAGCCGTTTTACTCTGCCTTATAGGACTTCATGGGAGTTGGTTTTGCTAATTTATTGATGGCCCTATTAGAAATACAAAACAAGTTGCGGATTTGAAAAGTGAACACAATCAGAGAAGAACTAAATACGATGCTACATCATGGTATATTTGAATTTAAACAACAACAACAGAACTCAGTATAGTGAGTGACTTAATATACCTTTAAGGACTCTGCTAAATGAGGCAGAGCTCAGGCACAAGGCGTTAAAGGACAATCTATACTTCTGTCTTGAAGCTCAGTTGAACAATTGAACTATCAAAGCCTTTCAGAAATCCTTGAGCATATTTGAGCAGTCTGAGTTTCAGAGAAGCTAGGCATATAATAAATCTATATTTATTAAACTGAAAATATAGATTATAGCAGCTGAAATAGTAAATGATACAATAGTATGTACAGAATGATATTTTGACTGTAATCTATATGTGTGTATAAACAAATGGATACACATACACAAACCTATGCCAAGAAAATATGTGAAAGATACATATGCAAAAGAGTTCAGAAATTTTAAATGTGGTAATCTTTGGATTGTTTGAAAAATATTTTAAAAGATTGAATAATTTTATCTCTACTCTCTAATTACAACCACTGTGCATACATGCTTCCAAAATATAAGACTGTTTAATAAAGAATATCCTTTATTGGCATTCAAACAAATAATACCTCTGTGCTGAATCCATCTACCTTTTTAAAAAATATATATATTGTAAATTAGATGAAGGTTTATAGAACAGATTAACAGTTTTACATCCAACGACTCACACATAAGTTGTCTCAATTTATACATCGCAATCTCCTCAAGATGCTGTCCACCCCTTTCCTTCAGTGTTTCTGGTTTGCATTCTGCCTTCTTCCCTAACCCACTGGAATGTGTCGCTAAACGAATGCTGTCCTCCTTTCCATCTTGAATGGTTGATTCGTATAACTCCAGAGTGAGGTCAGTTCCTGATATGAAGGGTGTTTGAGGGTCGTGGTCTTGGCTGCCACTAGGCTTCTTCTTTTTCAAAAAGAGTATTAAGTCTAATAATTTAAAAGAGTATTTATTAAGTGCTCAATAGGACAAGGACAGAACTACAGGGACTTATTGTCCTGATCAGAGAGACCATCGCATGAAGTAGTAATGGTGTTCATGTCCAAGGATTTGCTGCAAAACAGAGCTTTAAAAAGCACATAGAAGGTCAAAGAAAACTCACACGAACATGGCTGTGGCAGACACAGACCCCTATGACATAGTTACCATTGAGACTCTTGGAGCAGAATTGGGGCTGTGACTGGGACATGTTATATAAGGCAGAAAATTTTACAATATTGGTTCAGGGGATTCCCAGGAAGTCAGGATATTACTTATGACCATAAGTAATCACCATCAAGGCCACACCCAGGTAAGACCTTATGGGATATTGCCCCTCCCTGTACTGGCCAGGATGGTGGAAACAATCCACTTCCCAATGCACTCTGTATGAGGGCAAGACTCTTCACATCCCTGGTCAATCAATGGTCAAAGGGAATTCAAAAGAGACTTAATCCATATGGGAATTTTGCAAAGGAAGCTTAATCCATGTGGGGATTTTGGACTTTCATGGTCATCCATAGGCTTCTGCAAATTGGATGCTTAAAATTTAGGTTTTAATACAATTTCCTTTCCTGATTATGAATTTTACTACGACTAATTCTTGGATCACACAGGCTGGTGTGTTTCCTCTCTAGATTTAGCAGATACTTCCTTTAGATGACTGCTTGTTTTAAGACACGTCTTTCAGACTCTGGACACTGTTATTTCTGATAGCTGGGGAACGTCTGATTTCTCCACCACTCCTTGCTATAACACCCATATCTTCAGTGATCACTTCATGAAGGCAAGTACTGAACCATTATAAGAACCATTTTTTCTTAGATTTTTCACTGCCATTGAGTTAATACTGACTCATAGAAATCCTATAGGACAGAGTGGCGCTGCCCCTGTGGGTTTCCAAGGCTGTAACTCATTAAGGTAGTAGAAAGCCCTATCTTTCTCCCATGGAGTGGCTGGTAGCTTTGAACTGTTGACCTTGGAGTGAGCAGCTCAGCATGAAACCACTGTGCCACCAGAGGTCCTTAGGTGTGAACTCAAAATCCAATCATATATCTAAGACATATATAATCATGTGCCCACTTTAGAGGGTACATTACCAGTTGGGGGGAAGTAATATGTGCAATCAGCATTGGACATTTGACAATTCTGATAATAATCGGATAATAAAAATAATTGCTATTACCAATGGTATAATATTTTAAATACCAGAAAGAAAAGGAAAATATACATCTATAGAAGAGCTTACTAGACTATACAACATGAACTTTCACTGATCCAGAAAAGAAACTTAAGTGACTGACCCTTAAGAAGACAATGGCGATTAGACTCAAGGCACAATCCCAATACTGCTCATTCACTAAGAGAAAACTGTGTCTGTAGAACCATCTCACAAAATGCAAAGGAAACATGAATATAGGGAACATATGCTGGTCTTATTTTGCCAATAATTGAACACTCTTGACATTGAGAGATTTGAACCAACGTTCACTGACTTTGGAGTCCATGGCCTTGGGATAGCTGTCACCTGCTTCTTCTCACCCTGGGGCACTCATGGGGGACCTCTCTGTTTTTATTGTCAAGGGTCATTTTGCTATTTATAACATCATTCTGGAGCCATACTGGTCAAAAAATTAACCTACCCCCAATATCATTGTCTTTGGTGTTGCACATGCTTTTAATGTATTGATGACCTTGGAGGACTTACCAGCCCTGAGTCAGACATTCCCCATCTCTGGCCTAGGAAGTTTCAGATTCAAGTCCAAAGGAGCATTTCAGTTCCTTTAATTTGTAACAAATATATTTAAGTAAACTCTAGTTCACTCAACGGGGTTTCCAAATCGGACATGTTACCCCTCTCCTCTGCTCATTAAATTCTATTGAAGTCCACTGAAGACCATTGTAGGTGTGTCAATTAAATTTGAGGTGACCAGGAGACAATGGAGACAATGACTGTGAGAGTTTGTTAATGTCGTTTTGCTGTATGTTTTTTTTTATGAGCTTGGGTTTCATTGTTTGTCCTCTTTTTTTCTGCTGTTCCCAGTACTGCTTGGAGGATGTTGGTTTCAGGGGTGTCCTGAATGTTACCCTGGGGCAGGAGAGGTGAGTGCTGGATGCTTGAACCTCAGGTCCATTCTCTTTGTCCCTTTGCTTTTAGGATGTAGGAATTTTGATCCACTTAACTTTAAAGGTGTTCTGGTAGATTCCAGGCTTCCCTGTCCTTCCTTCCTGGAGATTTGATCCTGGTTCTTAGACAGATTTCTAGTGGTACCTGGTTTCATCAGTCATCCTACCCTGGATGCAAGCCTTTGTGCTGAAGCTACCTATCCTTTCCCAGTATCGCGATCCAATTACAACAGATTGCTCACTCTCCTGCCACCTCTTTCAAGTCATTGGGTTGACCTGTCCTCTCTCATCTCTGCCCATCGAGAGACTTCCCTTGTTCTCAGACACTATTCAGAAGCCATCTCTTTCATGAAGCTTCCCTGAAACCAATCAATTACTTTTATCTTTTACCTGTGTTGAGCAAGAGTATTTCCAAGGTCATTAAAACATTCTGGCCTTATTGTTTAATGTCTCAATTAATCCAGTTATATTCTCTCCACTAATCTATTTTCTCCAGTAATATATTCCTAGGTGGCAAGGCCTATATTATTTATCATCTTCATATTCTTCTCCACACCTGGTTCCGTACATATAAAAAGAAGTCTGTGAAAATGAATTCACGTTCAGAGAAGCAAAGTTCAATTTAGACCTAAATGATCTGACTGAATCATCATTGAATGAGGACCTTGAGCTACATGTGGACAATGGATAGTTGAGGTGAGTAATAATTTCCATGGTGAATTTACATAGGAAATTCAGGGTCAAAATATGATATTGTGTTCTTAAAAACTATATTGTAAACATCCAAAGAAAAAATTATTAGCAATTTAGAACTTCTTGAACATGTTTCTGGTGTTGTGTGTGATTAAGAGAACATACCCAAGCAGTGAATGCCACAGCTCTAGCAGATGATCATTCTTTTTAAAAGGTAGAGAGTTCTAAAAGCTGTCAGAGACTCAGAAAGCAATACAAGGTGGAGTAGCCTTCAGGACACCTCACGGACACTATACAGTGAGCTGGCATCTGACTGAGAAGATTGGGAATCATTACGTTCTCCCATGCCTACATGCCTCTTCCCCTTTCTCTGTATACATGTGTAGTGTGGCTCTTCCTATGGGGGAGTCATACTTCTTGTCAGAAATAGCAATTTATTCTAAGGTCACTTTTATATTTCTGGTATTTACAGTATCTAATTAAAGCATAATGCCAGGTCACAGTAAGTGCTCAATATATGTTGCATGAATAAATTATT
>NW_022111300.1:30315285-30363163 GCF_000313985.2 Echinops telfairi | reverse complement strand
TTCACTGTAATTTTAGGCCAGCGATTTCCTGAAGAATTGGAGTGATCCTGTTCCCATCTATCTAAAAGAGTAATATAATGTTTCCTTTATGCAATTCTGTATAGTCATAAAAAGCCCAAAAGAACTCTTAGCCCTAAATGACTGGCTGAATTGCTAACTCTGCCAGCAGTGCTATAAGCAGAATGACTTGGAAAAACAATTTAGAAGATCGATTCCCAACTCTGGCATTTTGTATGTGAACGCCATAGGAATGAAAATTAAAATGTAGACTAACAAGAGGAATGGAGAAATGTTTCGAAAACTGTCACCAATTTTGGGTGATAGTCTGATTTAAAGAGACACTAGGTATGTGAACAGAAAAGAAAAAACACTATCCCAATTACACCAGTCAGGGTCTGAAATATGGCATCATTCATGTTCAGGTGAGCCTTATGGAATCCCTCCTCATTATAGTGACTTTATATGCATAAAATAAAATGTATAGAATCACAAAGGACATTGGTTACATGGAAATGGATGTATCAAATTTTACCAACGTGATATAGTAATATGAATTCTTATAAAAAACACAGTGACTAAAAAGATCCAGCAGAAGGAATAATAATTACTCAGATTTCTGAGCAGTAATAATCCTCAGTGACATATTAAGATTGCGAAATAACTTGTAATTGATGTGAAAATAACCAACATTTCTATTAGTTACAGGGTCACAGGTAATAATAATCATATTCTTGTTTGCTGACTGTTTATAATGAGAGGACAGTTTAACTGTCCACTTCAAGAAAGACAAACTTATTTATTGGCTTGATTCTCACTCATAGAGAACCTATTGGACGCGGTAAAACCGCTCCTGGGGGTTTCTGAGACTGTTACTCTTTATGGAAGTAGAAAGCCTCAATTTTCTACAGTTGAGCTGTCGGTGGTCTTGAGTTGCTGACCTTGAGGTTAGCAGCCCAATGCAAGATAAAATTATTCTCTTTTTGTTCTGTTCAAATTCAAAGTCATTGTAAACTGGAGACCTGTGATATAGTTACTTATATTCTACTACCTTTAAGGATACTACCATGGGATTAGAGGTGAAATAAAATCATTACATCTCACTAAATCAGAATGGTCTAAGAACCTTAGGCTAACAAGGAACCTTTCACAAGGAGAATATTTAGAACTTTAAAAGACTTCTAAGTGCTAGGAAAACTAAGTCACTAAAGAGTGCAGACCGGACATCCTCCTTTTATACAGATATAATGGACTAAAGTCTGTGTGATCTCTATTATTAAGGTGGAATAATGCAAAAATATTGTATAAAACATTCACAATTCACTGTGAGGTATTAAAAAACCCAAAGAAAATTATCCTCTTCCCAGAGATGTTTACAAGTATCACAAGCAAAGGTTAATTACCAGCTCCTTTGGAGGTTCTAACAGGTGCTAAAACTGGCTATATATGGAAAATAGGCTGATCAGTATAGACCTTGTCGGTAATTGAAATAGCCTACAGACTGTTGTAGAATACTCAAGTCTATGGGCAGATATTTAACTGATGGGATCAGTGCTGTCTTTCTCACAGGCATTATTATCTTACAAAAAGGTTGTGCTGGTAATTTTCAGCTGAATGTATTCATTGTGTTATAGAACTTTACTACATAATAGCTGATGCACTTAATGAACACTATTGTAAACAGGCAAATCATGTTTTCAAATAAATAACAGGATCAATGAAAGCTGCTTCCCTTATCACCTTCTCTGTTTGCTCCTGTAAAAAAAAAAAGTAGACCATGTGAACAGGATGTAATTTTATTTTGTTTTTTGTCAGCCTACCTTTTGGCTGTCTTTTAAATACCTCTCTACTCTTAGTGTCTAGCACAGTCTCTAGTATCTAGAGGAGGCTATATTTTTTGTTGACATAGTTGAACTCCAATCATCATCATTCCTGATTGATAGGAATGGGCAAACAGGAAGGCTATGGCAGGCATTGGTCTTGCAATATTTTTGTATCAAGAAAGAAAGCCAGCGTCTGTGACGTTCCTGTGCGTTCTGAAACGGTCACATCTTGGTGGAGCAAATGGCTTTATTGATTTTTAAGTCCTGCTACCTCACGTGGTCTATTGGGCAGTATGATGATATGCTTTCTTAAATAGAGCCATGGAAAATAATTTTGTGGTTGAATAAAAGTTCCAAAGGGAACAAGCACTCCTTTTTCTAACAATGCTCCATTTTTTGATAGCCTTTCTTTATTTTGTTCATTCATCTGACACATATTTATTGAGTTCAAGGCTCTGTTCTAACTGCAGGTATGCATGGAAAGTACATTTTTGAAGAAGAAAATAAACAAATATACATTCACATATACCTGTATACTGTATTAAATATGTGGGTATATAAGTATACCTATGCTGTTGTTGTTAGGTACCAAGTCAGTTTTGACTCACAGTCGAAACCCTATGTAAAACACAATGAAGCACCTCCCAATCCTGCAGCTTCCTTTCAATTGTTGTGATGTTTGAGCTCATTGTTGCCATCACATAGTCAATCTATCTCATCCCAGGTCTTCCTCTTCCTGCTGCCCCTCCAATCCCCTAAGCTTGATGTCCTTTCCCAGGGACTGGTCTCCCCTGATAACATTTCCACAGTACGTAAGATGAAGTCTCATCCTCCTTGCCTCGAAAGAGCGATACTTCTTCCAAGACAGATCCCCTTGTTCCCTTGGCAGTCCATGATACTTTCAATAATCTTTGGCAACACCATAGTTCAAAGGTACCTGCTTTTTGTTGGTTTGACTTATTCAATGTTCAACTTTCAGATGTCTATGAGGCCACTGCCAACACCGTGGCTCGAGGTTATGATTGTGTGTGAGAGAGGGCTTCCAAAATTTGCGAAAAATTTTAATTCTTTTAGTTTTTATTTATTTTTATGTTATTATTTTTTAATCATTTTATTGGGAGCTCTTACAACTCTTATCCCAATCCCTATATATATCCATTGTGCCAAGCACATTTGTACATGTGGTAACATCATTTTCAAAACATTTTCTTTCTACTTGAGCCCTTGGTATCAGCTCCCCATTTTTTTCTTCCCTCCCATACCCTCCCTCATGAACCCTTGATAGTTTATAAATTATTATTATTCATGTCTTACACCGACCGCTGTCTCACTTTACCCACTTTTCTGTTGTCTGTCCCCCTAGAAGGGGGTTATATGTCAACCATTGTGATCGGTTCCCTCTTACTCCCCCACCTCCTCTTACCCTCCTAGTATCATTACTATCATTATTGGTCCTGAGGGGTTTATCTGTCCTGGATTCCCTGTATTTGAGCTATTATCTGTACCAGTGTAGATGCTCTGGGATAGCCAGATTTGTAAGGTAGAATTGGGGTCATGATAGTCAGGGGAGAGGGATCATTAAAGAACTAGAAGGAAGTTGTGTATTTTGTCGGTGCTATACTGCACTCTGCTGACTCATCTCTTCCTGCAACCCTTCTGAAATGCATTGTCAATTGACTACAGGTGGACTTTGGGTCTTCACTCTGTCCTCCCCCTCATTCACATAGAAATGAATTTTTTTGTTTTGTTTTGGGTGTTTGATGACGGTTACCTGATCTCATCAATTCCTCATGATCACACAGGCTGGTGTGCTTCTATATTGGCTTTGTTGCTTCTCAGCTAGATGGCCACTTGTTTATCTTCAAGCCTTCAAGACCCCAGTTGGTGTATCTTTTGATATCCAGGCACCATCAGCTTTCTTTTTTTTTTTTATTTATCTATTTATTTATTTATTTATTTATTTATATTTTTTTACCATCAGCTTTCTTTACCACATTTGCTTATATACCCACTTTGTCTTCATTCAGCTTTCATGTCAGGGAAGGTCAGCATCATAGAGTGCTGGGCTAGTAGAACAAAGTGTTCTTGCATTGAGGGAGTACTTGAGTGGAGGCTCAATGTCCGTGTGCTGCCTTAATACTTAACAAATAAAAATATGTACGTAGATCTCTTCCCCTGTTGTTATATATAAATGTATTTATCTAGATAGACTTGCAGACACAAGAATACGCGCAAAAACAGGCATGTATTGGACCTCTATAATGTCCTTTGCTTCCTAGTTCTTTTTTCCCTTTTACTTTCCTTTTGTCCCTCTATTTCCTTTTACTTTCATCTTGTCCCACTATCATGTTCGGTCCTATTCCTATACCACACTATTTTGACCACTATGCTGTGTAATAGGTGCTAAAGTCAGGTAGAGCAAGTCCTCCAACTTTGTCCTTCTAATTCTGGACTTCTTCCCAATTTTTAATTATTTTAATTCAATTTTTTCACAATTGTTTGAAGCTCCCATTTTAAGTAATCACACACACATCTGTATGAATACCTATGAAAACAATAAAAAAAGTTTTGCTACATAACTATAGAAATATTTACTAAGTAAATATTTCAAAATTATAAACTATTCTTTCTTGAGATATCCTCCATGCACACCTGGATATGGTGAAAGTGGTGTGTTCATGTTCTATGCCTTCCCCTGTGTTTTCTGGCCACTTTGACTTATATCACACCCACAGGGCAGATTTTATATCCTTGAAGAATTCAAATTGTTTTTTTCTTGTTTTAAGTTCTTTGAATTTGGGGAACAAAAATAAATCTGGAGGGGCAAGATCAAGGTGGAAGTGGATGAAGTAAGGTTTCCCAACTCAAATATCTTAGAAAAAATGCTGCTACTCTTGAAGCAAAAGTATGTACATGATTGTGATGGGAAAAAATATTCCTCTGCACAACTTTCCTGATTATTTTCTCACTAACGTAGTTTTAAATATCTCTTAAAAATTCTTCTGATTAAACCTCTGTTATCATTGCGTGTCATTTTCTCAGGGAAATAGAACAATTCAAGATAGTACGGGGTGACTTCATCGAGTCTGATAGTTTTATAAAGAAATTCAAAAGGAGTCAAATAAGTGTGCTTCCACTAAAAGAAGACTCCAACTAAGGGTCTGTCCTTCAGCATGCATAATGATGACTTCCCCTGAATTGATTGAGGTGTGCTGAGAGGATAGGGGACTAATTCTCTTCATCCTATTTGCTGAACTTTTTATAAGCCTCGGATGCGATCCTAGTCCAACTGCTGACCTGTTTTTGTCTATGACAGCTTCCACCTAGCATTGCTATCGCTAGAGCTTAAACTAGTGCTTCATCCCTGTAATGTGGCTGGGTTCACAAAAAGAGCGAACAGCACAGTGGTTATATTGCACAAATCCTGGCTCTGCTACGTGCAAGCTGTGTGCCTTCAGGTAATTTGCATAAGGTTTCTGAAACTCACTGGTAGTAATAAAAGAGGGGAATAATTATGTCTATGTCATAAAGTTTTTATGAAGATGAGATGATACATATGAAACCCTTGCAAGGGAACTTTGCACATTATTCATACTCAACAAATATCAGTGCTTATACTTATTACCTTAAAAAGACTGTCATGACATCATTCATTGAAGACATGTAGAGAAATGTTTATTCATGCACATTCCTCAGGCCTCTGCCACGAAGCAAGCTTGCCTTGGGTGTGACACTAAAAAGTCCAGGCTGCCATGTTAAAGATAACAGAGATGCTGGAATGCTGTGGTGTTGGAGGAGTGGGAATCAGGGAATAGTATTTCATAAAATCCTGCATTTGAAATGTTTGAAAATGACATAGCTATAAAGTCATTATGAATCAAAATTAATTCAATGGCAGTGAGTTTGAGTTTATACATCTTAAAATTTTGATTTCTGATGACAGTATAATTCTATTGAATGATTATTGTGTGTATCATGTACATGCACCTACATAAACAGAGACAAATGGAAACATGTGAGGTTACTGTTGTGTGAAGTGTCATTGAGTCAACTCCAACACATCATGACCCTAGATGCAACAGAATACAATATTGCCGGTGCTGCTCCATTTTCTCCATTGCTGTTTCAGACTATTGTTGCAACCATTGTGTCAATCAATCAAATTGAAGGCCTGCCTCTTTTACACTGACCTTTTCCTTTACGCAGCATTATGTTCTTTTCAAAAGACCGATCTTTCTTGATATAACCAATATAAATGTGTCAAATTCCTACCATCATCTTTTCTAAGGAGCATTGTGGCTGTACTTCTTCCAAACAGATTTGTTTGCTCCTTTAGAAACCCATCTTATATTCAATATTCTTGGCCAGAACTTTACTGTGATTCTTCTCCTTTCCTCCTTATGCATTGTTCAGCCTTCACAAGCATATGAAACAATGAATAGACTATGGCTTGGGTTAAGCACTCCTTAGTTCTCAAGATGATACCTTTGTTTCTTAAGTATGTAAAGAGATTTCTTTCTTTTTTGATTAAAAAAGCATTTTATTGGGAGCTCTTACACATATTATAGCAATCCATAATTCAATTAGATCAAGCATAATTGTACAATTGCTACTACCATCAGTTTTAAAGCATTTTCTTTCTTCATGAACTCTTTTATATCAGCTCCCCTTTACCCCCTCCCTCCCTCACCCTACCCCCTAGGAACTTTATTATTATATGTTATTATTATTTGCCCTATCTTACACCATCCAATTTATCCGTTCACCTACAATTCTATTATTCTTTCCCCACCAGTGGAGTAATACAGTCATCATTTCTATTGTGTCCCCCTTCGCCCGTCTCCTCTGCCCTCTCTTCCCAGCTCCTCAACGAATCATTACTCAAATTACACTTTTCAAAACAATTATCTATCTTGGATTTCATGCATCCAATGATCTTAATTATACAAATGAACATGTGCAGGTTTAACTGGATTAATGTGGTAAAACTAAGACCATAATAGTAAGGGGAGGAAATATTAAAGAACTACAGGATACTTATATGTTTCATCAATGTTATCCTGCACCATTTCTCTTGAATTTCTCATTCTTGGGATAGTGAATCATATGATTAGTCAATTCAAAATAGACAATATCAGTTGATTTAAGTAAACAAAATATCTAGGATACTGAACTTTATGTGTTGCAATTAATTTTTGACAATTTATCATTATAAATCTATAATTTTGGGGCACTTTGTACATAGCATGTTCTGATTATTACTGCAGGATTGCAGCTGTTTTTTTCTCATATTGTGTACTGTTCTATCAGCAAATGAAGGTCCCGGCAGTGTTGCTGCTCCCGGCCCATTGAGGGAGACACTCTGTTGAGGAGGCAGCTCTTCCCCAGGCTTATTTCGAGTATCTCTCAGCTTGAGGGGCTCAAATGTGAGCATTGTATCCGACAGTGTTCTGCTGTGATTCATAATATGCTCACAGTGGCTATCTCTTCAGATCTGGAAGCTCTGGTGAAACTTTTGCACCACGGTGAGTTTTCTAGTATTTGAACTACTGGTGACAGACCTTCCAATCTGATAGCCACATACAAGCCCCCACAGAATGAGGAAAGAATTCAGCTAAATAGTCCACCTCAAACGTGAATATGCAGAGAAGTCACCCAAGGTCCTTTTTGAAATATGATTCTAATACATTGGGCCTTAGATGGGATCTTAATATCTGTCTTTCTAGCAGCTCCCAGGTGATATCAGTTCATTTGGGACATAGAACATTCTTTGTGTAGCAGGATAATCCAACATCTCCACTTCTGAATGGGTGATTCAGGTGTAGTCCATTCATTTGTTTTACTCACTTTACTCATCCCTCTGTATATACAAAGGTACTTTTTGTTCTGCTGTACACTCAAGTAGAGTTTTCATCTACAATATATTTAAAGTGATTATGCCTCTACATTATTATCACCAAAATTACAATAGCCAGGACTGTCATTCTAAATCATCCAGCATATGAATAAATGGTTTTTCTCCTAACCTGTTACCTATTTTACTTATCCTAACATTTTATTTGCCACTTTAATGTGAGAACAGTAAACTGTCCAGATGCTAGTCAAATAGAGAGATGGATAGATAGATAGATAGATAGATAGATAGATAGATAGAGATATTCTCTACTGTGCTTGGATACATTTTTGTTTGTTTGTTAATGACGTGTTCCCTCCTCTCATTCCAACCCACTGATATTGAACTGGTTCTGATTCATAGGGATCATATAAGGCTGAGTAGAACTGCTCCCTAGGATTTCCAAGGAGATAAAACTTTACAGGAGCAAAAAGTCTCATCTTTCTCCTGGGGAGAGGCTTATGAATCTGAACTGTCAATTTTGCCCAAAACTTAACACCCCAGCTCACTACTCTATCCTAATTTCCTCTTCTGAGATAGATTAAGAGACTCCAGTGCTCTATTTCTTTTGTCCTACTAGCACCATCAAAATCTTTCAGAGGAGATTTGGTTTCTGAGTGTGTTGTTTTTTGTTTGTTTGTTTGTTTTTCTAGTCAAATTATCTACTGTATGATGAAACAAATAAACAAAAGTTAGGTGTTGACCATTAAGACCTTAGTACTGCTAGAGAAAATGTCTTCACCTGCTGTTCTAGCACGTGGTTGCTTGACGCTCCCAGGTGGAGTATTGAAAAGTATAGGGTGAAACTCCCAAACAGTATACTCAAAGGAACTGCCTTTTGTGTTTCCCACTAACTTAACATTGAATGCCATCGCAGTATGTGCACAGGCACACACTACGTCATTCACCAAAAGTAGTTCAAAATGATTCATGTGTATAAGTCCCAGTCCCTCTGCATTATTGAGAAAGCATTGAAACATAAGAGTCATAAATGCCTAGCTTTTATAGAAGCTTTCCTTTGTCCAATAGAAGCTAATATCAAGAACAAGCATGGGGCTATTTGGAAAGAAAATCTGAGAGGTGAGGGTGACAGGTTTATGGCACAGCCCTTGCCTTATTTGCAGTAACTCACTGTGTCTCTAGTGCTCCACATTGGGAAGGCAGGGGCCAGAGCACTCTGTGATTTAACGGAAACAATAAGTAAGATCATTGTATCAGAGAGGGCAGAAAATAGGTGTGCTTATTAGAACAATATATTAGGAGACAAGATATGGCAAGAGGGGAGGAAAAAGAGACTGTATGTAACAAATGGGTATAAACTTTTCTTTATCATTCACACCTCCTCCCTGGCTTAAATAAAAGCATAGCTTAATGTATTCTATCCAAAGATTGTCTCCCAGAAGCACCCTACCTTTATAACCGACCCCCACCCCTTTCCTTGGTTGTTTAGGCTTGCTTATCTAAATTCTATCACATAAATTAAAATTAGAAATTTGATTTTCACACCGCAGGCCAGGGGAAAGCAAACCCCAGAAGAAATACAATAAAATAAAAGATTGTTTTTGACATTTGAGGTATCAGAAGGGCAGGAGTAATGCAACAGGAAGTTAGCGTTGTTTGCTGAGGTGATTCAGAGAACAACGGCCCGGCTCCATTCAGTCAAAAGCTTTTGTCCAGGCCTTCCTCTTGGCAAGGCCTGGGGGACCTGTGACTACTTAGGTCCTTGCTGATTCCCAGAACAATTCAGATTTGTTCAAGCCTGGAATTCATCTTCAGCAACTCTGTGAGGTTTGGTGTTTGTTCCCAAGCGTTGGATTTCAAAAACTCAAATTCCTTCCCACTTTCATGATTTATTTCTTCAATATGTTCAAAGGATAATAAAATGATTGTCAGGTGCTGTCTTCATGTTTCATAAGTGCTGCCACTTATGCTGTCCCCTATTGGCCATTTCTCAGCCTGAAATATGATAGGTGATAGAGTTCCCTTTAAACCATGCTCTCCGGTAAGTACATGTTTTCCTGGGAGAAAACAACTCTGGGAAGCCTCTAAGGAATCGTTTCCAATAAATGTTTGTTGGCTTTGATGAGTGTCTGTGCGGTATTCGGAGGCAGGTGACTTTTGTTGGTTTTCACATTGGGTGCCCTATGATGTTGATGGGTTTTCTGGACATAGCTTAGCTTTACAGGGAGATCAGGTCATCCTTTAATATCCTGGAAATTATCTTTATCAGTAAGTGCTTAAAGTGTGCACACTTATTTATACCACTAAATATATCTGTGTGCAGGAATATCCTGTTATGCACAGGCATCAATGTATGTGACAGAGTAGGCTTCCTTCTATATAGGAGCAAACCACGAGGTCTCTTCTCACGTGGAACCACTGGGGATTTCAAACTGACAACCTTTCAGTTAGCAGCTTAACTGTAGCAGCAACAACGCCATCCCTTGGCAAAGGATGTGCATGTGTTTACTTAATTCTCACTGTTTCCAGACATGAAGGGACCCTGTCTGTGTCCCATAAATAGCATGCCAAGTTCCCAGTCAGTGGTTCTCAACCTTCCTAATGCTGCGACCCTTTCATACAGCTCCTCAGGTTGTGGTGACCCCCAACTATAAAATTATTTTCGTTGCTACTTCATGACTTTAATTTTGCTACTGTTATGAATTAGGAACCCAAAGGGGTCCCAGCCCACAGGTTGAGAACCACTGCTCTAAATGATCCATACACAATATGGAAGCCAATGAAACTCAGAAAACATCTGAGAGCTGCGTCCAGCTTTTACCTTCTGTGGATGCTAATTTTCAGACAGCTATTGCTAACCCATAATTTGAAAAACCTGTTCACTAACACAACGAGTATCTGCTGGGCCCTGATTCATTAAGTTTCTTTCTCTGCACTAATCTATTGGTACAGTACACCCATCACTTGCCTGTAAAGTTTTATGGTTTTTAATGTTGAATCTTTCCTAGTGGAGCAGTGGGTTCAAGGGTGCTGGGCTGCTAACCAAAAGTCAGTGGTTGGAAACCAGCAGCTGCTCCTTTGGAGAAAGATGAGGCTTTATACTCCTGCACAAGAATTAAAGTCCTGGAAATTGGCAGAGGCAGTTCTACTCTGTCCTATAGGAGTGTTATGCATCAGAATCTGCTCAATGACAGCATGTCTGTTGCTGTCGTTTGTTGTTGTTAAACCTGGCAACTAGTCCTATAATACCAGATAAGGATTTTTCTTTTTTTTACCTATTTCCCCCCCAAAACAGGGGGAAGTTCCATTTTTTCTCTGTTTTTAAGAAGTTACGAAAAGAGGTAGGAAGAAATGTAGCATGCATCATCCCCATGGTAATTTGAAGTCAATCTGTATTATGTAATCCTTCTAGGGTCCTCTTAGGAAACACCAAGCATGACCCCTTCTGATTTAGGGATGAACACATTTGAACTTGAGAGAGCTGATACAGAGCTGTCAGGCCTGTGCATCCATAATTTCCATATTAGTGCCCGTGCCATTTGATCATTGATTTCATCATTAGACATCCATCACATTTTCAAAGGACCAGGCCCTGGATAGCGCCCTATGGGGGAAACAGAGGGAATTATTCTTCTAATGTGACATGTCTTCATTAGAAGAATATGGTAGTTTCTCTTTCTACCTTTTGCGGTTGTAATTTATATAAATACATAATTTCAGAACAATCCGCAACTTATCAGGTGCAGTTGTCTGATGGATTTGGCATTAATGTTCCATAAAACCGTAGGGAACACAGCATTATAATCAGTTCCTAGCGGGTTCTACAGATCTGCAGAGGAACTCATAAACTGAGGAAGTTCAAAACAGACAAAGAAAAAAAAAAGTGAACTCAATGTACAGCTAGACTTGACAACCCATAATGTAGATCAAAGGCTCCTCAAACTTACTTGGCCTACCATCTTCTTCTTACCCCTGGAAATTGCACACTTTTGTCCTATAGCTTATTATCCTGGAAATAAAGTCTAGATGCCTGCTTTTTGCACCCCGTCTGGATCATTCCAGCACCTCCAGGAAGCAGGACCACCCAGTTTGGGGAACACTGGTAGAGAGGAGAGATTATATAGGTGGTGCATGGGTTAAGTACTGGACAGCTAACTGAAAGGTTGACCGTGAATCCACAAATCTGTCTGTGGGAGGAAAGTGAGACAATCCACCTCCATAAAGATTTACAGCCTCAGAAGTTCTATGGGGTAATTGAACTCTGTCCTATAGAGTTACAAGGAGTCAGCATCAACCTGACTCCCAAACCAACTCCCAACTCACTGCCATCCAGTCAATGCTAACCCCTTCTGTGGGCTTCTATTGCTGTCATAGAAAGCCTAGTCTTTCTCCCACGGAGCTGCTGGTGGTTTCCAACTGCAGACTGAACAGAGCACAGCCTAACACTGAACCACGCCACCATCGGGGCTCCTAACTTGCCTACCACGAGTTCTGCTACTCTACAGAGGGTGGTTCTAACCCACCGAGTGGTGCTGCCAAAGAAAGACTTGGGAAAAAGTCCAGCAAAGAAGTTCTATGGGCAGCTGGATTCTGTAACTCACAGATCAATGGGATTGAAATTGACTCTATAGAAGCAGGTTTGTGTGTGTGTGTGTGTGTGTGTGTGTGTGTGTGTTGGGGGGAGGGGCGCTCATTTGGGGGTTAATTTAGATGAAAAAGGTCAGTAGAACAAAAGCCACAACTATCATTGTAAGGCCCTATCAACATACTCAAGCTCTTCTTGGTTCTGCAGGGTCAAAAACAAATTTTAATACATGATCCATAGGGTAGTATTACCTAATTGATGGATTCATCCTAATCAAAATATTTAAATATTCATAAACCAGAATGGCTAATTAACAAGAAGAATCATTTTTACTCCAGTAATTAGAAAATTCATCTCTGCTATTTTGATAATCCCTCTTCTTATAAGGTGCCAAGCCAACAGAATATGAAAGCAGATGGATTTTAGAACATGAAAGAAGCAGTGCATACGGATTTGGAAAGGCCTGTGGACATCTTCACCCAGATTGTCCTGAGAGTCTGTTTTCCTGATGGTGACAATGCTCGCCGGGCAGACTCTGTGGCTATCTCCCTTTGTCATTGCTGAATGAAACCTGACAAGTGTTTACTCTTCAATTAATTTCCTCGCATCCAGGCAGACCACCTCTCTTTACTAAGCTCTTTTTTGTTTCTGACACATTTCTTGACATTGTCCAATGTAGTTCCCAGGAGCTATGAATTAATCCTCTATCTTCAATTGAGCAATTTTCCAAATCTTATTATTGAAGCATTTAGATATTGCCTCAAAGGGTGACCTTGGGATTTCATCTTGAAATGCTCAGCTTGATGCCCCCATAATACTAGCTACTTTCGTCTCCTTGCTCCCCCCCTCCCAGTAGAAGCAGTAGCTGTGTGTTAGTGCACCCAGTGGTCCTAGGCTGTCATTCTTGCCATCACAGACACAGGGAGCTAACTGGTAATGAAGTACAGTTAACTTTCCAACGAGCACTGACAGAACCATCTTGGTCCAGAACAACAAGCAGCAAGAATTCCAACTTGCCTGACATGAGCCTGGGGTTTGGCCTTGGTTAGTTTTATACGTCAGATTGTGGTGAAAGGAATCACAAGAGAATCGGATGCAATGGGGCAAAATGCATTTGGATTTCTTGATGATCAGAAAATATCATTAAATCACATAATCACATGCTAATATGCCGTATTGTAGTCCTCTCATCTTTCCATGCAATAAGTGTATTATATAATGCAATGGACAAGTATTTATGAGGCAGTAATTATGTAACAGAACTACACTAAGTACTCTTATGGTATAAAACATTGAATCCCTGCCTCCAAACCTCCCAATTGCAGAGTTGAATAATGATGACAATAACAAACATTAGTATTTATTTCCTACTATGCACAAATCAGTATGTTTCTTTTTTGCTGATAATACCCTTTAGTCCTTAAAATATACTGATACCCCATTTTAATTTTGAGGAAGCTGTGGCTACTTTAAGGTGTTATAGTAGTTATATATAAGGAATTTATAATAATTAGGAATATTTGTGTGTGTGTGTGTGTGTGTGTGTGTGTGTGTTTTCAGACTGCCTGGGATAAAAGTTCAGTTGTGCTTCTTTTGAGGAATTTACATAAGTTTTCTGTGCTTCAGTCTCCATATTTATAGAGTTTGGGTATTATCATTATTATAGCCTCGGGTTTTAGGTCACAAACCTTCTGTAACAAGGTTTGGGCTAGGCCGGTTCTCTAGAGAAGCTAAACCAGTGATGCTTACATGTATGTGTGTATAGAGAGAGCTTTATATCAAGAAATAGCTCAGCCAGTTGTAGATGTGGGTGAGTCCAATCCACTTCAGGTTCATGGGTGCAATGTAAGCTGAAGGCTTCTCCTGACTCCTGTAGCTGCAGGAGCTGGAGGACAGGAAGCAGGGAAATGAAGCAGGAAAACCATAGGCCGGTGTATACAGCTACGTGAA
This sequence comes from Echinops telfairi, assembly GCF_000313985.2. Taxonomy (NCBI): domain Eukaryota; kingdom Metazoa; phylum Chordata; class Mammalia; order Afrosoricida; family Tenrecidae; genus Echinops; species Echinops telfairi. The sequence goes on along the minus strand of NW_022111300.1, from coordinate 30,348,954 downwards.
CGTGAGATTGGCCAAATAAATTCAAGATCAACAGTCTGCTCCTGGCTCCCGGGATCAGCAGGTGGGATAACAGGTGGGTAAGCCAGATGCAGGATCCAAATCCAACAGAAGGAATGGCTAGCTCCCACACCCTGTCTGGTTAGACTGAGTAGACCACACCCTGGATGAAAATGCCTTTAATGTGATCGTGCCTCTGGCCAGATTAAAACCCCCACCAAACTCACTGTCATCAAGCTGATTCTGATTCATACCCATCCCGTAGAATAGAGTATTCATGCTTCTGTGGGTTCTGAGACGGTCAATGCTCATGGGAGTAGAAAACCTGATTTTCTAACTGCAGACCCTGCCCTTAGCAGCCCAAGGAGGAGCCCATGACACCAATAGGACTCTTGGGGCCAGAAGAAAGAGGTGCATTCTTCCCACAACTGCTTGGGCTCCTGTGACCAGATTACAGAGATCTACTCTCGCTCCAACTACTTGGATGTTTCACAGAAGATTTCATCATGCACTTGACCATGCTATGTTAGATCATGTCCTGGGCATCCCAGTCCCCTGAAGTGGACAGAACACCTACCTAGGTACTTAAACACTTTGTAGAAGACATGGTAATTTTAAAGCCATTAGTGCACAGAGTATAATTGAATTTAGACTATTGCCTTAGATTCAATGTCCATGGTTACTAAATTATGTGGCCCTGGTGGTGCAGTGGTTCTGCAATGGGCTGATGACCTCTAGATTAGGTGTCTGAAACCAGCAGTTGCTCCTGGGGGCTGGGCACAGAAAATGCTTTCTACTCCAGGAAGGAAACTCCCTCTTGAAAACCCACAGGGCGGTTCTACCCTGTGCCCCAGGGACTCCATGAGTCAAAATTGACATGATGGCAGTGAGTTAAGTGTGGTTTGGGGGTACCAGAAGCAGGAACAAAAGTGAATTAAAATCTAGCTCTTTATGAAAATGTGGGGTCTTTGACAAGTTATTTAAATCATGCCGTCTCCTTTCGTGATCCATATATCATATCTATATAATAGATAATATAAAATGACCTATATCTACCTAAAATAGTATTGATAAATATAAAATCAAAGAGCCATGTGCCTGACACTGATGCATTTGCTGCTATGTGGTCTTGAGTCAGTTTTAACTCATAATGACCCTACATGTAGCAGAATGAAATATTGCCCCATCAAGCTCCATTCTCACATTGGTAGGTTAGGATTCAACCCCTTTGGGTAGCAATTGTGTCGATCCCTCTTGTTGTTGGGCATTCCACCTTTTCACTAACCTTCTCCTTTACCAAATAGGATATTTTACTCCAGAGATCGGTTGTTCCCAATCTTACGTCCAAAGTAGTTGAGATGATTACAGGGATAATGAGATGGTTATAGGGATAATGATAATGGTCCCTACTTTTATGGAGCATTCTGGCTGTACTTCTTTCAAGACAGCTTTGTTCATTTTTCTGATAGACCATGGTCAATATTCTTTTCTTCCTATTTCATTGTCCAGCTTTCCCATGCACTGGAAAGACAATGGATTGAATTATGGGCACCTTCATCATAAAATTGACATATTTGCTTTGTACCACTTTAGAGAAACCTGCTCCAGAAGATTGGATTATTTTAAGAAAGGCTGAATGGGTTATCTACCATTACTATGCAAACTATATTTATTATTTCCTCCTTACTCCCAACTGCTCATTCCACCCTGGATGGCACAACTGCTTAAAGGTTTAACTACTAACCCAGAGTTGGTAGTTTGAACTCACCACGAGATACCTTGGAAGAAAAGTCTACCAGGCTGCTTCCCAGAGAGCATGGGGTTGAGGCCTCTAGAGACCCACTCTGCAACATGCAATGTCCCCATGAGGGGGCTGATGCAGTGGCACTGGGCTTTGCTTTCTTTCAAAGGCAAATTGGGGACAAGTCATACCTATATGAAATGTGACAAAGGACGCAGAGTATACATACTGAAGGTAATTATACATCAGTGAAGGCTAAGAAATGTCTACGGGAAATCCACTGCTGTGCTAAGGCTGGTGTCTTTATGCAGAAAAGACAGAATAATGGTGGAAACAAAATCATAGGTATATGGAGGAATAAGCACAAAAGGAGACCAGATTTCCTGGAGTTCACAGTTTTATTTTTGGAATTAGACTACCATGAGAAGAGAAATAATTTGTGAGTATCAAACAAAGGAGTTTGAAAATTATCATGTATGCATGGTGATAATCCCCCTTAATAAATCATGCCTATAAACAGCAAGTTATGTTTTGTATAGCCCTAATTAAAAAGGTTAGAACATCCATATTTTTGTAACGAGTTAGGTTTATCTCTTTTTCACATAGATCAAAGGTACTATTTAACTTTTTAATTATGTAGTAATAAAAATTAACACAGTCATTACAGGCTGACATTGTGAAGAAGACAAGGGACTTAACTGTGATATATTATTAGCCATTGTTGACTATAAAGACAATGACAGCAAAAGGTGGCCACACCTAAGGTCAATTCCTGACAGAAGACTGTCCATTGTTCTGGCAACTGGGGGCTGGGAATACTACGCCTATACACCTTCAGTACTGCTCTGAATAACTAACTAATCTATCTCTGTGTCCTGTGAAATCAAAGCAAAATTACAACCACTCAATGAAGCGCACCCAGAGAATGAGAGGGAGGGGAAACACAGTTCTTGAATGAGTAACAACCTCATCAGAAATAGGTGATTGGGAGAGAGCTAGAAACATGTAAAAGCGTTAAACTTACATATTTGTTTTGGAATTTCTCCCCAAAAGTTTTATTTTCTCACAAAACCCCAGGGGCAGTTCTTCTACTCAGGCCTACAGGATCTCTATAAGTTTAAATCCACTTAATGGCATTCAGTTTGAGTTTTGATTAATTTGTAAGATAATTATTAGATAACACACCATCCCCTAATAAAACCCTTTGCAACTGGAGCAATGCAAATAAAAACACTCAAATAATATATCTTGATTTGATTATTCATATTTAGATTGGTACCTTAACAATTAGAACTCTAAAAGGTTTCAATTTTTTTTGGAAATAAAATTATATCATGTTTGTAAAAGTAACATGAGAGAATATCCCCTGTTCTCTAGATTAATATGTGTAAGTTCTTAATGGACATCTTCCATTATAAACTTTGCAACTTTAAACTTAATTTGTTGTATTTGAAATTTCATCATCTTTTCCCATGTTGTGTCCCATCACTATTCAGCCAAAAGAAACCCCTCTCTTCGTTTTTTTCCCCTCTTTTCAATCAGTGCCCATTTCTACATATTTTATTTATATAGTATATATATTTATTTAATATTGATTAATCCCACTTTTTTGCCCCCCTCCCACATCCACTGATCACTCCCCAATTCCCTTCACTGTATTGCTCTCATCTCTGTCAATCAAGCCTTTGTCATTTTCCACTTGTTTTTCTGTTTCCTCATAGGCGTTTCGAACACATATGCCGACCCCATTTATTTGCCCCTCCATATCTGTTCCTTTTATTTTCCACATCATTTTTGAAACGTAAATCTGATTATGTTACTTGCATTTATAGTATCCCTTGTTTACTCTCCATTATTTGACATAGAATATTAAAATATTTAGTATGACATGGTGGACCTTTGTAATATGCCTGCTATCCTATTTAGCTTACATCTGGCTCCTCTATACCTTATATCCATCCTGGGCTTCTTCTATACTAAGCTACCAGAAATTCCTGGTTGCCTGTTTTTGCGAGTTTGGGGACTTCTGAGAATGCTGTCCCTTTGCCTGGAAACCTCCTTTAGCCTCTGTCCAGTCACAGTAACTTATGTTCATGCTTCAAAATTCAGAGCATCCAGAGTCTTTTCAAGGAAAAAAATGCTAATCATGATATTAAATGTTATTCCCTTCTCTGTGAGTAAGAAAGAAGAAAGAACCTATGGTTAAGTATCACAACATTTAGTTTACAGAAATGTGATCATCTAGTTCATTATTATCGTTCACTATACTGTGAATTTCTTGAAGGCAGAGCCAACCTCTATCAAATGTATACAGCTAAGACTTTAACAGCTACCTACCTGCAGTCCACGAGTTTTGTTGAATACAAGTAGAGAAGAGATGCCCGTAAAATACAGAATATCCCTTGCCACTCATTAACTCTTTAAAAATTAACTCTAAGAAGCCAATATACTACATGTCTGTTATTCTGCCATATTTTGGTGCACTGTGGAAGCTATGTCTGATGTTTTAAATACTAGCAGGGTCACTGAAAGTGAACAAGTTTCAGCAGTTTCCACACTAAAAATAAACAATGAAGACAGAATAAGATGTCCACTTCGGGGGAATTAGCCACTGAAAACATAATGGATAGTGTACAACCATTGTCAGATACTGACAACATCATGAATATACAGAAAACCTTCTCAGGCATAGTGCCAGAAGATGAGCACATCAGGCCAAAGGTACTCAAAATATGACTGACCGAGAGCTGCCTTCTCAAAGGAGAGTCGAACCATATGATGTGCATGGAGTAAAGCTTGTGAAAGTAAAGCCTTCAGCATCTTCATTGATGTTGAGTCTCAACTCAAAATGAGAAGTTGCCAACATCCATTAATAATTGGAACTTGAGATGTCCAAAATATAAATCTATAAATGTTGGATTGTCAAAAACTAAAAAGAAATTAATAAATATCAATGTTCTAGTAGTTAGTTAGATGAAATGGACAGGTGTTGACCACTTTAAATCAGAAAATCATATGGTTCATTATGCCAGGAATAACAGATTCAAGAGGAACAGTATTGCATTCATTGTCAAAAATGATATTTCAAGACCTATCTTGATGTACAACACTTTCTGTGATTGGATAATATATCTACCTGCATACAAGGGCATTCAGTTAATAAAACTATTATTCAAATTTGACTCACAAATCTCAAGCTACTGATGAAGAAATGTATTCAGTTGGAAATTGATCAAGCATAAACTCAATATGTATTGATACACTTTGGCAACTGGAATGCAAACTTTGGAAACAAAAAGGAAGGAAGAGTAGTTGGAAACTATGGTCTCAGTGATGAAAACAAAGCCATACATTGCAGGGTAGAATTTTTCAAGACTAAGGATCATTGCAAACACTTTATCTCAACAACACAAAAGGTGACTATTAACTTGGACTTCTCCAGATGGAATACCCAGAAATCAAATTGACTACAACTTTGGGAGAAGATGATGCATACACTCAGCATCAATACCTAAAATTAGATCAGGCACTGACTGTAGAACAGACCACCAATTGCTTCAATGAAGCTGCAGAAAGTTAAAACTAGGTCACAAGAGCCCAAATCCAACCTCGACTATATCCCAGCTAAATTTTAAGATCATCTTAAGAACAGATCTGTGGTACTGAACACTATTGACAGAAGATCTGATGCGCTGTGGGATGACATCAAAAACATCATACTGAGCTTTGCACGGTTGATGTGTGTGTGTGGATTGTGGTGGGAGTTGTATGAGCTCCTAGTGGAATGATTAAAAAATAAATAAGTAAATAAAAATACAAAGACAGGAAAGAAAGAAAAGATCATATTGGGTATCATAAGAGACTCTCAAGCTTGCTTTTAATCATAGAGAAGTTAAGCTAAATGGGAAAAACAGTAAAGTCAAAGAGCTGAGCCAAAAAAATTCAAAAGGCAACTCACAATCCTTTAATAACATATGCAAAGACCTAGAGTTAGAAAAACAAAAGAAGAAGACACTAAGCATATCTTAGACTGAAAGGAATTAAGAAAGTCTGGCCTCCAGATGTACAATTGAAGAATTTTATGGAAAAAATATTGAACCACTCAAGATGCACAACAAGAAGATGGAAAAGAGAAGGTAGCATATAATCAAGAACCAGTGAAATCAGTAGCCCAAAACAAGGTTCCAGGAATTGATGGAATGCCAATTGAAATGTTTCAATAACTTGACGAAGCCCTAGAAGCACTCCCTCATCTATGCCAGGAAATTTGGAATACAGCTATTGGGTCAAATGACGGAAGGAGATCCATATTTGTTCTAAAAAATGGTGAACCAACAGAATGGAAAAATTATAGAATAGTTTCATTGACATCACATACAAGTAAAATTTTGGAGAAGACCACGCAACAAAACTTGCAGCAGTATATTGGCAGGGGGCTGCCAGGGTCTCAGGGCAGATTCAGAAGAGGACTTGGAACAAGAGTTATCATTGCTGATGTCAGGTGGATTGGGGATGAAAGGCGAGAAGACTAGGGAGATGCTTGCTTGTATTTCTTGACTATTCAAAGGATTTGACTTTGTGGATCATAAGAAACTATGGATAGCCTTGAGAAGAACTGGAATTCCAGAACACTTCATTGTGCTCATATGGAAATTTTACATGGTTCAAGAGGAAGTTATGCAAAGGAACAAGGGAACACAGCATGTTTTTAAAATCAGAAAGCTGTGTTTCAAGGTTGTATCCTCTCCTCATAATTATTCAGTCTGTATGCTAAACATGTTATCGGAGAACATTGGAATATACGAGGAAGAATGTGTCATCAGGTTTGGAGAAAGGCTTTATTGGCAACCTACAATTTGCAGATGACACAACCATGCTTGCTGAAAGATAGAAGGACTTGAATCACTTGCTGATAAAGATCAAGGATCGCATACTGCAGTATGGGTTACAACTGAATGTAAAGAAGACTCAAATCCTCACAACTGGAGCAATAGGCAGGCAACATCATGGTAAATGGAGAAAAGACTGAAGCTGTCAAGTATTTTGTCTTTCTTGGATCCACAATCAATGTTGAAGGAAGCAGTAGTCAAGAGATCAAAAGATATGTTGCATTGGGTAAATTTGGTAAACAAGACCTCTTTAAAGTGTTGAAAACAGGGAAGTTTATTTGAGGACAAAGGTGCCTCAACCAGGCCATGGAATTTTCAAGGGCTTCATATGCATGTGAAAGTTGGACATTGTATAAGAATGGCAAATGAAGAATTGATACACTTGTATTATTGTGCTGGTGAAGAATATTGAAAGTACTGTGGACTGCCCCCCGAAACCCAAATCTATCTTAAAAGAAGTAGAGCCAGAATTTTCCTTAACTGCAAGAACATCCTGATTTCACCTCAGATACTTTGGACTTTATGTTAGCCCAGATTGACTAGAGAAACAAATTCTGTGACACACACTTATGTATAAGAAAGATCTTTATATCAAAAAGTAATTATATATATCAAGAAGGCATCCCAACCCACTGTAACTCATAAGTCTGATGGTAGTCCATAAATCCCTCTTCAGACACATGTAGCCACAGGAAGATCACAGGCCCGTGAGTGCAGGTTCCTGTGGATCCAAAGTCGGTAGAAACCGCAGTGCATTGGCAGCTCTCTGGGTCAGTGACAAAATCCCAGCAAGCAGGACAGTGAAGGGCAGGAAAAAGAGGGGGAGATCCCCAGCCCAGACCACCCTTCCACCATTTAAAGGAAGTCCACACCCCCAAGGAGGCATGATCAGAGTGTGACCCAACACAAGTTGGATTCCACCCTTCCAATTTTATAGATCTTAAAATTGGAATATAATTATCTAACTACCACAGACACATTATCAGGAGAAACTACTCCATGGAGAAAGACACGACGGTTGATGAAGTAGAGAGGCAGCAAAAAAGAGAAAGACCTTAGGGAAGATGGATTGACGCATGGGTTGCAACAATGACCTCAGACATCAGAACAATTGTGAGGATGGAGCAGGTGAAGCAGTGCTTCAGGTACATCAGGTTTCTATTAGTCAGAATGGACTCAAAGGCACCTAAAAACAACAAGAGGCCAATGGTCAAATCAATTCTCAAGGAACGTTGGCATAAACACACAATGGAAGACGATGCATATATGAACAGTAATGGTGAGTTCACAGAACGCTTCATGAGGTGGATCATCCTTAGTGCAGCTAGTCAATCACAAAAGACAAAGTATTGCATAAGACCACTGCAATAAGGATAAGCATCAAGAGATGTTTGCAAGAGACTTGCAACCCAAAGGGAACGGACATGGATGGCTTCCGAAGGAAGAAGGGCAAGGACGGGGAAATGAAGCTACCGACTAGACATGTGATAGGTTTTGATGCGGGTGACAGGAATGAAGATGGGCCAGAAAAGGGCTGGGGGGGAATCAAGGGCTGAGGAGAGGATTGAATAGAGAGAGTGTAGATGAGCAGTTTAAACTGTTGACTGCACAGTGGAAGATCTGAAATATAAACCCCCTCCCACCTGATCACCTGATTCACACACCAAAAACATCATTAACAGTAATAAGAAAAAAGTAATAAATTATTCCAACGCAACATTTCCCAGAGTTTTTATACTGCCCACAGGAGACACGGGAACAATCCAAGGTGAGCTGCAAAAGCAGATATCTATATGGTATCCCGGCTTATGGGTTACAGCACAAACGTTTTTTAAGTGCCAAAGGACACAGGGACATTTTTCTTTCTTTTTTTTTTTTCAGAAAAGGTGGCTGTAGGCCAAATAAATTTGGGAATCTATACTTTAAAGCAAAGATAAGAAGGTAAGGAATCACAAAAATTAGAGCACTAAAACTTGTATAGCCAATACCGAATAATAATGCATTGTGAGCAGTATAAATGATAGCACTGACTAATTTGTATAGATGTTGTTGAACGGTACTCTAATTTATGTGTAAAATCTTGCCTTAAATAAAAGAAAAGAAACTACTCCTCTCCCACCCCTTCACTCCCCACCCCCCACACAAAAAGAACTCTGAAGCATTCCTCATGTTTTAGAGTTCAGGAAATTGAAACTTGAGTAGTTACTGTGCTTTGTCTGACTTAATAAAACTACCATTAGCCATTATGGAAGCTCAGCTCTCTTGACACCATTGCTCAATGATCAAATCCTGGACAACTTCCACATAGTTCCTACTGTGTCGTTGTTTATGAGAGAGAAGAACAGGCTGCCGCTGTTATTTCACAGGCCAGAATTCACTCTCATCACGTATGTCAGTGCTGGTTTGCCAGTTGTCTCCCTGTAATTCACTTAGCAAATGCTACAGCGGGCTAGAATGCAATACTAATAGACCCACAATTTATATACTAACAAAAGCAAACAAAAATAACTATAAACAAGGAAGCAGGGTATATATTCTGGTTTTAAATCTTATTTTTATTCAGTGTAATGTTTTTAGACCAATTTTAGAAACTAGTACATTGATTATATTCTCTTCTCAACTAACTCATTAATTCAACAAAAAAATGAACTGGCAATCCCATGATAATGCAAGGACTATCAAACAAAGCGTTCTCATGAAAGCAAATCACCAGTTGATTGAAATGTTTATATTTCCAACAGATGTGATAGTACCATGTGAACATATGTGAGCCGTGGTTTAAAAAATACTAATGTTCTAGCAAATTTGACCTTGAGAATACATGCAGTATTAGAAAAGAAGAAATATTGTAATGACTCCAAATTAAAGAGTTTAAAAAGAAAACTAAATAAATAACGTTTATTGAAATTTATAAAGTCTCAGTCACTAATTTAAATTTTGTACATGTACATTATTTTTCATAACTCCATAGTGATATTAATGTTAACTCCATTTTGCAGAAAAGGAATTTGAAAAAACAGAATAAATTATTTACTAACTCTCCCACAGTAATAAAACTAGAGAAAAGATTCAAGTCTAGAAAATATATTCATTCTCTACAGTTGGTTTCTTTGGCTATTTTACTAGACTGAGGTTGGAGTAATCTCGCAATCTGAACGTACACATCGTTGGACGAGTGGTTTCAAAACTGGGAACATTTATTTATACCAAAGGAAAGTCCATCCCTCTCCCCGCCAATAGCCTTTTGTGTTTAGTGTCATGTTAGGGATAGTGCAACAGAACCCACAGTTTCTGATCTCAGTGAGTACAACAGTTCTTGATCTCAGCACGATATTTGACTGTGTAGCCATTGTAAGGAGCTACTGACCAACATAACACAATGATAGTCCAAAAAAACAGGATTGGGAGTCAGCAAAGATCTCAAACAAATGGCTCAGTTCCCATTGTAATTTACAGTATGAAGGTCAGCAGGTCTGTGGTAGTTACATAATTTCAGGTCAACTTGATAGAGTGAAGGGGTGGAGGTTAGCCTGTCAATCAGTTCACAGCCTGATGATGCCTCCTGATGGGCATGGTCTTCTCATCAGGATCCTGGGAACTTCTTCTGTTTCTCCCTGGAGGAAGGCCACACTCTCTGTCTGCTTCACCTTCCTGTTGACAAACCAAATGGAGCCATGCTGATGGCAGCCAGCGCTGAGATGATTCTACTGCCACCGGATCCACAAGACTCCTCACTCACTGGCCTGTCATCTTCCTGAATTAAACATCACTGCATGTGTTCCAGTAGTCTGAAGCGGAATTTATAGACTTACATCGGGCATATGGGCTAATATTAGACTTTTGCACTTCATCTGGACTGGGCTGGGATGTTTTCTTAATATATAATTACTCTTTGATATAAACCTCTCTCTTACACACATATGAATGTTAATGAATTTCTCTAGTCTACCTGGAATAATTTATGATGATTCCAGGAGTAACTTTTATTATACTGAATCAGTTCACATTTCCAGTTCATTGCTCTAGTGGGATTGAAGATGTGGTTTAAATCCTAAAGCCACTGTCCTCTTCCATTCCACGATAAGTGTAAACATTAATACCACACCAAACTTTCCATACAACATGATTTTATGAAACAAGAGAGATAATAGTAGAAATTTAATGCAGTGCAAGAACAAATTCCAAATTTTGGCATCTGTCATTCACTTCGTTACCTTTTCTAACCCTGCTCCATTGGACAAAGTTTCTCCCTGGTATGTGCCGCTGCTCTGGACCCTTAGTTTCTTCCCACATTGTCGTGGCAATGTTTTCTTTTTTCTTATGTTTCTCAGATTGTCCATTTACATGCTCAGAAACAAAGTCATTTCCTTTAAGTGGTACTTTTTCCTGTTATAAGAACATTGAAATGCTTCTAGAAAATCTATCTAAGCAGTAAAGTGTCGTGCAGAACTTTGTGTGAGTTTTTATTCATGCTTGTGTAGTCTGTAGGAAACATTGTTTAAAAACCAGTTTTATTAGCACAGAATCCACATATAAGACAATCCAATAGTTCAATCATATCAAGAGTTGTACAATCATTCCCACAATCAATTTTAAAGATACTTTTAATATTAATTATCTAATAGGTGAGAGACAAAGGAGAAGTTTAGCACATTTCTGTCAAATAAAGGGGCCAGAACAAAGTGCTTTATTGAGTAACTAAAGAATATGGTAGAAGAGAATCAAATCCACAGAAACTCATATGTGTCTAAGAGAAAGTTTTATAGAAAGGGCAATTGTATATTAAGAAAGCATCCCAGACCAGTCTGGTCCAAGTTCCTAAGTTTGATATTAGCCCATCTGTCAGATACCAGTCTATAAAATCCTTTTCAGACTCACGAAACACATGCAATGACACTAAATGCAGGATGATCACAGGCCAGTGGGTAGAAAGTCTTTGGATCCAGAGGCGGTGTAAGTAATTCAGCACCGCAGGGGTCTCTACGAGGTGGCTTCTCTGGCTTCAGAGGTCTGGTTACATCAAGGTAGGCCATATGTGGCTTCTCCAGCTCAGGGCACTAAGCAGAGTTCCATGTGTCTTGTCAGCTTCAATGTCTCCCAGAGAGTGACTAGAGAGAGAAAGGTCTCGCCCACCTCTAAGGAAGAAAATACAGGATTTCCCAATATTCTCAGGAGAAGGCCAGGCTCATACAGAGGCCTCATTGGCTATGATCTGATTGAAAGGCTAGACTCCACCTCCACACTCTTAATCCTCAAATTGACAAATGATTATATAACTACCAAAAAATGATTCTTTACTCCACTTTATTAAAAAATGTGATGTGTAGTGAAGATAGTGCTTAAGGTAAAAGAAGATATCAGGAGGCCTTCGGGAGGGGGGAGGGTGAGGAGAGGGGCCTGAAGAAACAGTTCAGTCCAGAGAAGAAAAGGGAAAGATGAATACATGCAGACATAAATCCACAAATACATTACATAAAAACATGAACAATAAAAGAGAGAAAAAAATGAAAGGAAACAGACAGGCTCCCATATCATATCAACTGTCACCTCAGTCTTTTAAATGTTTATTGATTAGTAAATTAATAATCAAAGTTCTTTGCACTGGCTTTTGATAATTTTCCCCTAGATGAATGGCCCTAACCCTTTTTGGCCTTATGATCATTTCATACATTTAAAACCTATTGAAGACCCCCAGTGCCTTTTATTTGTTGATTTATTTTTAATTGGATATCCTTCTATTTACAGTAGTTAAATTAAAACTCTGAAAACAATAAATATTAAAATCATAAAATATTCATTTATTTAGCTAAAATTTTAAATGCATTGTTACTACAATTTTTAATTAAAAAACTAAATTTTCTTCCAACAATTATATCCCAATTCAAAAACGAGAGAGAGAAAAACAAACGCTGTGGAGGGTACAGAGTTTGGAACTTTTATGCTCTGCTGGTGGGCTGGGTAAACATGCACAAGTCTTGTGGAAACTGTATGGTACTACATAAAACAACTGGGAATTGAAACCATATGGCCCAGAAATACCTTTTCTGGGCACATCCCCCAAAGAAATAAGAGATCACAAGAATAGACGTGTGCTTTCCCATGTTCATTGCAGCACAGGACACAAGAGTAAGATGGAAACAGCCCACATCCCATCAGTAGAATACTAGAAAATCATGCATTCCCAAAGCACAGTGATGAAAGACCTCATGGCATGGATGAACCTGTAAACCATCATGCTGGGTGAAGTTGATCAATCACTAAAGGACCACTATTGTATGAGTTAGCTACTATATGAAGAAACACCAAGACAAAGGCAGGCATATGCTCTCAGGTCATGTAACCGTGTAACGTGGCCTCCATAGCAACAAAGTAGAATTCCTGCCTAGTGCCTGTAAACCATCTATCACCCCCGTTATAAGTACATGTTGACAACCACTTTAACAGAGGAGACCTCACCTTATCTGGTGTCAGTGTTTCAAGATAGAGGGAAAAGGAAAAGACAATTCACTTGCTGTCATACAACATTGTGCTAAGATGGCCACCAAATAACAGTAGTCCGACGAGAATAATACGTGAAATTGATTGGAAATTCAAGTGAAGATGGAAGCAGAGGGTGTATTTATAACTTGGAGAAGGTCACTACATTCCTGTTGGTGAGTGAATCCGGAGCAGCAAGCTCCCATTAGGGAAAAAAAAATGCTTAACCATATTTACATAGAACCCAAGGGGAGATGATGCCCAATACTATGTTTCTAATTGGACACTTTTGTTCTAGTTTCTATCCATTCCTTGGTGACCCAGGTAGTCTGCACTAGACTACAGGAACCTTAGACTCTGTCCTTTTGAGATGCACAACATCCTTCATAGGTCACACCAGAAGGATTAGATGTGGAAATCCCACTAAGTGAAAGGGATTTAACCTAAACTCACTTGCAGAAGATTTAAGAAAGCTCCTGACTCACTTGGACTTAAGGCTGAAGCACCCTACTGTGAGAAGAATCAGCTGACTGCTTTCTCAAGGTTATGGAATTAGCAGTCTTTAGACTTTGGTTCCTATAGGTGGGGTTTACACCCTACTAATAATGGTTTCTATAGTGAGCCAGAGAACAGGTCAAACTGGCTCAGTGTCATCCAAAATTAAGTTCCCTCCCTGAATTTAGGATTCACCCATCTTGTCACATGTATACCCCCAATCCCTTCTCTTCCTATTGCGTGGATACCTCTAGATCCCACCCCCCCACCCCCCGTCCCATTACTGTATTACCTAATCACAACCTTTCCTGTGACATATGTCTTCACCTGTAATTAGGAGGCTTGCACGTCCCCAGAGAATTTAAAAGCCTTGGTTAGCAATAAATCTCTCTCTCTGCATGGAACACCATGTGAGGCTGAGGTAAGCATGCTACCACGAGATGTGTCTGACTCCATTATTTCAATGTCTGCTAGCTCTCATGCTCACTATGACTCTATTATAATCTTTACTTATTATCGCTGTACAATTGTGCCTACTGGACCCGTGATGATTAGCGGCTGGTCTACCGTGACATGGTTAAGGTGGATGGTCAAAACAGTTAATGTACTTGGCTACTAATTGAAAGATTACAAGTTCTAGTCTAACCAGGCACTCCTAGGGAGAAAGGCCTAGGGGGGCTACTTCTAAAGCACAAGTCTTTGAAGATTCTATGGAGTACAGTTCTACTCTGATCCACATGAGGTTGCTCGGAGTCCAAACTGCTATGATGACAAGTGGCAATATTTACTATTAACATACAACACTATCAGCATGTCAAAGCAGGATAACTTCTTATTAGGGAAAATAAAATTACCCAAACTAGCAATTTTTATAATAACCCCTATGGCAACACACACACACACACACACACACACACACACACACAAATCTGAGCACCCCAGGATTTCCTGTGGTTACCAACACATGTTCATATGAATAAGAATCCAATAATAATTATTATACTCTAAAGATGGAGCTAAAGAGATAGATGTATTTACCTATGTCATTGTAGAGATGCAGGGCATCAGCAATATTTCATTTACCTAAAGCGATGAGCTGTAGCATAAATGATAAAATACTTGTAAATGGGTTGCTGAAAATGTCTATTTTTCTTTTTTGTTTTATTGAGTACAAAATAAACTGCCAGCATAGAGCAAATAAATGATGACTAGTAATGTTGAGTTTTAATATCCAAGTTTTCTTTTTCTGTCCCATCAATCTTTTTGAAATTCAGTCAGTGAAGATAGATTTCTTAAATCTTAGAAAGCACACTTTTGTTCTATTAAGATGTGGTTTTAGAGGAAGGAAGAAGCTCCACAGAAGGAAACACTCCACAGAAGGGAACCCTTGGAGACAATGGTAATCTTAGGGAAATGGTAAACCATGAAAGCTGCTTCACCAATTCATGCTTGTAGTTTAGAGTAATTCCCTAACGACAATGATCCCATTCCTTAGTGCCCAAATCTCCACTGCTTCCTTCTCAGTCATTCATACCCATATGCGCACACATAGAGAGACAGAGCGATATCATAGGTCTTCAGTAGACATTTTATAATTAAATGAGTAAGTTAAATTACATTTTCAGAGTACTTTTCTGCCTTTGAATATGATAGTTTTGTTCTAAGAAAATAACTGATGAAAAACTTCGCTATTGAGGACACATATTTGGCATGTGTCTCAGCTCTTTCTTGACTTGCTAAGGTTCACGTATTCTGGTATAAGTGTGTTTTCTTTTGATTTTCAGTGAGCAAGTATTAAACAACCCATGCTGAATATCACTTCCTACATGTTCGTTTTACAGGTTTTTAGCAGTTTATGTGTTTGGACCGGGTCCAGACTAGGCAGCCCCTATCTCCTCTCTGGCTCCTCAGGAAGATAGAACTTCAAGGACCCTATTTCCAGCCTCTTGGGAAGATAAATGACCTATTGAAATATGCATCTTTTGCCCCAACCTTCCAAGGAGCTTATCTCTCCAGACCAAGGTTGTGCAGCCCCTGTCCCAGCACTCCAGGGAGTAGGCTGGCAAACAACAAAGGCACTTCCCAAGGATCACATCCTAACTCAAGGTCCTGCAACTACAAGCAAAAATCTCCCTTCTTGTTGTCAACATATACCTCCCTAGCTCGAACCCTATATATCTCCCACCGCCTCAGGACAAGCTGCGACTTCCCTGACCTAACTTGTTGGGTCTCAGAACCTCCCAGGAGCTCAAGATGCGCCTCTACCTTTCTCTGCTCTCCCTTCCCTTCCAGGGATCTCTTTCCATACCCTAATAAAGTCATTTTAACTTCACATTTTTTGTCTCAACCTATCTCCGTTCAGTGTCTCAGTGTTGACCTCTCAGTATGAACTTTCTAGAAGACAGAGAACCATGTTGTTGTGTGCCATTGAGTTGATTTCAGCTGATAGCAATGCTATAGGGTTTTGTTAGAAATTGAATAATTAGAAAGTAAGGAAAGTGGCATTTTCACAATTTTTAAAAGAATTCTCTAACTCAAATTTCTTTTCCATTCTCTTTCCTTCTCTTCCCTGTTCTTTCTCCTAAAGTTCCACCTACACTGAATGTTGCTAAGTTTTTAAATGCATTTGACAAATTATATTTGAGGATTCTATTTACCACTATCTGTGCGATGCTCCTGCTTTGACAAGGCATTGAGGTGGTTCTGACTCTCGGCCACGGTATGTACCAGAGAGCAACTCTTCTCCTCTTAATCCATTTTAGCTTGGTGACTTCATTCCCTTTGGGGTCATTCTAAGCTAGGGGCCTTTAGGTCTCATTTAAGGTAACCCCTTGAAACAAGTTCCCTTAGGAACACCCCCTACTATGACTTCTTATGAGTGCATCTCACAGACCCACAGGGGCAGTTCTACCCTGTGCTACAGCGTTGTTATGCATTGGCATCGACTCAAAGGTGTGTTTGGGAGAGAGATGAATTTTTATAGACTTTCTAGTGGTATTGTGATTATGCATTAGACTGATAACTCCATTTTGAAACCTTTAGCCACCTCTTGGGAGAAAGACTGGGCTTTCTACTCCTATAAAGTCTTGGAAACTCTCAAGAGCAACTCTACCTTGTCCTATAGGGTCTGATTGAGTAATCAATGACTTAATGGTTGTGAGTTTGGTTTGGTTTTATGGCTGCTTATGATCTTATCCCTACCCTTCAAGTCAACACAACTTAGAATGTATTTCTCCATGTGAATGTTGAGCAGAAAATAAAGATTAACCATTACCCCTTTTCACCTGAGTTTGACTGTAAGTCAAGAGATATTTATATTTATTTACTTGTTCACTAAACAACAATGAAAGTACTTCTATGCTATTATTCAGGAAATATCCATGACTCATCCATTCTAGAGTGTATAATAAAGATTGTTTTAAGGAGGTCTGTCTCATAATTTATTTTGTGTGACCATTTAAGATTCACTTTATTTTTATTTATTCTATGTGTTAATAAATATTTAATAGAGACTCAACCAGCATTATATTTACATGACATATGTAAATAATCTGATACATCACTTGCATGCTTTTAGATTAATACCTAAAAACATCATCCTAATAATTATAACCCAAAAGGATTATAGTTCCCAACTTATTTGAAATTGTGATATTTTTAATGAAAATAATGTCTCTTAAATATATCTAGTGAGACATTAATACTGTCATAATTTGATACAATAGTCATTTGAAAACTATATGGAAGCACATTCTGTAGTAGTGGAAAATTTGCATTGTGCTAATTCTTCCAGGGAATGATATACTCATATATTTTCTAATAGTTCATCCCAATGCAATATATTTTATATTTTAAGAGTAATCCTATAATAATTGTATTCCTTTTCCTAACAGTTGTCATAATAGATACATTGTGTGTGTGTTTGTGATCTGTCTTCTTCTTTTCCATATCTTATTCTTCTTTGTTTACTGTTCTGTCTCAGTCAACTAAAGCAATGGTGAACACATAATACATCTTTTTGAAAAAATAGATGAATGATTGGATTGTAGGAATGGGATGGGGCATTCCAGTGAGGAAGGTTGGGTTTTGATTGCACATGCAGTGGTGAAGGGAAAGTGACATTAGTACATATACCTGGGGCAAGAGTACTGCAGGATGAAGTAATATTGCTATCAAAATCAAAGGTCCTTGAGAATCTATAGATGTAGTGAATTAAAAAACTAAACAACAACAAAACATCCGAGAAAACCTGTGTGGCAGGAGCAAAGTGCATGAAATAGAGGACTAGTAGCATCCAGATTTTAAATGGATGAAAATTACATGACAATGATGGTAGTGACAATTGGATGACAAAGAAGTGCCTCAGAAAATTCAGTATAGGCGCAGCTGCAAATTAGGTCTTCTCTCTCTCCTCTGATTTTACAAATACATAAACTGAGTTACAGAGAGTTTTTGAGAACCCCCAAGATCCCAAAATAAATCCAGAGATGCATGAGACTAAATCTTAGTGACTTACCTCGGCAGATCCCACCCTTCCCACTCTGCTGATCGGCCATCCAGTCTCAAAAGGGAAGTGGTGCTTTGGCCGACTTCTATCACTGTATGTTATTAGATTACATAAGTCTCCAAGGTGCTTCAGTTTCATAGACATCAAATTCTTTTGGTAAAGGGGAAGTAATAATGATGTGGCATAGTTTTACACAGCCTTTTAATCTTCGTTTAAAATAGAAAACAATCCCTTTCTTTCTATAATTTTCCTTTTTCATAACTGACATGTTTTGCCTCTGGCCAAATACCATTGAGATTCCAAGGAGAGTCATATATAATATTGTCAGATTTTTCAGTTAGGTGAATTTGATGGTTTAATACTGATTTATTCAAAACAAGCAGTAGCTGATTTACATGTAACTTTTAAAGTGAAAATGTAAATTATCAGAATGTCTGAATAATGAAATGAAAATTTAAATACAAAACACAAATGCTTGGAGAACAGGAGTCCAATCAAAGTGGGTTTGCATTTAACAAAGGATTATTTTTAGTGTCTCATCACTCCTCTTTTGCGAACATTTAATACACATTCAGTTCTTATTTATTTTATGAATTTAATGAATATTTTGTAAAGATCCAGCCAGCACTATATTTACATGACACATGTTAGTGATTTGGCCACTAATAAGGGAAAACGATCTTTGATGTATTCTATATTGGCTATTTTCTGTTGGTACTAGAAGATTAGTATTAAGTGAATGTCCATATGCCCAAAGAGGGGGCAGGAGTTTGTTTTATACTACCCAAAGACCATCAATAAATTGCAATAAATTAATCAAAAGGCAAGGACTACACGATCCTATCAAGTAAATATTATTTATTCTCATCCCAAATTATATGGAGTAAATTTGATCTTCAAACTAGCTCCTGTAGATATCCATACTGTGACAGAGAGGACCAAGCCACTCCTCACTCCTTTTCCAGCGCCTTTATGTGGGTATAATGTTGACCTGGAAAAGCACTGTAACAATCTTTTCAGACTCACTATTAGCTGAAGAATTAATTTTTTTTAATTTTTTTACTGGGGGCTCATACAATTCTCATCACAATCCATACATACATCCATTGTGTCAAGTACATATGCACATTTGTTGCCCTCATCATTCTCAAAACATTTGCCTCCCACTCTAGCCCCTAATATCAGTTGCTCATTTTCCCCTTCCCCCCCTCCCCCCTCCCTCATGAATCCTTCATAGATCATAAATTATTATAGTTTTGTAATAAGTTACCCTGTCCGATTTTTCCCTCCGCCCTCTTCTCTGCTGTCCATCCCCCAGGGAGGAGGCAATACTTAGATTCTTGTAATTGGTTCCCTCTTTCTACCCCACATTCCCTTTACTCTCCAGGCATCTCCCCTCTCACCACTGGTCCTGAAGGAGTCATCTATCCTGGATTCCCTGTGTTTTCAGTTCCTATCTGTATCAATGTACATCCTCTTGTCTAGCCAGATTTGTAAGGTAGGATTGGGATCATGATAGTGGGGGGAGGAAGCATTTAAGAACTTGAAGAAAGTTCTATGTTTCATCATTGCTATACTGTACCTTGACTGCCTTATCTCTTCCCCACAACTCTTCAGTAAGGAGATGTCCAGTTGCCTAGAGATGGGTCTTGGGTCCCCAATCTGCACTCCCCCTCATTCACAATGATTTCATTTTTGGTTCTTTGATGTCTGATACCTGATCCCTTCAACACCTCATGATCATACAAGATGGTGTGCTTCTTCCATGTGGGCTTTGTTGCTTCTGAGCTAGATGGCCACTTGTTTACCTTCAAGTCTTTAAGACCCTAGATGCTATATCTTTTGATAACTGGGCTCCATCAGCTTTCTTCACCATATTTGCTTATACACCTGCTTTCTCTTCAGTGATCATGTTGGGAAGGTGAGCATCATGGAATGCCAGTTTAATAGAACAAAGACTTCTCTAGTCACTTGTTGAGGTAGCTGCCATTCAAATGTCTTGACATAGTCTAATGAGTGATTCTAGTGCTTCTTGAAACATTTCTAATGGTTAATCTCTGGAGCATTGTTTTTCCCTAGTGTCTCAGACATCTTTCTTCATTGATCCATTCTTGATCATGTACTACTTCTTGAAATGGTTAAATGTTGACCAATTATTGTTAGTACTATGGTTCTGTTTATTCCTTCCTTCTTTAAATGGTTCCTGCATCAGTCAATATTTTGCTCAGAGAATCCTTCAATATTTCGACTTGAGCTTTGTATCTTTTCTTCTGATCCTTTCGCTTGAAGTATGCTGCCTTCCTCCCTTTTCAGTTTTCTTATTCAAAGTCTTTGTACCTTTTTTTATAACACCTTACTTAGTCTTCTTGAGCCACCTTTTGAAATTGAAAGATAATTATCAATCTTCATATGGATATAGAAATAGTCTAAACACTGAGACAATTTAGCAAGTTTGAAGGTTATGGAATTGACATGAAAATAAATCAATTGCTTTTATAAAAGTAAATAATAATTGCCCTTTGGTTTATTTTCATACAGAGACACAGTGATCCAATACAGACTTTCCCTTGATTCATATTCCCAATTCTATTTTACTCAAGTGTTCTTAAGATATTTCAAAAAATACAACCAATTTTTGTAATGGCCTCCAATCATCCCTGTTCTTCTGCAGGATTCTGATTTCTGGCTAATATTAATGACCTCCTGCTGAGTTCAGTAACAGTCTCTGCGACTTGAACTACTAACTATATTGACAATGATTTTGTCTGTCAGTGAATCTCTGGATATAATAAACGCCCCTTTATGTCATCCAGAAGTTCAGTACTTTGTAAAAAAAAATAGCTTTCCTACTTCAAATAATCACTTGTTGAAAGCTGATAGCTTTTGATAAATATAGCAAAATGTTCTCACTCTGTTGAGGTAGTAGATTTCCAAAGTAGATAGGAACATTTTCCTGGCCCTGGTGTGGGACTGCTCCTCTTGTGCTATTTGGTGATGATTCTCTGGGATCATTTACATAATGACAATGCCACACTTAAGGTAAATTCTAGAGTAAATATTCCTGAAATTAATGTTCAGTAGGATCTTGTCATGCATTGTGTGTCTGTCTTGAACATATTTTCATACCAAGTCCACATTGGTCTTGCTCACGAATTGGCAAACTGCAGTCCATGAGCCATAAGCTGCTCTTTTAATGCATCCTGTGGCTCTCAAGTAAAGTTGAAATGTTTTAGGATATTCTTAAGATAATGGTGGCTTCATTTGTTAGTAAAATATTTTTTGCAACTCTTCAAGAATTTGTAAATTGTGAGGGAGATGCCCTTCCTCTCAAAAGTTTTTCACCCTGGTTGATTGCTCAGGTTTATGAAGCTATTGGATTCATATTGGATTTATAGGATTCTTTTCTTGAATCTATTGTTCCAAGTCCTGGAAGCTGTATTACTCTGCAAAGGAATACTTAGAAATATTAATTTGATCCTCTTCACATCTAAGTAGAATGCGAGAGGCCTTGAAAGACAGGTTGCGGTTCTCAGATTCTCTCGGTTTACATTGTTCTTGAACATCTTTATTTTCTAATCAGAATGCTGACATGGGATTTAGGCTAGCATTTACCAGTGCAGATATTCTGGAAGCCTATTCATCATTACATATTTTTCCATATACAAATGGACATTTAGGAGGGAAATATAGACATTCTTTTTTTCCCTACTTCATTAAGATATGAAGCCAATGCAATTTGCAAACTGAATAAAGTGAGCTGTGGAATTTAGGTTCTTTTGGAATAAAAGAGAAGAAAATACCAATTTTTTGAGGATGGGAACTTTCACACAATACAACAAACAGCATGCAAGAGTCAGTGTGTTTGCTGTGCATTAGGCATATTGTTTATCACCGGCACTGAACTATATAAGTGTTTTTGTTGTTGTTGTTCGTTTGCTTTTGTTTTATTTTTTTAAACCACCATTCTGAAGTCCATTTAAATCCATCAGATGGATTTTATTATTATTATTATTGTTATTATTTATACCACAGTAAAAATAATTGGTTTTGAGATGCTGCATCAGGCACCCACTTTGTAAAACTCAAAAGTAATGTTTACAAATCAATCTTTCTAAAATTATATTTTTGATGTTTGGGAACAAAGCTCAGCTGGCTTCCTTTTCGTTAGTTTTTGCCTCAGTGGTAGGCCACAGGGTTTGAGAATTGAAGGGTTTTTTCAATTACACAGAAAACAGCAGGTTTCCATTAAAGAACAAATTGTATCATCTGAATACATGCTAGATATTTTTATAAGTAATTATAACAGGTAACACATTGACTGCTTCATTTATTTCTGCTACTTCGTCATTTTTCAGGTTAAAATCCACATATAGTGATCATTTCTAAAGGTACTTACATATATTTTCCTTAAATCAGTTACCGAAAACTTCAGTGTGTAAATCCACAGTACTGACTATAGGCTGCCACAATTACACTCAATGGTTTCGAGTACATTTTGGTATCATTCAGAGCTGCCATGTGCTGTCACCTGGGAGACAAAACGGTTTAAATGTATTGAATAAATTATGAGTAGTAGGAGCAGTGCCTTGGGAGTGCCATGGTCTAGGTACTGGGCTGCTACTTGCAAGATGGATAGTTGAAATCCACAAACCTTTCTCCAGAGAATGATGAGTCTTTTTGCTCATGTAAAAATTCACAGGCTCAGAAGCTCTACTTCAGATCACCTATGAGGATTACCAAGGGACCCAGGAAAGCGGAAACTATAGATGCTGAGCCTATAGCTCCCCAAAGACGTTAGGTGATGTAAGAAACAAAGACTTCCCCTCAGGATTGGTATAGAGCAAAAGCCTTTTTCTACAGCTGGTGTCTCAGATTAGGATGTCTAGCTTCCTGAAGTGTGAAAACAGAAATGTCTATCCTTTTCTGTTACAACAGCACTAAGAAACTAAGACAAGATGCACAAAATGGTGAAGACCATTTTAAATCCGAAGGATAGAAGCATAATGATACAGAAAGTTCTGTACGTATGAAAGCATAGGGTATATGTTTGGGCAGTGACAATAGTTGGTATTGAAAAAGTAAGCTAGAGCTTTCTCCTAAAAGGTTATGCATGCTAGCATGTTTCATGAAATACTGTATGTGATCTTTACATTAATAATTACTGACCAATGAGAGACAGGATTTTAAATAGATATATGGTTATTTTGGTACGACTGTGAAAGATCTAGTATAAGAGGAAGGACGAGTTGCAGAAAAAGGCATCTTGAGTCTATTGCAATGGTCATTTTAAAGGGACCTATAACATTTTGAACTAGAGCAATATCAGAAATAATGGAGGTAGATTCAAAAGATAGTTTGGAGGTAAAACTGGAAATTCATGGAGATTTATAGAGGATATGAAAGAGCGTGGGTTAGAGAATTTAGCCTAAATAATTCACTATTAGATGGAAGGCAAAGATTTACTCATATTATGAAGAGATATACAACTGGGCTCCCATAAGCTTGTGGAAATAGTAAACTAAAAGATATTGGTAGTTTTCCATGCACGCTTGAAAGACCCCTCATCTCTATTCATATATTGGCTTTGAGTGAAGTCTTGTGATTTCAACAGAGCGGAATGGGACCTTGATTTAATATTCACATGCACTGCATTGGAGCCATCTTTGGAACTGAGATGGTCAGCTTAGTCAGTTGTTCCATACAAGGCTCAGCCCATGAACTCTGCTCTATTTAGGAGCAAGGCAGCCTAAGAGGAAGATAGAGGGGACATGTCGAAACTCATATCACTATATTAAAATTCATAAAAGAGAAGCATTTTCAATTTCCCCCATTACCCTTGCTAATCATTTAATAAAAAAATTCCTTTCAATATTTTTCCTTTTTTAATAATGAAGATATTTTCAACTCCTAAGGCTATCTGCAAAAGAATGTTGATTTGCATTTCAAAACTTTGCCCTAAACTGTCAAACTGAATAACACTTCTCTGAAAATTTCCTCTGTCAATGGAGAAGTGGTAAACAACTATTAAAGTATAAACAGACATTCTCTTCCACTGCAGCAGACTCCCCCCACCCTTTTTTTCCCCAGTCCTCAGCATGGTTAGTGTAGTGCTTTGTATGAGGGGCTTTCCAAAAGTGCATAGGAAAATCCCATTCCTTTTTTATTCTATTTTACCACCAACTTTTTAAAGCCCTGTTGGATGTGCTCAAAGATGCCCTGGTGGTGGGTTACCCATTTAGCTGCTAACTACAAGGGCAGCAGTTCAAAGCCACTAGCCACTTCTGGGGAGAAAAATGAGGCTTTCTGCTACCAGAAAGATTTATAACCATGTGAACCGACTAGGGAACTTCTACTCGGTCTTATAAGGTTGTTATGAGTTGGAATTGACTTAAAGGCTGTGAATTTGGTTTGGGATTTTGGTATGTCTTTGAATTGTTAGAAAAGTGCCAGGGACGTATTGCATTTAAGGGATCCGTCATTGATTGAATCACTTGGTGTTGTCGTGGGTGTGCATCGGGCTGCTACCCTCAAGCTCAAGCCACCATAAGCTCCACAGGAGAAAGATGAAGAGTTCGATGCCTGTGAAGGGTTACAGGTTTGAAAACTCCCAGTGGCAGTTCTACCCTCGTCCACTGGACTCCTATGAACTGGAATCAGCTCAATAACAGTGTATTAGTGAGTTACAGACATCAGAGATTATTTCTTCATTTTAATGATATGAAATTAGGCTCCGGGAATATACAGGTCCTTGGGTGGGGCAGATACTTTGCTTTCAGTTCCTAACCTTTCGGTTGGCAATTTGAAAGCCCCCAGATATGCCATGGAAGAAAGGTCTAGTAATTTCTTTCTATTAAGATGACCTAGGGAACCCTACAGAACATGTCATGGGGTGAATTGTTCCCTCCAAATACATGTCAGCCTGGCTGGGTTGTGATCCTCTGTGGTTTGGTAGTTATGTAATATCACACACACACACATACACACACACACACACACACACACACACACACACACGATGTAATATGATCCTATTAAGACAGGGGTATGCACTGACATCAAAGAGATTCTGACTCATAGAAATACTATGGAGCAGAGCAGAACAGTTCCTTTGGGTTTCTGAGAGTGTAAAAACCTGCTCTTTCTCCTTTGGGGTGCCTAATGGATTTGAACTGCCAACTTCATCATTGGTAGTCCAACACTTAACACACTATCCCACCAGGACTCTGTAAAAGTAGCATGAAACACCCTTAATCCCATCCCAGTCCTGATTCCATGAAAGGGGTGTTTCACAGGGTAGGCTGTACAATACCTTTTACCTAGAGCTGACTCTGTAATTGTGGCCTTCTAGCCTCCAAAATCGTGAGAGAATGAGTGCCCGTGGATTCAAGCCATCCACTTGTGGTATTTCTAGTACAGCAAGAGTAGGACCCTGCTTTGACAGCCAAAATGTGTACCCAAAATTTTTGGGATTGGGTAATGAGTAGAAGTTGGATGTGTACCGAGATGTCAAATAGGAATAGCTTAGATTTTCATGAAAAAAGAGTTGATGGCATTAGAGATATCAAAGGCAATTCTGGGCTCAGAAGGAAGTGAGGAGAACTATAACCCTAGGGCCAGTACAGATGGGGAGACACAGCAGCCCTGCAATAGTGGCAGCACAAGCAAGAAGCAAGACAGCAAGGGAAGTCAAGCCATGAACTGAGAGAGCTCAATGCCCAAGGACAGCAGGCTTCCTGGTGGAGTCATGTGTTTCTGGATACATACTGATGGAACTAAAGAGCTTTGTAAGGTTTTCCTGACCAAAGAATCAGGAAACAGGAGTTAGAGACAAAGAAACAGAGCTTCCCACAGTCTCAAAGGGTTGGGCCATGGCATCTTGAATTTCAATGAGTGGGGCTATGGCTTCTGGGGTTTCGAAGGGCGGAGCACACATTTTTAGAGTTTAAAGTGTTAGATCTTCACCAACTCCATTCAGGAGTGTGAGGTTTCCCTTCATTTGGGGCCATTGCCCAAAGAGCTTCCATGCCTGAGATGGCCAAAGGGTGAACTAGCATGGATTAAATTGTGACCGCAAAAATATGTGTCAACCTGGCTGAGCTAAGATTCTCAGGGATGTGATCTGATGTGATAAGTCACCATTGTAAACAAGTTGTAAGCAAGGATTACCGTGAGATGTGACACCTTTAATCCTGTCCCAAACCTGATTGGATATAGGGGACATGTCCCTGCTGATGTATGGGATGGGTCATGAGTTGCACTGCAACAACTAAGTCAGCAGGTGGAAATCACCAGCCACTCACCAAGATGAGGCTTTCTATTCCCATAAAGTAATTAAGTCTCAGGACCCCACAGGGGCAGCCCTAGTCTTTCCTATAGGGGCACTATGAGTCAGAATTGATACCAAGGCAGTGAGGTTTTTACTTTGATTTTGGTTCCTGAGATGTTACTTGAAACATTGGGAACTTTCTAGATGAAATGACGACTGTCACCTGGACACATGAAGACCTCCATGGAATGTTGGGTCTACAAATGCTGAGAGTACGTACACAAAGGACTTCCTCCTAAGTGGTGAACCCAAAGAGAGAAAGCTTTCTACCACAGCAGGTGCTGGGAACTTTTACATCTAGTCCCCTCAACTACAAGAGAAAAAAATTCATTTGTTAAGCCACCTACCTGTGCTGTTTCTATTAGAAAGACACTAGATAACGGAGACAGTACTGTCGTGCATAGGGTGCTCAGGGCTCAGACTTGACTCCGAGGTAACAGTGTTGTTTCATTGGGTCTCAGTTTCTAGATAATGCAAATCGTTAAAGCACTTTCAGGGCATCAGCAGGTTGAAGGGTGGAGGCTAACTTCTTGAACAGGTTTCCAAGGACAATTCTATGGCACGCGTTCTCCTCTGACCAGCACCAGTCAGAATTAACTTACAGCACTGCTGTTGTTTGTGTATTCTTTTTTGTTTTTTCAGTGAAAATATCTCTGTTAATACCAACTGTCCAAACCTGAGCAAACCAAGAAGAGTCCTCCATCTAGTTTACATGCTTATTATGCCATCAAGAGCATTTAAAATTTTATTCAATGGTACTATTTACAGAAATACACTTATCTTTTGGACATATCCATTCATGTATATAATGTAATAGATGTTACCTTGTGAGGCTGGCACAGGACCACACAGTGTTTCATTCAATTGGACCTCAGGTTGCTATGGGTGGGAGCCAACCTTGTGGCACATAACAACAACAACAGCAACAACAACAACAATAACAATAACCACATTATGATTATTTTGTGGCTCTTGCTGTGTAATTAAGTTAGTCATTCACATAAATAAAGTAGCCATCGATTTTACTAAAGAATTGTTGAACTGTGTTGGTGAAAAAAATAATTCTCAAATTAGTGAATTTATCTGAAACTGAATTTCTTCTCTTATTTTCTCCCAGCCATGACAATGCTGTTTATTAGTCATCAGTTCCCTGATTATTATGATCCTACAATAGGTGAATGAAAGTCTCTTTTCTTCTTTAGTACAAATAAGGAAACTCTAAAAAATGGCTCATTAATATTATTGATATCCGAGGAAAAAGTAAGACATATGTTTACACCCTGATTCCTACCACAGAGGAGAAAATAGAGAAAATGGTTTACTTAGAATGAAACAAGGAGGCTTTTGGAAAACCAAGAGTTTTCCAAACCTGCAGTCGGCATCATTGCCTCTGTTTTGTGAGGTGAAGGACTTTGTGGACTGGTGTTGGGTATGGGTTAATGTTGGACTTGTGGGCTTGGGCAGCATTGGGTTGGGATGTTTTCATAATGCACATTTTCTTTGCATAAAACTCTCTCTTATAAAAAAAAAAAAGGAAAGTGCTCACTCAAAAAGCACAGCTGTGCTCCAAGGTGTCAGAATCCCAACAAGGCTAATAAACAGTGAAATGAAAAAATGACAGGTAAGGTTTTAGTTGGTTGACATTTACAGAGCTTTGTGTAATCAATCAGTCATAAGGCTATCGTGAAACCCCAGAAGTTTCCACTGAATGACCATAAATATTTTTAAATAACTTGTTTTTCTGATCTGCAGACACTTGAGGCTGGCAAGGATAAGCATTTTACAAAATTAGTTTTATAGAAAGCCTGAAGTCAACATTCTTTCCAAGAACAGGTTGTGCAGGAATGAGAGTGGGCCATTGATTTCCTTGACTTGCCCAACCACATTCCAGATCCTGATCTCCTTTGCTAATGGCAGGTTGAATTCAGGAGTTCAGCTCTATAAAAATGCAGAAATAAAGCTGAAGAAAAATGGAGTCTAATCTGTACCCAAGTGAGACATTTAGTTATGACAAATACATACGGTTTTGAGGTTTGGCTGCACATCCTATGCACACATATGTACAGAGAAAATATATAAGCTATTGAAATAATTTTTTTCAAAAAATAGTGATTTGTTCTCACTTCTTACCATGCACACTGATATTTTTATTCTATTCTATTTATTTTCAATAAATGATGGATACTTTGTCAGACTTGGCTTTCTAGAGAACAAAACCAATGATGGGGATATATGTATATGTATGTATATATTATATTTCCATCCATATCTATATAGAGCGGGGAGGAGAAAGAGAGACCAAGAAAATGGTTCACACAATTTCGAACATTGACAAGTCCAGATCAAGGCCCCACAGGCTGCAGAGGAAGATAAATGCAAGGGCAGCATGCCAGGCTTGTGACAAGAGAGGCTAATGAATCCAGCTTCAGCAGGTTAGATGAGAGGTGACTGATAGCTACTGTCATTGGCAGGCAATCTGGAAGTCTGTTGGATCAATTCAAAGAACTTTAGATAAATGGGCCAGATGCAGAATCCAGACCCAGGACAGGCAAGCAAACTTGCGTACAGCATCCATTTGTATAGGAAGTCTCAAGGAAACCCTCCTTGCAATTACATCAGTTCTGTGACCTAAGTTGGGTGGTTGCATTCTACCATGGTCTTCTTACAATTGATTAGTTGCTGACAGTAAATCCCATTATGGAGTTGCTTACATTGTGCTGCATCATAGCCTGGGCGATAACCAGGCATTAACTGTGAAAATTATATATAGGGTCGCTATGAGTTGGTGTTGATCAATGATAATGAGACTGTTCTGTGTTTGTTTGGGTAAATCCTGGCCCAATAAAGTTGACTCAACACTTAACAATCGCAGATATCCAAACCAAACTTACTGCCAGTGAGTCTATTATGGCTCATAGGGATAGCTATAGTTATTGAAACTGAACATCTTCATGGGAACAGATAGTCTCTTCTTTGTCCATGCGAGCAACTGGAGTGTTGGACCTGCAGAACTTTCCGTTCGCAGTTCAACCATGACTTTACAACGTCACCGGTGTTCCTCTAATGATGGTTAGTATCCTCTAAATTGACTTCAGATTTCACTACTAGTCTCTATTTCAAAATCTGTGCTCTTGATGAACTAATGGATGCTGTTTATGCTAATTTGGTCATTCTGCATACTTGTATTTATCACTTGTTGATTTTTCTATTGTCATCTCAGTAAACTGTGTTGATATAAAATTGTCTTTGGGAAGGACTTCAAATTGATATACAACCTTGTGTGCCAGTCTCATTATATAGAGAACAATGAGACTCCACGAATGAGAACATGTCTGAGTCCAAGTCAAATCATGTGCCTTTCTTTCCCTTCCGCTTCCTCTCTGCTCCCATTGGAGAAGCATTGCACTAAGATACATGCTTTTATGTGTTTTCCTTTACCCTCAATTCAGAGAGAAAAAGGGTCTTTAAATTTGCTTTACTGAATCTAAGAGCTTCTTTAAAGAAATATTTAGAGATTCCTAAGCAGAATTTCCCAAGTAGATTCCATCTAGACATATGGAGGCATTTAACATACTATCCATGGAGCATTGTTCTGTGGGAAAAAGAAATCGTTTAACTTTGTGATAGCTCATTGCTTGCCTAACGTGTGAGCTCCAAACAATATTCTGTTTGGAATTCCCTTCCTTGAGATAGATCCTGTTCTCTTTCACACGGGGTAACACCCTATAATTTCTATTCTGCTCCCAAGCAATTGCAGATTGCATTCTAGGTCACCTAAAAATTCTATCCTCTACATAATTCTCCTGCACCCCACAAATTCTGAAATCATTAAAATATAGTTGTTGCCTGCCCCCCCAAATATCGTTTGCTAACATAGACTTCCTTATTGATTGAACTGAATTAGTTAAGGTTTAAGTGTAGCTGATCGAGATGTTATTTTTCAGAAAGGAATGCCTCACACCGAAGAGAAAATAATTACTTTATAAAAAATTCTAGAAGTGCATCCGGGACAGATAAACCCCTCAGGAATGGCAACAGGAGTAATGATGATACCATGAAGGTAGGGGGAAGATGGGGGGAGAAGGGAAAGAAACTGGAAACTGACTCCAATGACACATAATTCCCTCCCCCTCCCCAGGGGGATGAACAACAATAACATGGGTGAAGGGAGACAGCAGGACAAATAGGATATAAACATAATGATAATTTATATTTTATTAGGGGTCTGTGAGGGTGTGAGAGTGGGAAAAGGAGGGCAAAAAGAGGCGCTGATACCAAGGGCTCAAAGAGAAAGAAAATATTTTGAAAATGATGAAGGCAGCATATGTACAAATTTGCTTGCTACAATTGATATATGGATTGTTATTAGAGCTGTAAGAGTCCCCAATAAAGTGATTTATATTTTAAAAAAATGTTCTAGAAATGTTTAGCTGAAATTCTACTTTAATAATATTCTAAGTTCAGTCTCTACATATCTTCATTCTGAAATGTCAATTGCTTTGCCTCATGCACTATGAGTCAAAGAAGAGGGAGATTTCTAGATACAAGTTCTGAATCATTGAGCTGGTAGGGAACGTCAACAGCCCATCATTTATGAAATCATATGTTCCCTCTGTTGTTCATTGTCTTGTGTCACTGTTTAAGCTTTACCGACATGGGCATATCAATATCCTGTCCCTTGTCTACCAGTCTCTCTTGTCTAATGGCTGAATCAGCAGCAGATCTGACTCAATCACAAATGGCTCCAATAGGAAGAAGGAATGAGAAGTATGTTATGATGATTCCTTTAGATATGCGTAAAGTACATCTATAATTTGATATCAATCTAACTGGACAGTCAATGTTAACTTATAGCTGAAACCATACCTTTCTCTAGCTGCAAATAAAATAGGTTTAACAGAAGACGTTGGAACATGGAGAGACAGAGCCTTTTATTATTTACAATTCGATTTTCCCATTCTTACATTTCTTGAATTCTCTAATGGGAATATTAGTTAACAATTTTCCATTGGTATCCTTCTTAAGGAAGGAAGAAGTCCCAAATAATTTACTTTTCACCTGCTCAGGCTCCACTACTATAACTCAGTCTGACTGACTGTGCTCTCAAGAGGAATTCATACTAGTGTGTTTTGAAAGCCATACAAATTACTGAAGAATACTACCTATCAAAACAAGGTTGTTTATTTTATGATTTAGGTAGGAAATGAATATCTATTTTTCAATCCTCATTCAAGTCTACTTGTCATCCTACTGACTGGGGTATTTTGGGAAAAAAATTTTCTTTCTGGTCATTGAAAGATTTGTATGGTTTGTCTTCTTTCATATATTCAACTTAGAATTATTCTTCTTTCAATTTTATATCAATTAAGAAAACCCAGGTTTCCTTTATCTCTGATAAAATTGAGGATCTTATCTGATACCAGTGTTCTTCCCAAAGGAGTAATTGTTCTTAGTTACATAGCGACAGTTTCAAAGTCAGATTTAGTGTTTTCAGCTTCTGCAAAACCATAGAAGGTATTTATGAAAGAATATTTAAATTATTCTTCCATGCATGAAGATCTCGCACAAAGGTTAAATTAAGTTTCTTATAAAAGTACCAAATATAAAAATAATTCAAGTTTTTGTTATTTTATAACTGTTACATTGAGTTCTTCTAAGCATTGGACACTATACAAACTACCATTCGATTTTTTTCTATAGTAAAATAAAATGAATAAGAAATAACATTTTAGCCAAATATCTGATGTGAAACCGTTATATTAAAAAAACACAGCAAAATTTATTAATAAGAAATAGTTAAAGGTGGCCATTGTGTGAAAACTGTAAGTGCCTGATCTCTGAAAAGCAAATGGCTAGTCTTTAATAATAAAAATAATAATAATAGTAACACAGTTTCTGTCCTCACGGGGTTTTCAACTAAGGAAGATAATTAAAATAAATACCCAATCCTTATTATATCTGGGAAAACATGTTTTGTAAAAAATTTCAAAATGCTAAGGAGTTTGGGAAAGAAAAAGAGATCATTTAGTGACCCTCTCCTAAACTTTACCCTCTGTGATTTTAGATTAATGGACTTTACTTGTCATTACATAGTTCAAAAATATTTCTCTGGGGAGAGTTTTTAGCGAACTCTAGCTTTCTTAAAGATTTTTGAGAAAAAGACTTTTCAGGTGTGTTTTTTGCCGTGCCCCTTTAGTTTCATTGCAAATAGTTTGCAATTAAAAACCTTATTGTACATAATTCTAATAGAACATGAATTATGATATATTTAAAATCAAGCTTGAAATTCGTTTTTCCCTTACGAGAGAAGATAATACCCTCTTCCTTTGAATCAAAAGAATAAAGAGCAGGTTATCATCTGTGGCCAATATTTTAGTCCAAGTGTGAATTGCAATAGCATCAATATTGATATATTGATATAGTGAATATTTCTCCTTTCCAGATCTATTGGTAATCAAGTGAAAGTAAGCATGTGGAAAATAGAAAATTAGGTCACATCATTTGGCAAATTTGGCTGTGAAGAAGCTGAATTTGACCTGGCTGGACATTTTTGAATACTGAAAGATTTGTATTTCCTCTGAATTACAGAATATCTTGACTTTAATCAACTCATCTATGAATCGGTGATTGTTTCTCCTAATTCCTCAAGATGGGTATTTTGGCCCACAATCCCTGGAAACCTATAATCAACTTGATGGAAATAAATGAGAGAGAGAGAGGAAAAGAGAGAGGGAGAGGGGTGGGGATGAGGGATGGGGAGAGAGACAGAGACAGAGAGAGAACGCATGCAAGAGAGAGAGAGAGTGAGAGAGAGAGAGAGATTTTCTGTCTAAAAGTTCCCCAGGCTGGTAACATTTCTAGGATAAAGAAAAAATTCCAAGCGCAGAGGGAAGACTCACATGCTCTTTCTCTATTTACCATTTCTACTTCCACTTGCCACTACTCCTCTCTCCACTTCTTGGAACTCGGTCACATCTAAATTCTTTTGAATTTACAACCAACCAAGTTCTGTTTTGTCTCTCTCTCCACTTCCGTCTTGGTCTTCTCCCCTCTTACTGTCCCATTGCTTCCTCTGGATAGCTCCTTACGTCACAGATCTTTCCTTAAAGCCTTCTTTCAGAACCTTCAATTTCTCCTTAGTACAATTTATCTCTAAATAGTTGAGTAAATTATGGAGGTAAATTTAATTAAGAATTTTTTAGAGTGTGAATTCACAATTAATAGTTAGTGATTTGCC
>NW_022111300.1:30307000-30315185 GCF_000313985.2 Echinops telfairi | reverse complement strand
ATCCATCCATCCATCCACCTACCCATCCATCCATTCATCATCTATCTATCTATCCATCTATCTTTCTCTCTACCTACCTACATATCTATCTAGATATTTAAATTGGTTACATTAAAATATATAAAATGAATATGTTTCTAGGAATGCCTTAGTAATTATTGCGTTCTACTATAGTTTAGAACCCCATGGAACAATTAAATGAATAGCTAATTGAAGGTATGCTAGTGGCTGTTAGATGAAATTTTCTATGCATGTTCATTTAGATTTTTTAAATTACTGTATTTCTTGATGTAAAATTGGTACCAGAGGAAAGTTTATTTTAGAAAAGTAAAAGCATGGTGCTAAAATCAATCTTTATTTCATCTACTCTTTCTCTCTCCTTTCTCTTCTCATTGTCCTCTTTATTATCTATCCATTTAACAAATGTGTATTAGGTGTCCTCTCCATCAGGCAATGTGCAAGGCACAGAGACAATAGTGGACTCAAATAGACTGTCATGATTTCCTCATTAAACTTCAAGGTGTCATTTCATTTCATCGTGTCAAAACCTGATCTCTTACTCTAGAGTCCAATTGTCTTTATTCTCATTACATTAAGGGCTTTCAGCCATTATAAAAGCACAATGCACAATTCAGCTAGTAAACTGACCTTGAGGACCTATCCAATTGTTTCTTGGATTGTTTTCCCTAAGGAAGTAAACCACCTTACTAACCAAGGCATTAGCAATTACTTTGTTCCCCACTCCTCGATTATTCATGAAAGCAGAGTTTTCAACTCTACTTACATAACCTATTTCCAAGGGACACAATTGTATACGTTCTTGTAATTGACTCAACTGTGGATATTTTCCCTCTTTTAGTGCTTTAGAGTTCAATTTCACTTACAAACCATGAATACCGTATAATACAATCATCTAAGAGATTTATATTTTCCTGAGCAATTGGTCAAAGCTGTAACAGCTCTATAGGAAGAAAACAAGCCACACATAAGTCTTAAATAATTTGAGAGGCTGGTAAAAACATGGGCCTTATATAAGTGCAAAGTACATCAACAAGACAGACAGGCCATGTGCGGATGGCGTGATGCCCAATGACTGCTGGTGTAAGAAAACTATCTGTGATAGACCAGCAGGGGACAAATGTACCACATTAAGTATGCATTTCCCAGTCTCCCGGTTGGAATACCAAGTTCCTAAGCAAAGGGTTTTAGAGAAATAGAGTGTTTGAATCACATTAAAATGGCCAGCTCAGTGTCTAAAAGGCGTACTAATAGAGTTCCTCCTTTGTGTCTCTAGAAAATTCTTGTTAAAATGCAAATGCTCAGGGGGGAGGTAATGCTCCGAGCCATTAGGAGTCATATATTAGCATAGATTAATGTATCCAATTATTTTAGGGAGCAAACCACAGCTTTGGTTTACAGAGCAGTATTGGAGGAATAGCCACGAGGTCTGGAGGAGCTAGGGCATTACTACTGAGTGGAGTAAGTGTAGCAGTTTAATTTTTTAATAAAATAAAGGCTTATAAAACTAATTTGTAGAATTATTCTAATCTTCAATTTTGGAAAACCTGAATATGGTAGAATTGAAAGAAAATCAGTACCATATCCAATATATCAGAAATTGGATTCTGAGCTTTACATAGGTCCCTGGGAGTCACAAACGGTTCACAAAAGGTACACATTTTACTTCCTTGTGGCCATGGGGACACCAGAAATTGGGATTGACTTGACCTCAACTGATTTAAGTCTTTTTTTTCTCTTTACATAGCTAATTTAGTTTTAACATATAGGTCTCTTATGGCACATGATTTTTTCAGCGTGCTCTTATTTTTTTCTTGTTTTTACTAGCTTATTAAATTAACTACTAAAAACATGAACATGTACATATACACACAGGTGTGCATGCACCATAAAGCTTTATTTCCTAATTCAGCAATAACTTATTTCTTTAATAGAGTTTATCAACTTATGCATTAAGAGTTTTATGAAACTTATGCATTAAGAGTTTTATGATTCTCTATAGATATATTGGATTGTGTAAGATATGGGGGGGAAAATCTATTATAGAGGACAAAAAAGATTCCTTAGGGGTAGGGTGGGGGCTAAAGGGGAGCTGATATCACGAAGTTCAAGAAGAAAGAAAATGCTTTGAAAGTGATTGTGGAAGCAATTGCACAATGTTGCTTGGTGTGTTCAAACTATGGACTGTTAAAACAGCTGTAAGAGATGTCTGTTATGCTATCTGTATGATATCAATAAAATGAGATTTTTTTAAAAAAAAAAAGGAAGAAATTCGCTATTCTGTGTCATTTTTCCCAAATTCAGGAAAACTCCCTGAAGGTACGAGCAGCACATGTCTCAGTTTCCACGGGGCCAGATACAGCCATACTTGGAGTGCACGTTTTCACTGGAATACCTCGGTTGCAGAGTGCACGAAAGGCTTGGATGTCCTCTAGTTCCTGCTTAAGAACCTCTGGTGTCATAGTGCGTGATGCACTGAGCTGAAATCACAGGACAGCAGTTCAAACTCACCAGCTGCTGCACAGGAAAAAGACGAGGCTATGTACTCCTTTAAGATTTGAAGCCTTAAACACGCAAATCGGCAGTTCTACGCAGTTCTACAGGGCCCCTAGGGGTCAAAATCAACTAAATAGCAATGCATTTTAGTTTTGTTTGATTTCCCTCCTACCTAATGTACCCATGATCCCAAAATGTTATATTCTGTGCCGGTTTCACATTTGGTATAGCAAGTTCACTTCAGATTAAACCAAAACCTCTAATTTTTCTGTCCTGTTCCTGCAATGACACATGACCATGCTTCCTGGTCTTGCTTTGTATTGATTGGTAAGAATTGGAAATGGGTTCTGATTGACTCCTAGAAACATATTTGAGTCTCAAGTTTGCTACTCACTTCCATAAAACCAGCAACTTTTAACACCAATTCCATCCAAAAGCCAAAGTCTGCAGAGGTTGGTAAAAATACCTCACCTTTCTCATGATTTGTATTTGTTCTCACTCTCTGCCATCTTGTCTATGTTGACTCATTGTGACCCCCTGAGAGGTTTGCAGACTGTCACTGTTTACAGGAGGAGAAAGCAGCACATTGTTTTCTCCTCTGAGCTGCTGGTGGTTTGGAACTAGCTGCTGGTGGTTTTGAACTACCAACCAAGAGGATCACAGCCCAACACCAACCCACAACACCACCAGAGCTTCATAGTAGATTCTGCATTTATAGATAGTGTATAAATATAAATAACAGTCATCATAACTGGTCTTCATTGCAGGTATAGTGAAGTGAATTTGAACAATAATTTATTTTTGCCTTTTGGAAGTATGACTTCCCAACTCTATCCACCGTAAAGGACAAACAACAATGCTTCATGCAATAGTAAGGAGAATTCCCAAAACACAGGTGGCAACTCTGAGTCCCTATTTCCATTTAAATTTAATAAAAACATTAAACAAAGATAGAGGGCATCTTGCAGAAATGATTGAGTCGATTTTTGCAGCTGGGACTGTGCAAGATGAACCGATGACCTATGTTCTTGTGAGGCAGAATGACCTCAATGACCTTCTTCAGGTTTTGGTCAAAAGGCTACTGAGCAAACCGAAAAAAAATCTGCATTGAGCAAAAGATCGGGCAATGTAATCATCACTGAGAATCAATTACAATAAAATATAATAAAATTATACTGACTTATATTATAGTTCAAATTATAAGACAATAATGTAAAATGAGTATATTCAATTTGTGCAAATTTTCATCTTATTAGAGTTGTGCTGGATACAAAATACAATTATAACCTGAAACCTAAAGAAGCAACATAAAGCATTACAGTATCAGTAGAAAGCGTGCCAAACACCCAGTATTCTAGATGAGTTTTAAATAATATGAATGTAAACGATTAGTACTTATGACATGGCATAAATTAAACAGCAATTTATCAATAGGAATGTCAGTCAAGAATGTCAAGCTTATTTAAATATAATCTAAAATGTTCTAATTTCCCAAGGGCACACTGGGAGCAGTGATTATGTACTCATACAGCCCATTCATTTTTTGGAAATGTAGTAGTACTATTTATTGTTTGAAAAACAAATAAACAAAAGAAATGCAATTAAATGTGTTCTATTTTCCAATGTTATCTTACCAATGGAATGAAAGAGCAGAATATCTTGAAGGAAATTGTAATTAGATATGTGAATTGTTCTTGTGAACTTTTATGCCATCTTTGCAGAACTAGAATGTGGAGTTTTTGTAGAGTTAAAATAGTTATCCTTTCAATGTAAATGATATATAAAGAGAGAAGGGCCAGGTAGCAAAAAGTTGATCATGGACGAACTTCAGAGAAATCAAACAGCTGAAATATTTTTGATACATTTCTGTCACAGCCACCCCCCCATCTCCCCTTCTGTGAACAGACTGAGTTTCCCCATGTCTTATGAATGACAATTTCAAAAACACTTTTCTGCATCACTGGATGCTGTTTAAACCACACTAAATATTATGGAAATTTATGTTTAATTCTAAAGCATGTTCCACCCCCCAGCCTATTCTAATTAAAGCGTGACATTGACACATCCCATGCCCCTGCCTGATGCAGTATTGAAAATGCACTCAGTCTCACATGCTGATATCTCGCGAAACCAGGAAGTCACTTCCATCTCTAGTTTACATGATGCATTCATTTTCAGAGCAATCACGTGATGAGTGAGCATCTTGGAGAGTGTTCAGTTTTATGCACTGTCATGTTTGCCTTATTTCCACCACCGGATACAATTAACCATCCCAGTTTTAGCCAAGTGGTTTCACAAGTAAAAGTTATGTATGCTCATCTGTTCCAGAAAACAAATACATTCATTTATACACTGTTATCTTATGATGAGATTATTATTTTAAAAATATATATATATTCCCAAGTGTTCCCCTTTGCTTATAAGTCAAATATTTCAAATCCATGAACTATTCATTATACTATAAACTTGTAATTCACAATCTTCACCCCGGTGCCTAAGGAAAACACTGAAGGTATGTATGGATATTTTCATAATGAGCTGTCTTATTGAACTTGAATTAAGGTTGCCAGTCCTCTAATAGAACGTTTATGTAAAAATAGCTCTACAGTGAAGAAACTGAAGAAGCTTGCTTCTGTTCCACCACCATAGTTTGTTCTTTTTCACAGCTCAGTTGAACTTCACCAATCTTTATTTCTTGGACCTCTTGCCCTAATGTCAAACTTAAGCTATGCTATTCTGGCTTTCATGTTACTTAATTTAATTGACAATTTCCTCAAAGCATACATAATTCTAAAAACAATGCATTTTCTTTGCAATAACTTTGTTTAGGTTTTAGTCCTTAATAATATTTACAATATTGTGAAATCGAAATAACCGACATTTTTTTTAATGGTTACTTTCCGATTGGAGTTCCAGACTATTTCTGTTCCCCAAGTAAAAACAGACCAACCCCAAGTAACCACTGGGCAGTATAGTTCTTTATTACATGTGGTTAAATGACCAGTTTTTTGAAGAGCCTTAGATATTTTAGTTGAAGATACACCCAGATACACACATACCAGAGCTCCAGTCAGTGGTTAATATTGGTGGGAATAAAAATTACAAATGTCATTTTGAAGAACTTGGAAAATTTCCGTATGCTCAGTATTACAAATTGTTTTTAAAAGCATGAGAAAAGAATGTGCTTTCCTAAGTAAATCTGTTCTCAAGGTACACTTCTGGTGCTGGAGACATAGCATAAACCAAGCCAAATTCACAGTCATGGAATAAATTCCAAAGGCGTATCCTGGCCCTGTAGGAACAAAGCAGAGCTACCCCATTGCCAGTACACCACCAGGGCTCTGAGGAACACAGCGCAGAAGGAGACAAAGTCCCGATGGTGATTAAAAAAATAGAACAATGGACTCATGGTTTTTTTTTCTCTCCAAAAGTTTTATTTGCAAGTAATTTACAAAGTTCAATCATGTCAAGGAGAATTGTACAATCACCCCCACATCAATGGATATAGAACATGCCCCCTCCCAGGGTTAAATAGCCTTTAGTTGAGTTATGCAATCACAATCTATTCTAATGCTCCCTCCCACTCACCTCCCCACCATTTACTCCTGAGATCCCCTTACCCTCCCCATCATCCACCCCCCTTCCCCCATCCCTGTATTCCTTATGACTCCATGAATTGGTTATTCTCATTATGCATCCACTCCTCCCGTGCTAGCAGGATGTTCTTCTCCAAGGACTGGTCCCTCTTTGATAACAGGTCTGAAGTATACGAGCTGAAGTCTCAACATCCTCGCTTATAAAGAACATTCTGAATCCACTTCCTCCAACACAGATTTGTTAAATTTATCTGGGAGTTCATAATATATTTAAGATTCTTTGCCAACACCATAACCCATAGGATCAATTCTTTTTCACTCTTCTTTATCTAGTGCCCATCTTTCAAGTACATAAAAGGCGAATGGAAATGTCATGGCTTGAGTCAGACACACCTTTGCTTTTTTTAACACATTAACGAGATCATTTGCAGTATATTTGCCTAATGCAACATGAAGTTTGATTTCTTGGCTGCTACTTCCAAAGTATTGACTGTGGATGCAAGTAAAATGAATGCTTTGACTTCAGTCTTTTCTCTGTTTTTACAGTGTTGCTTAATATCCAGCTGTGAGGATTTTTGTTTTATTTTGGTTGAGGTGTAATCCATACTGAAGGCTGTAGTCTTCCATCTTCACTAGTAAGTGTTCTAAATCCTCTTGGCTTTGAGAAAGCAAAGTTGTGTCATCCGCATCAAAGGTTGTTAATAAACTTTCGTCCAAGAGTGATACCAAATTCAACTTCATGTATCGTTTCTCTAATTATTTTATTACTCAGTATTCAGAGTGAGTAAGTGTGGTGAAAGGATACAACCCTGACACACAATGTTCTTGATTTTAATCCATGCAGTAATCCCTTGTTTGAATGATTACCTCATGGTCTATGTACAGATTCTGCATGAGCACAAGTGTATGCACTTCCCAGTTTTCACGATGTCATCCATAATCAGGTCTAGTCCACACAGTCAACTGCCTTTAGACAGACAAGAAAACATACTTCAGCCAAGATATGTCTAGCATCAACAGTGATATCCTTCGATTTATGTCCTCTTCTGAATCTGACTCAGATTTATGGCACTTTGTTATCAAAGTACTGCTGCTGTCACTATAGCAGTGCATTAATTTTCAAACTATGTTTGTCAGCAAATTTTACTTGGTGTTACTAGCTATATAGATTAAAGATTTGTTCCACTTTGGCTAGAAAAATATCTCCTTTCCAGGTTCCTGGACTGCAGAGCAGTGGGATTTGGTGTAGCTTAATCTTGACGTTCAAGTAAAGTTTTTGGATAACATCTGATGTGTAGTATATGCTCATTAGCATCATTCTTTTTTCTTTCTTTTTAAAAAACATTTTATTAGGAGTTCTTGCATATACAATTGCAATTAATAGGTCCAATAGATCAAGCATAGTTGCACAACTGCTGCCATCATCATTTTGAGTACATTTTCTTTCTTCTTGAACTCCGTGATATTATTATTATAGTTTTTTTCCCATAATTACACATTGCAATGAATCCATTCACCTAAAATTCTGATGTTTGCTCCCCTCACGTGGGGTTATAGCGTCATCATTGCTGTCAGTTCCCCTTCCCTCCTTTCCGCCTATCTTTTCCTGTACCCACAGGGAGTCATTACTCCCATTACTGCTTCTGAAGGATTTATCTATCTTGGATTTCATGTGTAGAAAGACCTTCAATGTACCCATGTACATATGTAGGACTAGCAAGATTAGTGAGTTAAAATTAGGGCCATAATAGTGGGAGAAGGAAATTTTTAAAAACTAGAGGATAGTTATGTGTTTCATCAGTGTTCTACTGCACACTGGAAATATCACCCCTCCCCTTGGCCCCTCTGTGAGGGACTGTCCAATTGTCTTACAGATGGGCATTGAGTATGCACTTTGCCTATGCTCCTTTATGTCAATTTGATTTCTTGTTTTTTAACTTCTCATATCTATTGCCATCGACATTGCATGATCACACAGGCTGGCATGCTTCTTCCATGCAGGTTTTGTTGCTTCCCTGCTAGAAGGCTGCTTGTTTAACTTCAAGCCTTTAAGAACCCAGATGCTATGTATTTTT
>NW_022111300.1:30296792-30305417 GCF_000313985.2 Echinops telfairi | reverse complement strand
TCCAGACTGTTCATCCAGCCTATCTTATCTAGATAGATCTGCAGAGATAATAATATGCACCCAAAAAACAAGCATAGCAAGACGCAGTGATGAAAGAGAACACAACGATGACAACAAAAAAGAAAACCAATGACCCATAAACAAATAAATTAATTAAAAAATAAAAAGACAAAAAAATTTAAAAAGAAAGAAAAACCTGTAAATAGATCAAGGTCTGATTTTTGACCTCTAGGTATGTCCTGCAGTCAAGTCCAGTGGGTGTCATGCTCTGGCCCCTGAGTTCATCCTTTGCACTCCCTCTGGACCTCCCTGCTCTGCTCCCCCCATTGCTCTGCCACATGCATTTAGAGTTTTGCCTCAGTGTTGCAGGGTTAGCCCGGGCCAATCCCAACACTGAGTCTCCAGTATTGTCCCCCATAGGGCCATGAGTCAGCGAGGGACATCATGTCTCATAGTGGGATCAGCCATATGGTCCACTCTATGCATTGGCTGTTCACAGTGGGGATATCGTCCTCCAGACCTGGTGGGCCACTCTCTCTTCCTCCGCATTTATTTGCTCCCATGTGCTCTGATCAGACATGTCCCTCTCCCCTAGCTGCAGCTTCAGTGCTGT
Organism: Echinops telfairi; assembly: GCF_000313985.2. Taxonomy (NCBI): domain Eukaryota; kingdom Metazoa; phylum Chordata; class Mammalia; order Afrosoricida; family Tenrecidae; genus Echinops; species Echinops telfairi. Next base: position 30,304,804 of record NW_022111300.1, on the reverse strand, counting down.
CCCCTAAAGTAAATTCTTCTGGGGGGAGGGGCGGTTGTCTAGTAGCTGGTACGGGGCAGAGCCCTCAGGCCCCTCCACTGGCTCTACCATATGTACCCGTGGATTTTGTCTGGCCCCTGTCATACTACCTGGACCTCACTCCTGGAGTGTTTGTATACAGTAGCTTTTTCCCTGTGCCCCTTTTGCATTTTTCTTTTCTCTTCTTTCGTTTGTTTTTGTTTTTTAATAAACTTACCTGAGCAGTCTTATGTTGTACTTGTCCTTTTATGCTTGGCTTACTTAACTTAGCATAATTTTCTCCAGTTCTCCCCATGCTGCGATATGCTTCATGCATTCATCACTGTTTTTTAGTCATGCATAGTACTCCATTGTGCGTATGTACCATAGATTTTTAATCCATTTGGTTGTTGATGGAAATGTGGGTTGTTTCCAACTCTTTGCGATTGTGAACTGTGCCACAATGAACATTGGAGCACAGATGTCTGGTCCTGGTTTGTTTCTTGCATCTTCTGGGTATATGCCCAGTAACGGGATTGCTGTGCCATATGGTAACTCAATTTCCATCTGTTTTAGAAATCGCCAAATAAATTTCCATAGTGGCTATACATACCTGCAGGTCCACCAGTAGTTGATGAGAGTTCCTGTTTCCCCACAGCCCTTCCAACATTTGTTGCTTTCTGACTTTTTGAATTGCGCTATCTTTGAGGATATTAGGTGGTATCTCAAAGTTGTTTTAATTTGCATTTCTCCTATGGCTAAAGATCAGGAAGATTTCCTTAGACGTTTATTAGCCATTCAGATTTCTGCCCCCGTGAAACTTCTGTTCAGGACCTTTGCCCACCTCCTCAGTGGGCAATTAGTTTTTGTCTTTTGGGGAGCTAGCAGAGTATTGTAGATTTTAGTAATAAGGCCTTAGTCTGATGTGTCATTGCTAAAGATGATTTCTCAGTGGACTCTCTTCTTACTCTCTTGGTGAATTCTTTCTATATACACAGGTGTTTTATCTTCAGTATATCCTATTTGTTAATTTGTGCCTCCTCTGTGTTTGTGTCCTTCCCTATTTCTGATAGCCCATGTATTCCCAGTGCCAAAGTTCTCAGGTTGGTGCCAATTCCCTCATTGATGGCCCTAATAGTTTGAGGTATAACTTCAAGGTCTGTGATCCACCTTGATTTTATTCTTGTGCATGTAGTGAAATACAGGTCTTGCTTCATTTTTCTTCAGGTCAATATCCATTTTTTCCAGCACCACTTGTTAAAGAGGGCATCTGCTTCCTATTGGATTTTTTGGGCCTTTATCAAAGATCAGTTGTCTGTATGCCAATGATTTTATTTCTGACTTTTCAGTTCTTTTCCATTGGTCTGATTATCTGTCATTCTACCAATACCATGAGGTTTTGACAACCGAGGCTGTATAATATGTACTAAAGTCAGCTAGAGCAAGCCCTTCCACTTCATCCTTCTTCTTGAGTTTTCTGCTAATTCTGGGCTTCTTCTTCTCCATGTAAAGTTGGTACTCAGTTTTTAAATTTCTTTGAAGAAAGATAAATGTAATTGTATCAGGATTGCATTAAACTTATATAGTGCCTGGGGCAGAACTGACATCTTTACTATATTGAGTCTTCCAATCTATGAGCATGGGATATTCTTCCATTTGTTGAGGTCACTCTTGGTTTCTTGTAATAGTGTTCTGTAGTTTCCCTCATATAGATATTTTGTTCTTTTATTCAGGTATATCCCTAGATATTTCAATTTGTGCTTGGCTATTGTGAAAGGTACCACCTTTTTGATCTCCTCTTCTGTGGTCTTATCCTATGTGTATAGCAGTCTGATGGACTTCTGTTTGTTGATCTTGTATCCTCCCACTCTGCCAAACTCCTCTATTGCTACCAATATTCCCCTTTGTGGTGCTTTTGGGAGTTTCCATATATAAAATCATATCATCTGTAAATAACAATAGTTTCACCTCTTCCTTCCCCAGATGAATACCTTTGATGTCTTTTCTTTGCCTTATGCTCTTAGCTAAAACCTCCAGTATGATATTAAATAAGAGTGGGGTCAAGGAGCATCCTTGTCTGGTCCCCTTTTTCAGTGGGATTGTGTTAGTCTTTTCCCATTGACGACCACGTTGGCTGTTGTTTTTCATATATAGCTGGTTTTGTCTTGAGGAATTTTCCTTCCATTCCTATCTTCTCAAGTGTCTTAAATAGGAATTGGTGTTGGATGTTGTCAAATGCTTTTTCTGCATTTATCAATATTATCATGTGGTTCTTATCTTCTTCATGTCAATGTGGTGAATGATACTAATGGTCTTTCGTATATTGAACCATCCCTGCATCCCTGGTATGAATCCCACTTGGTCATGGTGAATTATTTGTTTTATATACTTTTGTATTCTATTGTCCAGTATTTTGTTAAGGATTTTTGCATTGATGTTCATTAGGGATATTGGTCTGTTGTTCTCAATTCTTGTGGGATCCTTGCCCGGTTTTGGTATTACACTTATACTAGCTTCATAGAATGAGTTTGGGAGTTTGCCGTCTTTTTCTATGTTCTGGAAGAGTTTGTGTAGGATTGGTGCTAGTTCTTCCCTAAGTGCTTGGTAGAATTCTCCTGTGAAGCCATCTGGTCCAGGGGATTTTTTGTTAGTAATCCCTTGATAACCTTGTCTATTTCATCTATTGCTATGGGTCTGTTGAGATTCTTGATGTCCTTTGGGGAGAGTCTAGGGAGGGATTGTTTTTCTAAGAATTTGTCCATGTTTTCTAAGTTGTTGAATTCATTGGAGTACAATCCTTTATAGTACTGTGTAATTATCCTTTTGATTCCATTAAGGTCTGTTGTAATGTCCCGTCTTTCATCCTCATTCTTGCTACTGAAATTTTTATCCCTCATTTCTTTGGGTAGATTTGCCAGCAGTCTGTCGATTCTGTTTATCCTTTCAAACTTTTAGTAGGATTAATTTTTTCCATAGTTTTCTTATTTTTCCTCTCCTGAATCTCAGCCCTGATTTTTATTATTTCATTTCTTCTTCTATTAGTTGGACTGTCCTGGTGACTCTCGTTTAGTTGGTTAAATTTTGTGCCAGCATATCAACCATGAGTCTCTTCCTTTCTCAGGTGTGCATGTATTGCTATGAAGCTTCCTCTGATAACTGCCTTTGCTGTGTCCCATACGTTTTGGTATGTCGTGTTCTCATTCTCTTTGGTTTCTAGAAATTTCCTAATTACACCTCTGATCTGTGCTAGTACACACTCCTTTTGCAATAGTTATTCATCCTCCAATTGTTTGCTTTTGTTTTCTTTATCTTCCTTTTGTTGATTTCCAGCCCTGTGCACAGTGGTCAGAGAGAGAGGGTTCTGTATGATATCACTGTGCTTAAATTTATGTATATTTGCCTTTTGCCCCAGCATGTGGTTTATCTTCGAATATGTATTTGAGCTTGAAAAGAATGTGAATTTTTTGTATTTGGATGAAAAACTGTAGCTATCAGGTCAAATTATGTAATTATAGTATTTAGATCTCTAGCCTCCTTGTTGAATGTCTTTCCCTGTGATCTATTTTTCTCAGGGAGCGGTGTATCGAAGTCAGCCACTATAATTGTTGAGGCTGTGATTTCTTTTTTTTCATCTTTTGGAGTGTTTGTTTGACATATTCTGTGGGTCTCTCATTTGGGGCATATATGTTTACAATGCTTAGTGGATCTTGCTATGTCTTTTACTAGCCGGGCACCATCACCTATATTCAGCACATTTGCTTATCCACCCATTTTGTCTTCAGTGATCATGTCAAGAAAATGAGTATCATACGTTGCCACATCGCTAGAATAAACTGTTCTTGTACTGAGGTAGGATTTAAGTAGAGGCTCAAAGTCTATTTGTTTCCTTATTGTACTTTGATAGATAGATAGATGGATAGATAAATACATAGATTATAGATAGATACTTCTCATTATATATTTGCATATATAAATACCTATATTTATACCTATACATTATTTTTACATCCTTGTTGTTTCCTCTATTTCTTTTTTCTTTCCTCTTACCCCACTATCATGTTCACCCATTGTTCACCTCTCAGCAATTCCTCTCAGGTACATCTCAATTGATGAAACATCACCAGGAACCTACACCCTCCTTACCTTTGATTTTAGACTCCTTGCTATTCTCCATCCCAGACATATTGGCTGACCATTGTCCTCCTTCCCCACATCCCCCTCTCCCATGCCCGCCCCCCTCCCAACCAGAATTGTAGGTACTGTTGCTGTCTTCTTGAGTTTGCTTGTCATGTCTATCTTGTCATTTTAAAAAGCTATGAAACAAACAAACATAGAAATAGTACCAGGACTAACTACTGACATTTGTGAATATCCCCGATCCAATTCAGGTGAGATGTCAAACGCTGCCCAGTAGAGACAGAAGTCTACTTTCAAGATTCCTCAGGGACTTCTAGGCTTTACTCCTATTGCTGATTTTTTGTAATGTCCTCTTAGTTTGCCCCCATAAGGGGAAATCAGATTGGCTGCATTCCCCGCACTGTATCTTCAATGCTGTCCTCTATAGCACTGTGTTCTTGGAAGGAGATGTCATGTTGCCAGCTGGGGTCAGCTCTGCTGTCCATTTTGTGAACTAGCTGCTCAGAACAGGAACATCACTCTCAGGGTTTGTTGTACCAGAATGTGGTCTACACTCTCTCTTTTCCCTTTTAGTTTGTTCCCGTGTGAACAGGACAGCCCTGCTGCTCTCCCCAGACTGTATCTTCAGTACCGTCTTCTATAGAGCTGTCATCTGGGGTGGGGGAGGTAGTCCCTTGAGCTGGGCCTGCTCTTGCAGTCCTCTCTGTTGGTGGGCTGCTCCTTGCAGGTAGGTCTCCCTCAAGGACGGGTGCACTGGAATGATGTCTGCTCTCTCTCCCCCTTTCCTGTGGCGACATAAACAATACCTTCCCCAGGGGTGGATTAATGTGTGTAATGCCCTGCTTCAACTTTTATCCTTTTCTCCTCCTTCTGCTGGCCTTAAAGGCATGAAGGAGGAGGTAAAGATGTCATGCAGCCCCGGTGCTATCTGCACCCTTTTTTTCCTCTTTTATTTTTGGTGCCATGTGTCTCCTTGGATTTGGTCTGACCCATCACAGTAGCTGCTCTTTAGCACAGAGACAATGTGCTGTGTTCATTTTCTTCTATACCCATTGTGTTGTTGGAACTTACCTCAGTGGACTCATGTGGTGCTTGTCCTTTTGTGCTTGGATAACTTCACTCAGCATCATTTCCTTCCATTCTTTCTGGGAGATGATATATTTCATGTTTCCCTTGAAGCTTTTTAGGGATACATAATAATCCACTGTGTGTATAACCAGAGTTTTTTAATCCATTCATCTATTCATGGAAATTTAGTGCGTCTCCAATTCTTTGTGATTTTTGTACTGTGCCACTATGAAAATTGGAGCGCAGATGTCTGGTCGTGGTCTGTTTCTTACCTCTTTTGTGTATATGCCCATTAGGGTTGGATCATAAAATAACTTGATTTCCATACTACCAGCAGTGAACGAGAGTTCCTGTCTTACCATACCCCTCCAACATTTGTTGCTTTGTGATATTTTGAAATGAGCTATCTTTGAGGGTGTTAGGTGGTATCTCATAGTTGATTTAATTAGCATTTCCAAGATGGCTAATGATCAGGAACATTTTCTCATGTGTATTGGTTGTTCATGTTATGCTTCCTCACTTGAGAATATTCTGCTCAGGTCTTTTAACCACCTCTTCTGTGGGCAGTTTTTTTTTTTTTTAATAGGCTTGCAGAATATTGTAGATTTTAGTCATAAGCCACTTGTCTAATATGTCATTGCTAAGTATTTGTTTCCAGTCACTGGGTTCTCATTACTCTCTTGATGAGTCTTTTGATGAACACAGGTATGGTATCTTTAGTTTGTCCCACTTGTCTATTTTAATTCCTGTGTGTCTATCATTCCCTATTTCTGGTAGCCTATGTATTCCCTGCCTGCCCCAAGGTTTTTAGATATCTCCCATTTTCTCATTGATGATTCTGAGAGTTTGTGATTTTACCAGAGGTCTGTGATCCACCTGGAATTTGTTCTTGTTCATTTAGTGAGGTAAGGGTCTCCCTTCATTTTTCTGCAGGTAGATATCCATTTCTTCCAGCACTATTTATTAAAGAGGGTGTCCACTTCCCATTTGATGAATTTGGGGGACCTTGTCAAAGAACAGTTGCCTGTATGTTGTTGATTTTATTTCTGTGGTTTCTGTTCCTTTCAATTGTTCCGAGTATCTGTCATTTTACCAGTAACATGCTGTTTTGACAACTGTGGCTGTATACTAGGTTTTAAAGTCAGGTAATGCAAGCCCTCTGACTTTGTTCTTCTACTTGAGGAGTTATTTGCTAATTCGGGGCTTCCTCCATTTTTATATGAAGTTGATGGTCAGTTTCTCCATTTCTTTGAAAAAAAAAAGATTCTGGTATTTGTATCAGGATTTCATTGAACTTATATAGTGTCTTGGGTAGGGTTGACATGTTTCAATATTGAGTCTTCTGATCCATGAGGAGAGGAATATTTGTTCAGTGTACCAATTGAATCATTATGGTGAGATCGTATATGTCTATGATGCACACCTTTCTTGATATTAAACCAGGCAATATGCCCTTGTTCTTTCCACCCAAGTGCCCCTTTATTCAGAGACAAGTTCTGCAGAAGCACAATGAAATATTCTGGAATTCCAATTTTTCTGAAAGTTATCTATAGTTTGTTATGATCCACACAATCAAATGCCTTGACATACCCAATAAAACACAAGTAAACATCTGTTTGAATCTAACCTGCACCTCCGGCAGCTCCCAGTCAATGTCCTGCTGCACTTATTTTGGGATGAACTTCAGCAAAACTTTATTGCATTGACATCAATGGTTTGGCTTTGTAATTTGAGTATCTGGTTTGGTTCCCTTTCTTTTTGAATGGATACAACACAGACAAGTGGTGGAGGATGTCATAGAATCAGGCAATGTTCCTTTCTCATGGGCAGAGAGTTGCTCTGAGGCAGAACCCATGTTGCAGCATGATGATCATCCGTCTTTGTGGTAGTCTGAAGGTTTACCTGCAGCACACAAAGAATAGAGAAAAACCAAATCACAATACCATTCCTAATATTTGTATGTTGACGACAGGTGTTTATTGTCTTATACTTGAAAACTACTTTTCTGAATCTGAAAACCTGGGCTCACATTTTACTTTCTTTTGCAAATTAAATAGGCTACTTTGTGCTCTTCTTGTGCAGAGTATGATAACAATCTAATAAGAAAGAGAAAGTAAATTCGATTATCCTCAGCCTTCACTGATGTCATGAGGCTTTCCCAGTGATGAAAACCCTGGGTTGACTTTCCCAGGTACACAATGTAACTTTTTAATATATTTTCATTTTCTCTTTGAGGAAAATTTCTTTGAAGTATAGTTTCAATAGTTATTATCATCTTCACGGTGCTCTCCTCTAGTCACTACTATTTTTAACATGCTGAAATACCTTAATCTCATATCTTTGGACTTCTCTTGAATCTAATTTATTTTTTTCCTTTAAAGAATTTCCGTTTAAAAAAATAAAAAGAATTTCCGTTTTTCATTTACCAGTACTAATGTACTAACCATTATAACTATTCCTTTTTTTTCTCCTAAATTAGCCTTTATTTCTAAAAAAAAAGAATAGTTCTTTTCTAAGTGCTGTCACTTAATTTAGGAGTTCTCCTAGCACCACTTATGATATTTAATATATTAAACAATTTCATGATGCATTTTCACTCATAAGAAAATATTTTCCAATGTTTGGTTACCCTCCTTCTGTCATGTCGTATTTTCCCATAAGGCTGCTATACACACACATGCACCGTGTTTCCCCGAAAGTAAGACATCCCCCACAAATAAGACCTATTTACAGTTTTGCCTCTTGCTGAAATATAAGGCATCCCCCAAAATAAGACCTCCTCAAACATAAGGTCTCCCCGATAATAAGGC
>NW_022111300.1:30278353-30296212 GCF_000313985.2 Echinops telfairi | reverse complement strand
ATATATATATATAAATTTCTGTTTTGTAAATTATTTAAAATATGAAAACATAATATCTGTGAGTTTCTGTCTTTGTTCCCTTTCTCTAATTTTATAATAATCTTCTTTTCAGTTAACACTAGTGGGTTCTTGCTCAATTCGTTTTGCCCCCAAACTATCTTTGAGATGTAAAACTACTGTTTTTACAAACTTTGCCTAGTTAGTTTGGGAAGTATTTGGACATAGTCTATCTCAGCATGTGTCTAATGTTAAAATTGTTCCCTAGTAAATTAACTGGTTATCATGAATTAGAATTTGCTTGCCAAGGGCTGTATAGGAATGTCTGTATTATTTGGAAATAATATCTAAGAACTGTTGTGATTTGTTTAAAAACCCAAGCCAAGAAGTCTCTAAATTGAGGCAAAACAACTGAGATTCTGCCAGAGGGATTTTTTCCCTCTGACTGACCATTCACTTTGATAGTTTAGTTTATATTCTGTCAATCAACCACTGTATTAACGATACAAAGCCATGTACATATATAGACACTGTGCCTGCATATCTTAATAGGGGACATGTTAGCCCACATCAATAATTGCAATAAAAAGTGTGATGTGAAACATGCAGTGATGCCATGGAGAGGAGGAAGCACTTAGCTTGAGACCTGGAGAATCAGTGGGGTGGTCTGAGGGCATTCCAGAGGGAAACCCAGTGTAGGTGCAAACCCCAGAGTCAGCAAACTGGACTAATTGTACTTCCCAGCAAGTATAGGGCACACTGGGGCACTGGAGGTCTCCCAGTAGATTTAAATCTGCTTACTGTGAAATCCTGCTAATGCAGTTCACGATAAGTGAAAAAAAAAATACATATCTTAAAATCAATGTTCTTGAAAATTATGTTTTCATGTTTATAGTACCTCATGAGAAATGTGAAAACTCCCATGTATTCCATGCTAAGGATTGTGGGTCATGTTTCCATAAAATCTCTCCAACTGCAGTTCTGAATGAGCTAAATTTAATCCAAGCAAGGCAGGAGAAGCTGACCTGTGGAGAATGTGCTCTTTGTGACAGGCATTTTGATCAGGTGTAGGAATCAAGAATGGGAAGCTATCATAATTGGGTTTTTTAAAAAGATTTAAGGACCAATTTTTTTTATGTTCCCTGCCCCCAAAGGTAAATTTACAATGAATAACATGAAATAAAAGCTTTTTTCCTAGAGATGTAGTACTTTAGCATAAAAATTCCAGATTAACCAAAATAGTAATTTCAACTGATATTTAGGGGGACACCTAATCATCTTTTAAGGAGTCCTGGTAATGAAGTACATACCAATTAGTCTGATAAATGTAAGGTCAGCAGTTAAAAAACGCCAGCCACTCCATCAGATAAAGACCGGGCTTCCTCCCCTTGTGTAGAGCTACAATCTGGGAAATTCACAGGGTCACTTCTACTCTGTCCTATAGGCTCACTATGAGTCGGCATTGACTTGCTGGTAGTGAGTTGTTTTGCTGTTGTTGTTGTTATTTTGTACTACTTTGGCATTCCATAAACCATCCTTAAAGAAAAAGAAAGAACACTGGAGGTCATTTCTAGATCCTTCTCATGATTGGCTAAAGAGACCAAAGGCAGCAGAGAAAAATAATTTGCTGCCACACAGGGAGATTACAGCGTTTTTTTAAAAGGAAAATTGAGCTGTTTTCCCTTTTAAATTGGGTGAGTGGTATAATGACTATTGATGTACACTTATGTAGGCCCTAATGACCAAAGTATGGGTAGGCCTACTGGAACAATATACATGTGAATGAGTACGTAAATGTTTGTGTATCATTGAAATGATGCAAACAAGGATAATTTCCAGCCTCTAAGTCAACAAATTAGTATTCTTAAATCCATCTATAACTTAGTTTCCCAATATGCCAGCAATATATCCACAGGTGCTGGAATGGAATTATGGATTGGCTATTTTCTCTAAGTGAAGAAATGGAATGCCTTCATATTCTCTGCTCTGTTGGTTCAGTGATTCTCTAGCCCCTTCAAGGTCCCAGGTAGAACCACCAATCCCTTACTCTCCTGCTCCCTCACAAGACCTACTCTCAAGCAGGGGTGATGACTGCATATGTAATATATGGCAATTTCTTAAAATTATATTTTATATAGAGAAAAGCTCTCTGGCTGGTCTGTGCCTCTCAAATTCTGAAATTTCGGTCTTATTGCATACTTACAAACACCCAGAGGAGAGGGAAGGCATTGTTACTTTTCTTAATTTTCCAAATCTAAAAGAGTACTTTAAAATATTTTAATTTATGTTAATTCATAAGTGGTTCTTTGTTAAATGAGGATATGAAAGAAGTAACATTAAAGTCCGTAACAAAATTAGAAACAAAAAATTAAGGTTGAAAAGATGTAAAATAAATAAATACTTTTTTTAAAGATGTGAAATTAAAATTTCAAGCTCTGCTTGAATGTCCAAATGACTTTTGGGGCCAAGTATTTTTTATCATTTAATTAACAAAAATAAAATATCTATAGACTAGGTCTGCTTTTGTGATTTATACTTCATATTATTAAAAATATTTTCCACGTGGGAAAGGAAGTATATGTTTTCCTACAGTTCTCAACTGTAGGTGAAACTTCAAGAGAAAATATTTTACCTGAACATGTTGCTGATATTGTTAGTTTTTGATGACTCAGTTCTGATTCATGACGATCCTATGTGTACCAGATTGGAAGCATGGTCTATAAGTTTTTTAAGGCTGTCGATATTTCAAAATATTTTTAATAGTAGCTCTCATCATAGACGTGATTGCATAGTTACATAACTGCCACTGAGTTGATTCAAACTCATAGTGACCCTACAGAGCAGTGGTTCTCACCCTTCCGAATGCCACGACCCTTTCATACAGTTCCTCATATTGTGGTGACCTTCCAACCCTAAAACTTATTTTCATTGCTATTTCATCACTGTCATTTTGCTACTGTTATGAATTGGGCGACACCTGTGAAAGGGTTGTTTGAGTCCCAAAGGGGTTGTGACCCACAAGTTAAGAACCATTACCATATTCTATATATTGTCCTCGTAGGGACAGCCAATGGGGTCCACCAGTACCGTCGACCACGCCTCCCTGCCTCAGGCCCCAAAAGGCTGGAACCTGGAGACCACAGCCCTGTTTTTCCAGCTGCTCCTCGGTCGTCTGCTCGGTCTGCTGCGGTCTCAGGTTGCCACGTGTGTAGGGGTTCAACCCTGTGTTCAGTTAACTGTAAAACCTTACGCTTCTATCTTTCATAAAAACTCACTTGGATAACAAACCAGGGTTGTGTGTGAATTTCTTTCTTGTGCGAACCAAGAATCGCGGTATTTCCCACCCGAGAATTCGAACACGTGCAGAATGTAACTGGGCTTCAAGGCATTTTCAAGGAAGATTCCTTCCGGAAGCAAATCGCCTTCGCTCTTCCGAGGCATCTGTGGATTGGCTGGAAATACCAGTATGTCAGTTAGCAGCCAAATGCTCAGCCATTTGCGCCACCTGAAACTCACTCCAAACTCACGGCCAGAAGTGACTTAGGACTTATAGTGACCCAGGAGTCAATTTCAACTGATAGTGACCCCACGGGACAAGGAAGAACGGCCGCTGGGGGTTTCCCAGAGGATAACTGCTTATTTAGCAGAAAGCTTCGTTTGTCTCCAGTGGAGCAGCTGCAGGTGCAGGTTTCTGTCCTTAGGGTGAGCATCGCCTACCCCGCCAACAGGGCTTCTGCCATGGCAGAACTGCATCATGGGCCTTTAACATGTTTCAGTCCTAACTGTTGACATCATCTCCTCATCCCTATCTACCAATATGGTTAATGAACTCACTGATCATCAAAATGCTGGTGGTTCAAGTGCATCCCGTGATGCCTTGGAAAAAAGGTCTGGCAATCTACTACAGGAAGTACAGCCGTGGAAAATTCTAAGGAGCACAGTTCTACGCTGACCCTCTGATTTAGAATGGAATCAATGGCAACTAGTTTAGGCAGGGCTCATTTATACAACTGCCATCAGCAGTGGAGAATTGGGCTCAGTTTCCAACCTTAACCAAGTCTCCGTTATACCCTAGTTGTATCACTGGAACAATCATGCCATCACTACTCCCATGGTGCAAGGCAGTAGGCTTGCCAGGCTCTGTCCTTCCTCGAAAAATCCAGACATATGACTCAGACATGCTTGGAATCAACAATCTTAGTAGCTACATCTGAAAGGTAAAGTTTAGGTAGGTGAAAAGATTCCTGGAAAATCGAGTTATCACTACCAGCTTAACCATGGAATGTAGGGCTCAAGGGATGCCATTGGCTGCAGAGTAGAGTTGGCTGTTATTATTTTTGTTCAATTAGTCTGGGAAACAGCATGTAACCTGCAAAGTGAGTCTCTTTCCTCATGTGATTCATGTTGAACAGAAACCAATGCAGCCAGACAAGGACTGTCTCTAGTATTGACCAAACCTCACTCCATCTCCCCACAACTGGTTTTGTGACTTTTGCAAAATTTAATATCTCCCTAATTAAAAAATATGTATGCAAACTATGCACACAGAAATATATCTCAATATGTTGAGAGAATAAATAAACTAATACATCTGAGAGAATCCAGCAGAGGATTAAGTACAGTATGAGATAAGGGAAAATGAATTTACTGAGCACTTATGATACATCGATCAAAATGGTACAAAACTCATATAAAAGAAGAAGTATTGTTACTCATGTTCCACTTCAGACATGCATAGGTTTATTCCAAACAAACATACGTAGTGAAACATGTCTCTGGTGATCACTGGCTGGTTGCCCATCAGTTCACTTGCCCTGGTCCTTTTAGGAGGCCTTCAGAGACAGGTCCAAGCAGAACAGTGGGTTCGGTGGTGATTGGCTGTGTCAGTTAATTCAAGTGAGGAGTTCAGCTCAGAGGACTACTGCAACTGCTTCGGGGATCCCAAATGAATAAGCTTGACAGATTTTCTCAAAACGACAGAATAAACATAGGGCTAGGGAGAAAACATTTTAAGGAACTTGAAAATGGTGAGAAAAAAATCCAGGAAAGTTGGTTCGAATATTTTTTTTTTTTGTCCCCATCACAACATTCTGCTTTGTGTTCTGTCTTACAAGAACTTTACTGGGAAGCTTTATCCACACTGCATCCTTCGTCTTTCTCCTTTAGACTGTTTTCTGCTTCCCCAAACTCAAAGAATATTGAAAAGGCACACAAGTTGAGTTTGTTAAGGATATTAAAATTGCTGTTGTGAAGTGGTGTAAATCTAAGCTATTAGGATGCTTTGGGGAAGGAGTAGGGTTATAGAAACTGTCTTCAGAAGTATATAGACCAATATGGAGGACATGTTGGCAAACAATAGTTTCACACTTGAATATTTTAATAGTGTTCCATAGCTCTATTTTTTTTTTACCTACCCCTCCATAAATATCTAGGTCATGGAGACTATTTTTAAAAATTTCAGACAAATGGTTAGAGAATAATGAGGAAGGTGTTTTCCTAGGTCTATGGATAGTTATCACTGTCTGCAAGAGGGGATGCATCAATCTCTGATTTACCAAGGCAAGAAGGCTTCAAAGGGAAATAAACTTAGGTACCTGAAGAATAAGTTTGGGTTTTCAGAACAATTTGGAGTGCCATTACTTTGTATTCTAAATGCATAACCAAACTTCTCTAGTGAAAAAGATAAAAAAGAACTTTGAGGCAATATCTATATTTACATTTTGAGCCAATAGATGTATCCAGTGTAACATAATCTACCCCCTATGTCTACACCTGTCCTGCAAAACAAAATAGGCATGAATGCTATGAGACTATTGTGGACATAACTCATGATTATTCCAATTTGAAGTGTGTTGTAAGCATAAAATATCTAGTGGCTTTTGGAAATTTTCATGCACAAAAAAATGAATGCTAGGTACTCCATCAGTAGTTTGCTATATTTTTACCCATCCCATGGATATTTCATATCAATTTGGGATAAGTAAAATAGACTGAAATTAAGTAGGCCCATATTTTAAAAGTAATTACTAGAAAATGTGAAGCCCGTGAGCAGTGCTTTCCAAAGTTGGTGAGACCTCCCCATGGAGGGTGGTGCTGCTTTAAAAGCAGATACCTACAGTTTATTTTGGACTATGAACTACAGTTTTTAGTTATCAGGGACACCCTGACTAATTTTTTCCCCCCTGAAAATGTTGGCAGTAGGCCAAATCAGTTTGAGAACCTTTGCCCTACATAGTGCAAACAGTTAACCAATCTAACTGCTAACTGAAAGGATGAAGTTTCAAGTCTACTTAGAGGAACCTCCAAAGACATGGCGCTATATTTCTGAAAATAAACAAACCGGCCAATGAAAAGCCTTGGAAGCACGGTTCTATCCCCACACCCTGGAAGCCATCGTGAGGGGAAGTCAACATGACCGGAACTGAGAAAAGATTAAACAATGTAAAATCACATACAGGGCTCACATCTGTGGCTAGCATTCCCTCTCTGTGGGAGACTTCTGCCCTAGGACCTTGGGTTAAAGAATGAACCCAAGCCCACTGCCCTGGAGTCAATTCCATCGGACTCGTACTGACCCTACAGGACAGTGTAAGCCTGCCTTTTTGGGTTTTTAGAAGTTTGAATCTTCACCAGGGCAGACAGCTTCATCTTTCTCGGCAGGGCACTTGGTGGGCACAGAATCCTGACCTTGCTGTTAAATTGAGGCATACTTCACTGTGTCTCCAGGACTCCTCAGCTTGCAGCTGTTACTTGATAGTTTATTATGGTCTTAGAATCTCAGACCTATTGGATCACGGTCTTTATTTTAACTAGGTTCCAGGTGGCTTATATGTACCGAGACATTCATGAAACACTCTTCTTGCACACTGTCTTAAACATCCATTGCGGTTCAGCTGATTCCCACGTCATAGAATAGAGTAGAATTACTCCATAGGGTTTCTGAGACTGTAGATAAGTATGGAACCTGATTGCCCCAACTTTCTCCAGCATTATCTAATATACTTTCCCTTTTTCTATATCTGTAAAGGAAAGTTTATTTCTGCTGTCTCTTTACCTCAAGAACCTGACAAAATTAAGGATAGTTTGATATCAGAAAAGGCAACCCTACATTTCTGAATACCATGTTCCTCTCTATTGAGTTTTTCTGTTGTGTCCAGAAATGTCAAACTCATCAGTTTTGAAGAGGTGAAATCCACTTTTCCCATTCACCCATTGTTCTTCAGCAGGCTGATGCCCCCATCGGGAGTCCCTTCTAGTTCTCAGGTGCCTATATGCATTCTGAAGTGATTTGTTCAAATGACATGTCCCCAGTGTCTGCACCCCAAGCTGTCAATGTTTTCGCTTCTCTTCCATTTCCCTTTATCAATCTGGTGATCATCCCCTGGGGCCCTGCTTCCTGCTTTCTCTCATGACAGCTAATTTTGTGTAGAAATAATCTCAGGGTAAGGTGTTTGTGCTAGATAATAGTCTAATATTTTACCTCTCCTGTTGTTTTATTGCATTTTAATAGGAGATTCCTGCAAATAAAATGACTTGTCTAAACCAAAGGGAATGAAACAGAAGAGGTGGAATTGTGGGCACTGTGCCAGGGCTTTGAGAAAGTTGTGGGCTTTTTTCTTGTTTTTTTTTTAAGACAGAAAGGCTCTTTGGCATCATTCCACAATCTTCTTCCCCTTAGCCCAAAGTTGTCAATATCGTTGACAACAACAAGTTGTCATTCTATGAGATAGAAAGGAAACAGATTACAGGAAGAGAGGGAGGAATCAAAGTTGGGGGCTAAGGCTATGTTAAGACTGTGTTGCCAACAAATGCTGTGTTGTATAATTTTAACAATTAGACAACTAACCTGGGTATTGTCTTCGTTTCTTACTGGGAGATCACTTGCAACATTCCCTTTTTAAGTAATTAAAATATTTTTTAAAATCAGGAAAAGGATACAAATTTACACATTTGATGAGCAACTATTCGTCTCTCCCTATACAAAGCCAAGAGTGAGGAAAATAAAACATAAAAACAATTATGATAAAGCGGTTGCTTGGTTACCAATCTTGTTTACTGTGAAGAGTCATCATTGAAGGCCTTGCGTAGTCTGTGTGTGTGTGTGTGTGTGTGTGTGTGTGTGTGTGTGTGTGTGTGTGAAACAACATTCAAAACCTTAAGAAAGATCCGGCTTACTGGACAGATCATTGTTGTTGTTCTTATTGTTGTTGTTGTTGTTGTTAGTTCCTAATGAGTCATTTCTGACATGTTTCTATCTGTGCGTAGTTCACAGAACCATGCAAGGTCCTGAGCCACACTCACAATTGTTCCTGTGCTCAAGCATTATTATAGCCACCGTGTTGACCTATCTTGTGTAAGTTAGAACTGCCTCTGTGATTTCTAAGACTAACTCTTCCCAGGAATAGAAAGCTTAATCTTTCTCTCAATAAGTGGCTGGAGGATTCAAACTACTGACATTGAGGTTAGCAGCTTAATACTTAACCTACTACTCCGCAAAGACTCCTCTGTCAGCCAACTAATAGACCTATCAAGTGAATAAAAGCACCAGGGCAGCATACATTCCTTAAAATAACCAACTATAGAGGAACAGCAAGCCACATTGGCCTGGTTGACAGGTCAGGAGTCAGGAGCGCCTAGGGAAGGACCGAAAGGAGATGAGAAACACAGAGAGGCTGAGACAGGATGATTCATAGAGAACATATGTGCAGTTGCTGGCATGCACTATGATCTCCATCTAACAAAGTCACATGGCTGGGGAACGGTCAGGCAGATGATTAATGATAAATTTCAGGATTAAATGCAGGCCTTCTGTGATTTCTTCTTGTAACGTTCTGCTGAAGATGGGGAGGGGGGAGGACATAACTTAAGGGAAGCAAGAGTCATATTAATCCTCAACATTTTGCAATCAATTTTAAAGTGTTAGATGAATGAAGCGTGTGGCCCCACTCTGCTTCTTTGTGTAAACTATGTATAGCCAACAGCATCACCAGGTCTGCTGCTTCAGGCTTTGTGTTATGTGTGCTTTTATCTTGAGAAGATAGAGGACCTCACTTCAGGGCTGAGTCTACAGGCATTTAATTAGAATTCAGGGAGATGCTAATGTGCATTCAAGAAAGCATTTCAGTGCCTGTTTGCATGGCAGCTCTCAAAAGGGTTGGATGGAAAAAGAAGTGATGGGTGTTTATTGTAAGGGAATAAAAGGGGTTAGTTTCTTTGAAGGCCAGGAATGTGACCTAGATTCCCAATACTGTGATGTGTGCTCTGACAGACACCTTTTCAAAGGGAAAAAGAAGCCTTGGATAGAGAGCCTGTGTGTAGAGTCCAGTCAATTCACATCAACTCTCTTTGAAATGGTTTCCTGATCCCCTGAGAAGCCTTTATTTGATATATGCTCCATGTTGGCAGCTTATCTGGGCCTCAGATAATCACACAGAGCAGCTCTCTTCTAGATTTATCAGTGCACTCCTGGCCTCAGCAGGCTCGTCATTGGCTCTCTGAGTTTAAACAAACAGAAGTGAAATCTGCTAGACTCCTGGGTGATCCCAGAGCCATTGAGCCTTTCTCAGAGTAGCTGCTCTTATTTCCTTAAGAAAATGGAAAAAATAATCAAATGTCTTTTCAAAGAAACTGAAAATCATTCTACAAGATTCTTCTTTTGTGAGCCAATTGGCAAAAGTTCAAAGATAAATGGTATGGGAAATAGATTGTATGGCTGATTGTATGCTGAATGGATTTAGAATGTCTGGGGTTAGCAAATCCACTCTGGGTTTACCAGTCTGCAATTGATATTTCCCACAAAGGCAGTTTCTGAAGTCCTTCCATGTAGGATATAAACCCTGTACTTTTTTGAACTTTCAAATCCTCTTGCTTATCTGGGTTTTTGTCATTTTCCTATACTTGAGGGTATAAGCTTCCTGAAGGTTTGGATCATGATTTTATGTGTGTGTGTTTGTGTGTGTTTCTTTTCCTAGCATCTAATAAAGATATGAATAAGTGCACGTTAGCTGTTGTTCCTTCCCATTTTCAGTCACAGCACTCAGAAGGGTAAGTGAATGTCATGAACCAAGCTGTGCTCCATCCCTATCAAGAAGTTGGTTTCATCCACAACTTAACTTTTAAGAGGCAGCCCTTTTGCCCGTCTTTCCATTGGAAGTACTCATCTTTGGCCCTATACCAGACAATATTTCACTACCATTCATCGGATTTTCATTAGTCATTTTAAATTTAGAAATGAAATGCTGTGTCCTTTTTCCCATTCTGTCTTAGTCTAAAAATTCTGTTGGAACTTGCCCATCTTGAATATCCCTGCTTACTGTTTGCAATGCTGGTCATAATTGATAACATCATAGAAAAACACCAGCCACTGAGCCATAAGCTGATTGACGTGTGGTGGGAAAGAAAATAGAAGCAGTTAACGAATTGTAGCATGAAAAATGTGTATGGCATCTTAGACTCTTTCTGAGAGAAATAACAACCAATCCCAACTGTAAATTAATATGCCTCCTTAATTGAAGACTGTGGGACTGTCTTATTCTTCAAGGACTTGGAAACACTTGATGTTATTGGGTGAGAATGCAAAACATGTAACTGACATTATTTTCCATGTGACAAACTGAGTTGGTGAGCATTGCCTAAAGCCAAGTGAAAACTAAATGGAAAAAAAAAAACCTGCATGAGTCTGCTGTGACCTTGTCATACATTTCTAAGAAACTACACCAGTTCTCACGGTTAGGAATCTGACTTGTGTTACTGGGTATCACTAGTTAAAAATATAAACTTGTAGGGTCTTACTCATCCCAAGACATCTGTAACATTCTGTGCCAGCTTTATTGCTCCTGGCTCATAGACTTGGGGAAGACATAGTCTCTGAATGAAGGTATTTTCCAACATTTCAAAAATGTTAATTGGTGATATTGTCCTTGCATCTATTTGGACTCCTCACGGTGCCATCTATGTAGAGCCAAAGTGAACTAGGCAGGGTTTTCAAGGTTGTGAATTTTAAGTAGCAGATTCCTAGGCCTTACTTCTAAAAGACTGTACGTCTTTTAGGAGAGCAGGGAGCCTTATATTTCTACTGCACAGAAGTGAATGGTTTTGAACTGCTAACCTGTGAGTAGCTACCCAACACATAACTCATTATACCACCAATGCTCTTCTTACTTCCTCCAAGGATGCCTGTTTACTTCTCCTCAAAATCTACTTCTTAATATTCTTTTTTCTTACACATGTGTTTCTTTCCTCTCTCCTCTTTACTATTAACTGCTCTGTAGTAGTCTACATTCAACTATGTCAAGACGTAGCATATGATCTAGAACCAAGGATATGGAAGAAAAAAGTTCAAACTGTACTGACATTATTAGGCAAAAACAATATTCCAGGAATTGATGGAATACCAAATGAGCTGCTTCAAGAAACTGATGACGAACTTGGAGTAGTCACTTGTCTATACCAGAAAACTTGGAAGACAGTTATTTGTCCAACTGACTGGAAGGGATATGTATTTGTACCCATCCCCCAAAAAGGTGACTTAACAGAATGCTCAAATTATAGAACAATATGAATAACATCACTTTCAAGTAAAATGTTGCTGAAGATCATCCAACAATGGTTGCAGCAGTGGATTGACTGGATTCAGAAGACGACATGGGATAAGAGATATCATCACTCATGTCAGATGGATCTTAACTGAGAGGAGAGAATAGCAGAAAAACATTTACTTGTGTTTTAGTAACTTTGCCAAGGCATTCGACTTTGTGGGTTATAACAAAATTTGGATAGCTTTGAGAAGAATGGGAATCCAATACATTACATTGTGTTCATGAAGAGTGTGTACATGAATCAAGAGTTAACTGTGCTAACAGAATAAGGTAATACTGCATATTTTAAAATCAGGACAGGTGTTATTCAAGGTTGCATCCTTTCACCATGCTTATTAAATCTGTGTACTGAGAATCTCATTAGAGAAGCTGTATTATATGAAGGAGAGTACAGTATCAGGTGTAGAGGAAGTTTATTAACAAGATTTGATATGTCGATGACACAACTTTACTTGCCGAAAGTGAGGAGGACTTGCTCATCTTGTTGACCAAGATCAAAGACTGTAGCCTTCAATATGGATTACAATTCAATGTAAAGAAAACAAATACATTCACAAGTAGACCAATAGGTAACATCATGATAAAGGGAGCAAAGATTGAAGTTGCCCAATGTCTTATCTTGCTTGGATCCACAATCAATGCTCATGGAAGCAGCAGTCAAGAGATCAAAGGATGCATTGAATTGGATAAATCTGTCACACAAGATTTCTTTAAAGTCTTCACATTCAAGAATGTTACATTGAGGACTAAGGTACACCTGCCCCAAGCCATGTTATTTTTAATCTCTTCGTATGCATGATAAAGTTGCACATTGGACAAGAAAGACTAAAGAAGATTTCAATGCATTTGAATTATGGTGCTGGAAGGTACTATTGAGAGTACTATGGCCTGCTAAAACGAAAACCAAGTATGTCTTAGAAGATGGACAGATAGAGAATATCACTGACAGGCAAGGATGGCAAGAATTTTGTCTCATGTAGTTTGGGCATCTTGTCAGGAGAGACCAGTCCCTAGAGAAGGACATCATGCTTGGTAAAGTAGAGGAGCATTCAAAAGGAAGATTTTTGACAAGTTGAATTGAAGCAGTGGTTACATGGATGGTCTCAAAAGTAAGAACAACTGTATCTTAGAGGGCTGGACAATGTTTCTTTCTGTCATACAAAAAGTTGGAACCTACACGCCATCCCTAACAGCAACAAAAGGCTTCATGCGCCTCTCACTAGTTGATCTTCATGTGGCTTCTTCCCCTCTTTAGGGCTCATTTTCATTTATGGATCTGCAACATATTAACATTGTTCCTGGCAGCGAATGCCCCAGATTCCAACTGGCACAGTCCTTCCAAGTTCATCTCTACTCAATAAAATCGTGACAAGCTTTCATTCATTCCTGTCATACTAGTAGACATTTTATACGTGTGTAATATTTCCCAGTTTAATTTTGACATAAAACATTAAAATTGATTTAATTTAATATATACATTTAGATTAATAAAGATTGAAGACACAATTTTGAAATGTATAATATAGAATGACTGGATACATCTCTTCCATGGGAAGAGCTAAGGAAGATAATTTTTAGACACTTTATATCAAGAAATCCTCCTGTTAAAAACTCTGGTTGTGAAGTCTACCTGTGCTACCCTCAGCACCAACTTTTTTTTTCTATATCATTTTTCTAAATATTAGCAATTCTCAGAATTACATTCTTCTCATTCTAGGTAGTCTATGTAGGTAGAATATATGCTTATCTTACTTGATAGCTAGAAATTATTTTTGTAGTAAAATTTAAATTTCTTTCATGTATTTAAATTGAATATATATAAATGGCAACTTTGTCTGTGTCTTTCAGAAGGTGTTTATAAGACCCAAGTGAGGATTGACCATGAGTCAGCTTATCTTGACATCTTGGACACTGCTGGTCAGTTAGGGGATATTCTTAGCCCTTTCCACTACAGAATGCACTTTATGCTTTAACTACAAATACAATTACTACAATTTAGAAATTGAGCTTCACTATTCAACCAGGAGAACAAGTTTCAATAGCATTCAGGAATTATATAAGGAAAGAAATACACCAATATTAGCTGAATATGTGATTCATTAGCAACCGAACCATTTCAATGTATCTTTAATGTTCTCAATATTAAAAGTATAAGTATGCATTTAATTTTGCCATTAAGATGAGGAAATGAATAACATAATTTATTATTTTCTTCCTCATATGTGCACAAAATTTTGTCCTATACACTAATGTACTCATCATTATCATTACAGAATTCTAGTTGAATATATATAAGAGGTGGTACCTAAAATCCACTCTTGAGAGACAATCCAAAGGAAGTGGATATATTTTTTTACTTCTGTAAAATAGAAGTACAAGTTTATATATAGATAATAAAATTAATGATAAAATAATGAGGAAAACGATAAAATTATCTACAAAGGGGCAGGACAAAGTTTCCATCATTTTAGGATAGTATACTCAACTAAATGATCAATAAAGACTGACACAGTAAATCTATTTTTAGTCAGAATCTAAAATTGGTAACTACTAACACAGGCATATTACAAGTATTATTAACAGTTGTGCTTTCAGAAAGAGTGAGTGAATCCAGAGATAAGCAGAGAAAATGTGGGGCAACAGTGAAAATCTAAATTAGTGAACAATTTACTGGTTTAGTGTAAATATGAATAGAACTCTACTGGAAAAATTATGATAGTCATGGATGATAAGGATGATGATAGGAAGAGTAGCAGGAGAAGATAATGGCATATAATATATGTGAACTCATAATATATAAATGCATTGATATTTTATCAATGTGAATATTTAGTTAAATATCTATTAGTAGTAAATTTAACTATTGGTAGTAAAATTAAATTAATAGTATATTGATATTTTCTAGAAACACAATGGGTATAATATTAATAAATTAATAATTTATGTCAATATTATTATGTAAATGATTAAATCAAAGTTGGAATTAAAATGCTAACCATGATTTATCAGCAAATTTGAGCAAATTGATCAAAGTTGAACACATCACAGCCATTATATAGGAGGACTGCAGATATTTCATTTAATTTTATAGTTTTAAAATAACCATATTAAATATGTAAATTAATTTATTAATTGCTGTGCATGAACTGTGTGATTTCAATCTAGTATAAGAAAATAGATAGATAAATTCAAAACTGTTATTCCAATAAAATATAGAAAGGAAAAAATAGCCAAGTAATTATATTTAAAGAAAAAAAATTCTATACATTAGAAATCACATTGAATGGAAATATATCTATATCTTCTAAAAATCAAAAAGTGTGTCAGTGTCACGTTCATTAAAATAATAAATGCAACCTGTGTTAATTTTAATAAAAGGTGTAGCTATGATGGAAAGCCTCAGCAAAGTCTTGGTGACAAAATTAAGCTGGACATGGAGTGATAGAATTTAGAAAGACTAATGACTTTTTCATTCAAAATGTCTTTTTTCAAGATCTAAATACACATGGACTATTCAAGATGGAACACATATAAATCAAATTTACTATATCTATGTGCTGAGATGATGGAGAAGCTCAATATCACCAGGCCAGGAGCACCTTGTAAAACAGATCATCAATAGCTCATGCGTAAGTTCAGGTTGAAGCTGAAGAAAATTAAAACAAGTCTACAAGAGCCAAAATATGACCTGGGAACTATCCCACCTGAATTTCTGGAACATCTCAAGAACATATTTAATTCATTTAAATATTATTGCTTTTAGACCTAAGGACTGTGTGTGTGTGTGTGTGGGGGGGGTGACATAAAGAACATCATACATGAAGAAAGCAAAAGGTTATTAGAAAGGATGAGAGAGAGAGAGATCATCCTAGAGAGGAGAAGGGATTCTGAAGCCTGCATATAATCGTCATAATCAGAATAGAGAAGGCAAATGGAAGAAATGATAAAGTCAATGAATTGAGCAGAAATTTTCAAAGGGCAGATTAAGAAGACAAATTAAAATATGATAACTATGCATTAAAACTCAATGTAAAGAAGATCCAAAGCCTCACCACAGGACCAATAAGTGATACCATTATAAATAGAGAAAAAATTAATGTCAAGAATTTTGTCAGACTTGGATCCTCAATCAATGCTTATGGAACCAGCAGTCAAGGCATCAAATGATGCATTGAATTGTGTATATCTACTGCACAAGAACTCTTTTAAGTGTTGAAAAACAAGGACGTTACTGTGAAGTCTAAGATGTGCCCAACCCATAGTGCTTTCAATGGCTTCATATACATGTGAAAGTTGAACATTGAATAAGGAAGACCAAAGAGGAATCAAAGCATTTGAATTATGTTAGTGGTAACAAATATTGAAAGTGCTATCAACTGTCAAAAGAACAAACATCTGTCTTGGCAGGAGTACAACTAGGATGCACCTTAGATATAAGAATAAATAGACTTTGCCTCCCATATTTGGGACATGTTGTCAGGCGAGACCAGTCTCTGGAGAAGGACATCATGCTTGATTAAAATAGAGGGGCAGTGACAAAGAGAAAGACTCGGGATAAGATGGATTGGCACAATGGCTGTCACCATGGGCTCAAACAGAAGAACAATTGTGAGGATGGTGGAGGACTGTGCGGGGTTTCCCTCCATGGGACAAAGAGTTGCTGTGAGTTGGAACGGACTCCATGGTCCCAACAACCACAACATGATGAACGACTGCAGTAAGGGGTGAACATATGATCTAAACACTTAATTTCCCATAAGTACAAGTGAATAAGATTACCAGGAGAAATATGTAAAACCAGAATTCCGTATCGTGGAAAATGTTAATACATCCTCTCCATAAATGTCATGTCAAAAAGTAATACGAAGGTAAAGATTTGAAAATACATTTAACAATAAAGGAACGCTGCAGTCAATTTTTATTTTTATTGATTTTGAATCTAAGATATTTAAGCGATTGATTATTTGATCTATGCAAAATTTTTCTTGTGACTTAGAATGTGATACATTTTTATAAAATGAATAATTTAGTGATTAGCTCTTTAGAGAAGATAGAGCAATTGAAAAAGGACAGAGAGAAAAGTTGACTTCAAGTATGTATGGATTAATTTATATTTATAAGTCTAAATGAAACCAAAACTCACACTTACTGCCATTGAGTGGATTCTAACTCATATTGTCCCTTTAGGACAGGGTAAACAACTGCCTCTGTGGATTTTGGAAACTAACTCTATATTTACAGGAATAGAAACCTCATCTTCCCTGTGGGGAGACGCTGGTGGTTTTTAATTGCTGACCTAGAGCACACATATACAGATCTTCATTACACTTATTTTTCTTTGTCCTTAAGCTATTTCAGTTTTTAAGTGCACACATTATTTGTTACTGTATTTGATATATCCCAGGTGACTAAGTAGTTTATATGCTGGACCACCAACCTTCGGACAGCAGTTAGAACCCACCAGTCACTCTGCAGGAGAAAGATGAGTCTGTTTGCTCTCACAAAGAGTTACCAAAGACCAAATTTCACTGTAATCAAATGAGATCATCTTGCTTGCTGAAACTGTAGAGCACCTGAAACACTAACTGATGAACCTACTACAAACTTTAGTATGGATTACGTCTCAGCCTAAAGAAAACAAATGTCCTCAACTGCAACAATGAGCTATTATCATGATAAATGGAGGAAAGAAAACTGAAATCAAGAATTTTATTTTCCATGGATCCCTGGAAACAGAAGTCAAGAAATTAAAAAACAGATTTCATTTGGGCTAATCTACTGCAATAGACTTGATTAAAGTCTTAAGAAGTACAGATGTCGTTTAAAGGACTAATGTGCCCAAGACAAGCCATAGTCTTTTCAGTCTTCTCATATTCATATGAAAGCTAGAACATAAATAATGAAGGTTTTTGATCTCTCGCCATAACTTTTGCTTTGGCATAGTGAGCAAATAATCAGAAAAGCTGGATTATATGAAGAAGAATGTGGCACCAGGATCAGAGGAAAGCTTATTAACAACCTGTGATATGCAAAGGAAACAACCTTGCTAGCTGAAAATTAGGAGGACTTCAAGCACTTGCTGATGAAGATCAAGGATTGCAACGTTCAGTATGGATTTCACCTTAATGGAAAGAAGACAAAAGTCTTCACAACTGGATCAATAGTAACTTCATAATGAATGGAGAAAAAGGGTGGACGTTGTCAAAGATTTTGTCTTGCTTCAAAACACAATCAATGCTCATGGGAGCGGCAGTCCAAAGATCAA
>NW_022111300.1:30273797-30277639 GCF_000313985.2 Echinops telfairi | reverse complement strand
CAGAGAATTAAAAAGGCAAGGTTCACTGAGCCATTTATCCCTCTGCCCTTCAATTAATCCCACATGTGTTTATCGACCAGGTTGGCACAATAAACTAACTCTGCCATATTGTCAGAAGATCCCAGGCCCTAGAGAAAGACATCATGCTTGTTAAGTGGAGGGGTAGTGAAATGGAGGAAGGCCCTCAAGGAGATGGATTGACACAGCTGCAGCAAGTGTAGGAACTACTGTGCGACCACGCAGGATCAGGCGGTGCTTAGTTCTGTTCTACATAGGGTTACAATGGTTGGGAGTGATTGGATGACACCTAACAACAACCTAATCAGTGCTAATGGAAATATAATGAAGAAATCAAAGAACGTATTGCATTGGGAGAATCTGCTACAGAAAACATCATTAATGTTTTGAAGAGCAATGTCACTTAGAACTACTCAGATGCGCCCAAAACAACCCATGTCTAATATGGCTATCATAGCTGGAAATGAATAAGGAATATCAAAGAAGAATTAAGGCCTTTGAATTATGGTTTTGACAAAGAATATTCAAAGGACAATAAACTGCCAGAAGGACAAACAATCTGTCATGAGAGAAGCACATGGACATAAGAATGGTGAGAATTCATGTGATGCAATCATGGGTAAGTTTTCAGTAGAGAGCAGTCCCTGGAATAGGATATCATGCTTGTCCTATTAACAGAAGGTCAGAAAAGAAGGGGAGGAGAATCACGGAGAGACTCTGATACATTTGCTGCAACAATGGGCTCACTTATGAAAACAATGGCAAGGACAGCCTGGAACCTATTTCACTCTGGGTGACTATGAGTTGGATCAGAGTCTGTGGAATCTAACAGCACCCAAACCAATGATTTGGGTTCCTTCGACACCTCATGATCACACAGGCTGGAGTGCTTCTTCCATGTGGTCTTTGTTGCATCTCAGCTAGATGGCTGTTAGTTCATCTTCAAGCCTTTAAGACCCCAGACACTAGATCTTTTGATATCCAGGCACCATCAGTTTTCTCTACCACATTTGCTTATGCCCCAGAAAAATGGACTTCTTAAAAATGGCTGTTTCTGCTCTTAAGTAAGAGTTGGCCAGGGCACAGTATAGTACCAATGAAACAATAAATAGCACTGTCACAAGTAACCCAGCTAAATTATATTTTTATGTAGAAAGTTAAAAATATTCAGGTACTTTTCCTCTTTTGATTTCTGTTTTTCCCCCTCTCCTTGCAGTAACATACTTGATACTCAAACCATTCACAGCATCCTATTAGAGCGGAACTGCCCTTGCAGGTTTTCAAAGGTGTAAATCTTAGAGAGCAGAAAGCCCCATCTTTCTCTCATGGAGAGATTGGTGGATATGAATTGCTCATCTTCCAGTGAGATGCCCAACGCATAACCAACTACATCACCAACGAGCCTTTTAGCAATATTATTGAAGACTTTTTGCTTTGTTCTTTTGGGGAACAAAGTCAGGGAGTAGGAATTTTGAGGATGGTTGTATCATCTTGTATATTTACAAACTATAGAGTAACATTCAGAGGAAAATAAATGAAAATGGTCTTCTTTTTTACGTGTTTTCTTTTTTAAATCAATTTATTGAGGGCTCATACAACTCATCATAATCCATACACACATCCATTGTGTCAAGCACATTCGTACATTTATTGCCATCATCATTTTCAAAACATTTGCTTTCTGCTTGAGCCCTTGGTATCAGCTCCTCATTTTTTCCTCTCCTTCCCCACTCCTTCCTCCCTCATGAACCCTTGATATTTTATAAATTATTATTATTTTGTCATATCCTACACTGTCCAACGTCTCCCTTCACCCACTTTTCTGTTGTCCATCCCCCAGGGAGGAGCTTATATGTAAACCCTTGTAATTTATTCCCCCTTTCTATTCCACCTTCCCACAACCCTCCCAGTATTGCCACTCTCACCACTGGTCCTGAAGTGATCATCTGTCCTAAATTCCCTGTGTTTCCAGTTCCTATCTGTACCAGTGTACATCCTCTGGTCTAGCCAGTTTTGTGAGGTAGAATTGGGATCATGATAGTGGGGGGGGTGGGGCGGGGGAAGAGGGAAGGAAGCATTTAGAAGCTAGAGGAAAGTTGTATGTTTCATCGTTGCTATACTGCTCCTGACTGGGTCGTCCCCTCCTCGTGACCCTTCTGTAAGGGGATGTCCAGTTGCCTACAGATGGGCTTGGGTCCCCAATCTGCACTCCCCCTCATTCGCAATGATTTGATTTTTGTTCTTTGATGCCAGATACCTGATCCCTCCGACACCCCGTGAACACACAGGCTGGTGTGCTTATTCCATGTGGGCTTTGTTGCTTTCTGAGCTAAGTGGCCACTTGTTTACCTTCAAGCCTTTAAGACCCCAGAAGCTATATCGTTTGATAGCTGGGCACCATCAGCTTTCTTTACCACATTTGCTTATGCCCCAGAAAAATGGACTTCTTAAAAATGGTTGTTTCTGCTCTTAAGTAAGAGTTGGCCAGGGCACAGTATAGTACCAATGAAACACAATATTCCTCTGCTTCTTTGAGGCTTCCCCCCCACCCCTAACCCCACCACCATGACCCCAGTCCTGCCTTTCAGTTGTGGCTAGACTCGAGCATGTACACTGGTATAGATAAGCACTCATGAAATGTGGAATCCAGGCCACATAAACCCCTCAGGAACAGAAATGGGAGAGGTGATACCAGGAGCATAGGGTAGGTGGGGAAAGGAAGGGAAGAAGGGAAAACTGAATGCAATGTTTGATATATAACCTGTCCCCCATGCTGGGAGGGAGGAACAACAGAAATGTGGGTGAAAGGAGACAGTGGTTGGTGTAAGATATGAAAGCTATAATAATTTATAATTTATCAAGTGGTCACACAAGTGGAAGTGGGGGCAGGGTAAAAGAGGAACTGATGCTAAGGGCTCAAATAGAAAGTAAATGTTTAGAAAATGATGATGGCAACATATTTATAAATATGCTTGATAGAATTGATGTATGGATTATTATAAGAGCTGTAAGAGCCCCCAGTAAAATTATTTATAAAACAAACAAACAAAATGTTGCCATGTTTCTTTCTAAATCTCTATATTGCTGAATGTAGGATAGTTGCCTCAGAGCATATGAGGAAATACTCAAAAGAAGTCAATTTTTTTCAAAGCTATGTATTTAAATGGTTTTACAAAATAATCTTATCACCTTCAAAATACTCTCCATTACACTCAATACATTTATCAAATCTGTGATTCCATGTTTACAAACACTTTTCAAACTTATCTGTTTGGATGTCTGACAGCACCTCCCTCGTTTTTCTTCATCTTTTCTACATCATCAAATCAGTGTCCTTTCATGTCCCTCTTCATTCACAGAAACAAAAAGACGTTTCAGAATGAGGTCAGGTGAGTAAAGTGCATGGGGCAAAAACTGGCACCCTGAGATGGCTGTGTGCACAGGTGCATTCTCGTGGTAGCAAAACCAGTCCCCTGTCTGCCACAATTCAGGCCTATTGTGTTGCACACTGTTATGCAATCTTTTCAGAACCTCTAAATGGAAAGCTTGATTAACAGCTGACCTGGTGGACCAAACTGCAAATGCATTGTCCCCTTTACATCAAAAGAATAAATGAGCATATTCTTGATCATTGATTACACTTGAAAAGCTTGAAGACTATAGTGTCTTCCACAGGCCTGAGTGATGTTTGATTTCAGGGTCTTAAGAGTAGCACGCTGTCTCATCACTACTAATGCCCTTGGGGACAAAAAGTCTTGGTCGCTTCAGAGCTATTCTTTCAAAGCACAGTATGTCTCTAGTTGATGGTCAATCTGTTGGTCAGT
>NW_022111300.1:30260728-30273343 GCF_000313985.2 Echinops telfairi | reverse complement strand
GGGGAAAAAATGCATACTGAGAAAGCTCAACCTAGCAGTGATTTTTTCCATTTCCCCCCTTTTTTGTGGGGGGTTGGGGAGGTAACCCCTGTATATGGAAATAGAGCAAACGTGTTTTTCACAATATGGTTAGATATCTGATTGCCATGACCAGCAGACTTTGGGGATGATAGATGGTATGCCATGAAATGACTTGTTAATAGACTTTATATACATACATAATAGCTAATATACCAAAATCTTATATAGGTTGGACAGTCACATTTAATAGATAAGAAGTCAGGACTATGTCATTTTCTTAGATGCCTTCTTCATGTCTAGTGTCTTGGTAGGTATAGCATTGATGCTTCTTAATTATATAGTTTCTTCAATCAAGAAGGAAAGACAAATTGTGTCTAATATTTACTCTTAGTAAATTTATCTTCTGTTTAAGCTATTCTTATTCCTTTAATCTTTAAAACCAATTCCACTGTTAACATAGGCTCCCTGACACTGTAAATCTTTACTGCAGTGTACTCTCTTATCTTTCTTTGGGAGAGTGACTAATGGGTTCAAACTACCTACCTTGAACTTTCAGTTCACAACCCGATGCTCAAGATGAATTTTCAAAAGCCCTTGGAAAAATAGCTGCTTTGCATTTCATTTGAAATTCACAAAACATTGCAATTGTGACCACCAAACTTCTCCATCAGAAATCAATCCTGCAAGTAGGTAGCAGAACTGCTAAATTGCTCTCATTTCAAGGGACTTGGGTTATTCTGTGGACCAACTACTGGTAAATAACATGCTGAGTTTGACTTCAATGAGCAACTGGAGACAACCTGTGACCAAAAGAGTTGGGAAATATATTGCCTCAGAGCCATTAAATTCCTTCAATGTGAGTAACAAGCTCCTTCTAATCAATAGAATTTGATGAGAAGCCACTTTATATATAATTATACTTGGGGATGGTTGGTAGGCTTATTTGTACACTAGCATTGTCTGAATTCTTTTTAATACCAAGGAAAATGACAATGGACATCCACTCAGCGTGCTGGAAATTATTGTGGGTTTCTGTACGAATGACAGTTTGAAACTAAATGATGAGTCCACCCACTAGGCTAACGAGTATCTTTGGTGTCACTCAGAAATCAAAAGACATATTTTTCCCTGGCAGGCTCTGAAGCCAGATATTTTGCACCCTGCTTTCTGCTTTGAACTAGACAGCTTGGCTCTCAACACATCTTCAAATGGAGACACTTTGAAATTCTAAGCATTGTCCTTCTCTATGCTGGCCTGGCAGTTATCCAGCATCTTCCAGTGCA
The DNA here is from genome assembly GCF_000313985.2 of Echinops telfairi. Lineage (NCBI taxonomy): Eukaryota > Metazoa > Chordata > Mammalia > Afrosoricida > Tenrecidae > Echinops > Echinops telfairi. The sequence goes on along the minus strand of NW_022111300.1, from coordinate 30,272,039 downwards.
TTACGCATGCCTGCTGTTCTCTCATCCTGAATCAATTCAGGATTCAAATGAAAGCCAAAATATCTTATCTGATGGACATTCAAAATGCTCTATTGTCAATAATATTTTAATGGGCTAATAAACTGAGGTTCTCAACACATAAAAAGAGTTTTAAAACCTTTTCAAATGGGTTGCTCCTTCCCACTTTCTTACTTATTTTCCCTGTCTGTAATACAGGAAAAGCCCATTTGCAACAAATTGCCAAGTGCTATTATTTATATTTGCAGATATTCAACTTTAATTTCCAAAACAAGATGTTGTTCTAGGAAACCCAACATGCTTCCTGGCAAAATGATTTTTTTTTTGGTCAGCACAGATTTCACATGGAAGTATGGTCAGATGTTTGGCTTTAGCTATAGTACTTTTGTCCTGCATTTTTTGCTCCTTTATTCTGAGACCTGAACCTTCAGAGCATAATCTTGAGTTATGGAGCACAAAGATTAGGCAAGATAATTAAAGTGGTCATTTGGGTTTTGAGGAAGTTCAAATGGGTTCCGATTTTTAGCAGCCTTCCATATATGGGGTGAAACAATGCAGACTCCTCGCCATCCTCACAACAGCTGCTGTGTTTGAGCCCATTGCTTCAGTCCCGATGTCCGTTCAGTTCAGTTCAATATTTTGCTGACTCTCTCTTCTAGCAAGAATGTTGTACTTCTCCATGGACCTCCCTTTGGTGATCAGATGTTTCAAAACACATGAAACAAAATTTCACCATCCTTACTTCTAAAGGACCACTGATCACACGTACTTCTGAAACAGATTCGCTCATTCTTCTGGCAGTACAAGGTATATATATTCCGCATTCTTCACCAACACTGCAATGAAAATACTGAATTCTTCTCTGATCCTTTTTATTCATTGTCCAGCTTACACATGCATATGAGGCTATTAAACTTCTCATGGTTTGAAGCAGGTGCATGTTAGTCTTCAACATATGGTACGTTCTTACCACATATATCTATATTTATTTTTCTGGTTTAACATTCTGGTATATAATGTTAATATATAAACAAAACAATTAAATTTGAACCATATACGGTTTAGTCATGGAGCCCTGGTGGTATAGTGGTTACATGTTGGGCTGCGATCTGCATGATTGGCAGTTCAAAACTACCAGCAGCTCTGCAGGAGAAGGACCAGGCTTCTGACTCCAGTAAACAGTTAATCTCAGAAACCCATAGTGGGTCACTGTGAGTCAGCATTGACTCAAAGGCAGTGGGATGTTTCCGTCCCTCTCAATATCTACTTAGATTTTACCACATTTTTTTAGTATAAAGTAAATCAAAAATTTCAGTTCTTCCTGGATTGACTCAAATTTTGCATTCTTTTTTTCTCTCAGAGTTTAATAAATGTCTGATTAATCCCACTGCTACTAGGTCAATGTTGACTCACAGCAGCCCTAGACAACAGGGTAGGAGTGCCCTCGTGAGTTTTCGAGACTGTAACTCTTTATGGGAGTAGGAAGTTTCTGCTTTCTCCCAAGGAGCAGTTGGTGGATTCAAATTGCTGACCTTGCTGTTCGCCGCTTGACGTGTAACACACTGCCCCACTAGGGCTCCTTAATGTCTGAGTAGGAATATTATTATAGGTGTCACTAGTGCATCATTTTAGCCTTAATGAGTTCACATGAAAATTGAAAACAAATGAATCAGTAGTAGAGTTTAGAAAGTGATTTGACATTAAAGCTGATTGTCTTATGTTGGACATATCTACCTCAAGTTCAATGTTGACATACCTACCTCATGTTCAATGTTGACATATCTACCTCATGTTCAATGTTGACATATCTACCTCATGTTCAATGTTGACATATCTACCTCACGTTAAATGTTCATTCCTCAGCATTATAACATTCTTACTGACAGTTCCTATCCAGATTTAGCAAAAGGTATCAAGACCCTGGCAAACTTCCTGTACACACTATCGTCTGCTGGCTCATGGCTGCAAACACGTGGTTCTATTATATAACTGAAGTGTTAAGTCAAGGTGGGAGCAAAATGAGTTCTATAACCATAGCTGGAGAATAATTGTGACACTATCACATTGATAGGACTCCTATGAGTGACTTGGTGCCACAATGCCACTTCCCTCAGCCTCTCTCTGGAACCACGGAGTTGGTGCTGAGATACATTTCCTAGGGTCTTGCCAAGCCACCAACTAAAAGAAGCAAAAGTTATTAAACAGCCACAGCTGCTGAAATGGATTAATCTTGCAACTTTACACACATTAGAAGAGTTGCCCCCTGCCCCAAAATGATATTACCAGAAATCAAAATGATCCCATTGACTTTCTTTAATGAGGTATTACTTGTAAAAATTTACAGGATAGTTTACTAGGTTAAAATTATCAAGAATTTCATTTCACTTTGATTCACAACTAATGCAGATGGATTAAGCAGTCAAGAAATCAAACAACATATTGCATTGGGTAAATCAGCTGTAAGGGACCACTTTAATCCAGACATCTAGAATCACATCTGCAATCCTACAAATTCAAACATCCAAGACACACCAAGAAACTTCAGGAACATAAAAATAAACAATCAAACAAAAACAAACACCTTTTATAAATGAAAAAAGAACAAAGATTTTAGAACGTAGGTTAGCCAAAACACCAAATCCATTGCAATCAAGCCAATATTTTGACTCATGGTAGTAAACCTGTTGGGTCCTATACAATGTAGCATTAACTTGATGGCAGTGGGTTTGAAAAAAAAATTACTCTCTAGTACAGAGGAGCACAGTCACATAGAGCTTCCAGGGCTGCGGTCTTTGTGGAAGCACATTACCGCATCTTTTTCTCACAGCGTAGCTGGTTCAAGACACCGGCCTTCTGGTTAGCAGCCAAATATTAACCAACCCCTAGAAAATATATCAACTCTTGAGAAACACACATAACAGCAGAAAGGCTCTTTTTCAAAATTATTCAATGGGAGTGATATGCAATACCTTCAGTAGTAAAAAAACCAAACAAGTAAACATATTTGCTGGTAATAGCAATATGTATATAAACTTGACAAGTATTAGCTTACACTATGCATGTAGTATCTGCTAAGAAAATATGATTTGGAAAAATCTTTACAGCTGGTTAATATGATAGAACCGATACCATTCTCTAACAAATATTCATTATCATTTCTGAGTACCTCTGTGACCTTAAATAATTTATTCAAGATCTTTTACATTTTACCTGGCTTTTAGGCTTCTTCCTATGTAAGCCTAAATTGGTGGGTCCAGCTGCCCCTATAACAAGATAAACAACGTTTCAATATATGTAATGTACAAAATATAAATATATATTTATATTTACTTATGAATATACTCTATGCATATATATTTATTAGGCGACACATGGAATTATGTGAAAGCTTTTTCCTTGAGGGGAGAAAAATCAGAGATTTTTATTGTTTTGGTTTTTTTCTTAGCTCTGATGAACAAAAGTATCACAGTGCCAGGGCCTTAACTTTCAAGACTTCTCTAGGAAGTCTTGGCTAACAGCGATTAAGGAAGCAGGATTGCGGGCATATTTGGCCTTTTAAAACCTATTCAGATTTACAAAAGCCTATTCCCTTTTCAAGGCAGCCCTTAGAGTCCCGGTATCTCCCTTTATAAATGGTCCCTGAGAGCCCTCAGGGACTTCAGGCTAGGAGCCCAGGAGGGCTTGCCTCTTGAGCAAGAGGTCAATGAAAAGCTGATGCAGCTTTTCTTTGCTCTGTTTTTCTGTAAGCGGCATGGCTCCCACAGGACTGGTCATCTCTGGTCAGCTTGACTCTCTCAGACAGGCACGTTTTAACATGGGCACTGATTTTTGTTCTGGTGATAATTTGCTAGTAAAGAGAATTTAATCAGCTCCTTTTTATCTGGCAGCTATTCCAAAGTTTTTGGTCTTTGGAGGTGGGGGCTGGCCACTACTTAATTCCTCAAGGCAAAGAGTGATTGTAGGTGATACAGACGTCTATGATAATTTTACATTTCATTTTGAGACGATTTAGGGAATGGAGGTCCTTTGAGAAGGCTATGTGTTTGGTGGAATCTATATCTTGGAGGAGCAAGCTTACAGTTTAACAAACATTACTACTCAAAGCATCAGCCTTCAGTATGTCAGAGAAGAACAGTCCTCTACAGGGTTTTCAACTTGTGACTTTTCCAGGGAGCCTTCGGGTGGACTCGAAGCGCCAACCTTTTGATTATCACCTGAACACATCACATTAGTCACTTGTACTACCTAGGCACTCACAACTTCAAACAAACTCAGAAACTCACTGCCACGGAGTCGATACCAACCTATAGCACCCTATCGAGTAGGGTAGAAATGCCCTTATGAGTTTCCAAGATTACAACTGTTTGTGGAAGTAGAGAGCCTGTCTTTCTGCCTCTAAATGAATGGCAGTTTTGAACTCCAGACCTTGTGGATCACAGCCCAAAGCATAAGCACTGTACCACCAGGGCTCCAAACTGTTGAGGATAACTTATTTGATCTGTGTAGTGAGTACTTTCGTTGCTGTTGATATTACCTATATACTTGAGTATAAACCGACCCGAATATCAGCTGAGGCACCTAATTTTACCAGAAAATCAGCATTAGAAATGTGCTGAAAAACTCGGCGTATGCATGAGTATATATGGTATTTACTTTTTCTTTGTTTGTTTTTTAATTTGTAAGTGGTTTCCAGATCCACTTTCTTCTATGTTACTTGTGCTAAATTTATGGTAGTTTAGAGGTGCAAGCTGACGACTCTATCAGACTTCATGTGCACGGTGAGCTCCCTAGTAATCATGTCAATGTCTCAAATTTAAGCAAAAAGATCAATGGCTCTGCTAATGGCCAGTCGCTGTAATGTGTTCACTAGTCTTTTGATTCCCTTTGGAACAGTTAAACCTCTAAGAAATGGTTCATCGTGTAAGTGAATTATGAACTTTCATTAATGCAACTGTTTCATCACATGAATTAGTCTCAAATGAAGTGCAGTGACCTAAATCTGACAAATGACTGGTCCCCACAGCCTATTAGGCGATGAGTGAAACTCTAGCTTCAGCCTTCACTTCTGTTTGCTTGAAGATGTAATGAAAAGCCGTCTTCACATGGAAATCCCAGCCAGTAGACTGATATATGATAATTTTCAATAAGCCACAAAGCTGTCATTTTTAATTTAGTGTCTGTTTGGCTTAGAGAGAAAACTGTAACTGTTTACCTGTTGAGAGTAAGAGTAATAGTGTAATACTTGTCACACTTATCATCATATATGGTTTTTAATTCTTGATATCAGAAAGGAAGTTTTGTATTATATTGCTTTTAAAAAGTCTTAGAAAAGTAATTGTATGCATTGCCTTAAAATGACTAATCTTGATGAAACTATTGCATTTTCTAACTCTAAGAATTAAAAATTTTCAGATAACAACCTCAAGTTTTTGTAAATAAAGAGAAAGAGCTGGTCCGTACATGTTTAGGACAAAACTGTGAGGTGTCCACATGAAGGTGGGTCTAGGAAATGTCATGAGCAAGCAAGAACGGACCTCACCTCCCGATGCCTGACCGACTTCAGATGGCTGATGTCAGAGAGTTCTAACAACAACAAACTATTTGGTAACGTTTATGCTACAATATTGTTATTAGAATACTTTAATAAAATATTTTGTAGATATGAATAATTTATAAAATATTACATAACAATTTCTGAAAGAGTAATTACAAGTGTGAAAAGGGAACCTGGTCAAATGCGGAAAGTGACGGTTTCTGGAGGCTTTCTGCTGAGATCTGAGACTGACTTCATAAGGCAAGTGGAAAAGAAGCTGTCACCGACGCAGACGACTTCAAGTGGGAAGGTCTGGAGTGGAGTGGGGTTGGTAGTCAACAAAGAGATGGCATCTCCTGGGCTCAGGGGTCCATGAGACCCGATTTGGCTAAAGAAGCAGATCACCTCATACCAAGGCATTCATCTTTCCACTTGTGTTCTCAGCGCAATGGGAGGCTGATGGAGAACAACAACGTCACCATTGTGTTTTAAATGGTTGCTCTAGAGCAGTGTGGAGAAAAATCATCTCAGGAGAGAAAATCCAAGTGAGAAAAATCAATACCTTCCCGAAATCCATGCATAGCATGGTGACTTTGTTGTACGACCAGAGAGAAGCCGCACCCCTCCATCATGTCCGATGTAGAAATAAGATTTCATGAAATGTTCCAGATTTATAAACTGGCAGTATTGGCTGGCTATAGTCTGTGATAGTTTATTAATTCTCATAATCAAACTGTGTATTGTTATTTAGTAAAATATTTTTTATAAAACCCCCCTTTTTTCTAATTCCATGGGATGGGGGCTTTCATAAATCATTTAGGTACCATTGCTATGGTTTGTATGGACCTATTAGCTTACTCTAGCTTGCTGATTATATTATTATAATCAGAACCAATATTTTCCCAGCCCAGGATTCCTTCTAGAATCTGAATGCAGATGTAAATACCAGGAGAGTAAATATCTGGGTGAAAATTTTTCTATATTTAGTAACACAACAGATCCATTTCCTGAGTCCTACCTAGAACAATAGGTCAGACTCGCTGAAATGCTGTTGGAAAATTACCTTTAAACCAGAAATCTGACACTACCAAGTTTATAAAATTGTACAATTTCCAAATCATTGCTCCTGGAATATAGTATTTATGAGGAGTTATTTTATATAGACCATAATTTGCCTTAAGAAGTAAATTTGTATTCAAAGTATCATGGAGATCTGAGTAAATTCTAGAAAGAGAGACTCTATTATTTCATGTATATTGGATGTAGGCACAAGAAGGTAAAATATCACTGTCCCTTTTTGAGAATATTGAGACTAGTGTTCAGATGTAGATACTAGACAATAAATCTGCAGAACTGTCATATAAATGAGGTGAAGGTTTACCAGGCAAACTACCTAACGACCCACTGAGCCTTTCGTTGTTGTTGATGGGAGCTGGGTTGTGAGCAGGTAGGGCTGGGGAACCAAATATGTTGCAGTTAATGAATGGCATAACCACACCAACCTCACAGCCACTGAGTATATTTCAACTCACAGTGATTGTTAGGATGGGACAGAATTGCCCCCGTGGGTTTCCAAGATGATAATGCTTTATGGGAATACAGTTGCACATTAGGATGTCTTAGAAACTAAAAATCCTGAACTATTGGAAGCCTCTACCTTGCTCATAACACCCATCTGCCATGCAAATGTACCTAGCTTTTAATAAAGTAGATTAAATAATATACTGCACATACATATACATATGTACTATATGTATTCTAGATGACATATATAGTATAGTTGCTTATTGCTCTCAAGTTGGCTCATTCTCATGGAGACCTTCTGGATAACAGAAGAAAAAATTCACCCACTTCTATGCTACATTCGTGGTCACCAGTGTGAGTGTGTCCCTGGTTTGGACTGTGGTGTCAATCCATCTCACTCCGGATCTACTGTGTTTTACTCTCTACCAAGCACGATGTCCTTTTCTAGTGATTACTCTGTGATCATGACACATCCAATATGAGAAGCCAGTGTATTGCCAGTCACACTTTTAAGAATCATTCTAGTCATATTTTTTCTGAAAATGATTCATGTATCCTCTGGCAATCCCAGTGTATTCACTATTCTTCAGCAGCAGCAGCAGCAGGATTCAGATCTATCAATTCTTCTACTGTTTTCCATTTTCATTGTTCAGCTTTTATATGTGTACAAATTGATTGAAAATGTGTAATAAGTATCACATCAATATATATGCATTATATCCATGATATGTATGATGTATATTGGAGCTCCCAGGCCAAAGATGAACAAAATACATTTTTTGTGGCTAAGGCAATGCATACAATTACTTTTCTAAGACTTTTTAAAAGCAATATAATACAAAACTTCTTTTCTGATATCAAGGATTAAAAACCATACTAAGCTTTCTTTTACTCAGAAATATATGTTTGTTTCTCTTTCAGACTGAGGTCTTTTCAAGCAATTAAGCCTCATATTTCCTGTCCTAGAAGCAAGATAGGTCATCTCTGGTTCCCTGGGCCTGAGACAGCATATCTCCCTTTGTTCTTGATAGCTTTTACAGTGGGGTTTCTCTTAATCAGTCATTTACTGAGCAGCTGAGCCACTACCTGCTGCTTTTTCTCGACATTATTCTGGTCAAGGCTCCAAGCTCTCCACATGCTGACAGCCAATAGAGAGGCTCGTAGACCTACACTTCTCCACTCTCCAACATGCTTACCAAGACCATGTCCACTGGTTGCTTCCCAACCAGCTTATACTATTTAGACATAATTTTGTAGTTAAATAATTTTAAGAATTGACTTCAAGCATAATTGAATATTAACCAATAACATATTTTCAGGAGAGAATAAGTCCTTAAATAAAATAGAATATTTTAAAATAATATGTTAAGGATGAATTTCACCTCCTGAACCGCAAAATGTTGGTGAAATAGAGATGAGCAAAACAGTTTTAAAATTTAGAATTAAAACATAGGATTTTGATTTCTGATAGCTACATAAATGTCCTACGTTCTTGCTCTACTTGAAAAAATGTCAGCACATTAAAGGAAATACTATGCCTTATTAGAATTCTCTGCAAAAATTCAAATCTATGTGACAGATTTACTCTAAAAGGGGTCTCTTAGCTCACTATCAAAGATTAGAAAATAAATATACATTTGTCCCTTTTCAATAAATACATAATATATGGCGTATATCATTTAAAACTGTCCTGCTTTTTTCAACAGTTATATTGGCATATAATTCACATAGCATACAATGCAATAGTTTGATCACATCAGGAAGAGTTGTATAATCATCACTACAAACTAATTTAGAACATTACCTTCATTCTTATATGAATCATTTTCAGCTCCCCAATACCCCGCAACCTTCCTAGCCATGCCCCCAAGGAACAATTAATCCAGTTTCTCTCTCTACAGACTTACCTATCCTGGATTTCATATACAGAGGGATATTCACAACAAACAAACAAACAAAAAACTAACAAGAATAATAAAGAATCAGATGAAAACCTCACTCCAAAAGAAAACAAACTGAAGTGGGAAAATCTGTCCTATTTTTTAGAAGATATCACTGTCCACTAAACTGTCCACTCTCTGAGGGCAGATTGTGTTATTCTTCTCCCTGAGTCCCTCCAACAGCCCAGAGAGCAAAGATTCTTTGAATGGTCAGTAAACTTTCTGCCATCTAGATCTTTATTATGTTTCTGGGCAAGATTCTGACTTTTCTGATTGACAATTTCCACTTTAACCTCTAGTCTTAAACATTCCTACATAGCTTGCTCCCATCTCCTCTCTTAGTAGCCCCAAGTTTCCCTTGCACGTTGGGGTACAGAGCAGGATCAAAACTTTCACTTCTGTTTGATACAACTTAAGGGGCATAGTGCGAAACTGAGTACAATCAAGCCTTTTGGATATGTGTCTGTACTAGGTACCAAGAGAGCCATAACCATGACAGCACCAGGTGCAGGCAAACCCTCCTCCCAAAGACCGCAGCCGGTTGCCGTTGGTGCGGCTCCACAGAATAATTAAAACAGGCAATTTGACCACAGATGCATTTCTCTTGTTAATCACCAGGTCATTAGCCTTAATAAGATCAATCTGTGATTAGATTCACTGTATCTCCAACTGATGAAATGGAGCAGAGAGGAAATCAAATTTCAAGTACATGTTTCATTTATCTCTAAACTCCATCTTAGGCCACAAAGCGCGAAGAGTCCATGGAGGTTACAGATGTGCTGTCTCTGTGCCTAGTGAACAAAGATTTCGCACAATGACAGCCATGTGGTGGGGGAGGGTGGAGAAGAATTCAAATGGAATTAGTTAGCTTTCTGCTCTTATTCCTGGGACACCCAGCCAAGGTTGACTGGATTACCCAAGGATTGACCTGATTTTTTGAATCATTCATGGCCTTCAGCAGGGATGTTGGTGTGAGTAGAGAGAAATACCATTGTTCCAGTTCTAAGGAAGTCTACCTCTCCCTGAATGTCAAGGATTTCCAAAAATCCCAAAGTCAACCTAAAGGCTCTGATGCCCTTGTGCTTCCATCTTTGTTGGAAGCTTATGAAAAGAGAGGGATCTTTGTTCAGTGTCTTGACCTTAGTTAGATATTAGACTCACCTGGGAATTTCATAACGTCTTTAAGTGACGAACCTTGAAAACATTATGCTAAGTGAGAGAAGTCAGAGACAAAAGGCCACAGATTGTATGAACCTACTTAAATGAAATGCCTGGAATAGACAAATCCTTCAGAAAAGCAACTGGTTTAGTGGACATGAGGGGCTATGAAGACTGGGGATGGTGATTTTCTACTAGTGAATGGGTTCGGGGATTTTCTGTTGTTTTTGTTATGAAATACTTTGGATGTAGATAGTGGTGAAGTTTTCACAATGTTGTCAATATAATCAAAACTACTGAATTGTGTCCTTAATATTATGTCCTTAATAGTGGATGCTCTATTATGTGAGTTAAATCACAATAATGAAGTAAAAAATCAAATTATGTCCTGAGGCTCAGACTGCACCTTGGTCAGTTATATCCGAATTTCTGGGCAAAGAGCAAGACACATGATGAGAGAATATAGGTCCTAACCTTTGCTCAGACATTTATTTTTTATGTCACCTGAGGCCTCCTCGGGGGAGTAGCCTTTTCATAAGGAGGACTCTGGAAAACTCCTTCTCTTCCCCTTCGCCTTCCTACTTGCTGGGGCTCTGCCACTGGCCTTGAGAGCTGCAAGAGCCCTGACATATTGCAATGGATCATGGAGTCACATGATTCTGCACCTACCGAGCTGTGATCTTCCTCTATTCCGGATCATTGAATGTGGTTGTGTGAGTCTGAAGGACTTATGGACTTGTATCGGACTTATGGACTTGAGCTGCAGTGGGCTGGGATGCTTTCTTGATATAAAGTTACATCTTAATCTAAAGCTCTTCTGTGTGTATGAATGTCACTGGATTTGTTGCTATATTCAATTTGGCCTAACACACTCGTCAACTGTGGAACATTTTCTTTGAATCTTGGACTATCCAGTCTTTACCTTCTTGAATGTTGCATGAATTCTCAATGTTGTATGAATTCTCACAGTAGTAACTCCTGACTTAAATGCCAATCAAGTTATGGGAACTAAATTCAATAAGTAGAGCACTATGATTCCTATTTTAAAACAACAAGAATGATAAATCTCAATATTTTTCTGATAATTTGATCACTTATCTGACTTCCTTAGTAATGTGCTCAAAATCTGAGTTATTCT
>NW_022111300.1:30252220-30259377 GCF_000313985.2 Echinops telfairi | reverse complement strand
ACAAAGCAGGTAAAAATCTGAGTTCTTGTGCCCTTAGTGCTGTCTTTAAGGACAGTCAACTTGTTTCAGACTCACAGTGACACTTTGTCAACCAGAACAAAACACTGCCCTATTCTGGACCATCCCCACCATCAATGCTACGCATGAGCCAATTATTGCATCCACTGTCAATACATCTCATTGAAGATTTTCCTTTTTTTTTTCCCCAACTGATTTTTGCCCCCTAAGCATGATGTTCTTTTCTAGGGACTTGTCTCTACTGATAATGTGTCCAAATGGTGTGAGACAATGTCTTGCTCTCCTAGACCCTAATAAGCTTTCTGCCTATATGTTCAGAACAAATCTGTTTGTTCTTCTGGCTGCTCCTATGGCAGTCAATCTTCTTCACCCACGCCATCATCCTATGTCAGTCCCTTAATAGCTAACCTGAAGCTGAGGATTCCACCTCTTGGAATTTCACAGGTTTCTTGATGCAAAATGCTTCGAATTGTTTAACAGAACACTTACTATTGAATAAAATAAGAGCTGTTTTTCCCTCAATTATTGTGCCCTAAATTGGTAGTACAGAGAAGAATAAATGATACATTGATAATGGTAAATGTCTGATTAATATATCAGATGGATAGCTTTGAAAGAACACGGTTGAGAAGACTTTAGTAGAAGACTTAATTATGATAATAGAAGCAGGACAAGATAGGCTCAGTTTGATATTTCACAGGGCAAAGTTGAATCCCCAGCAGGTGTGGAGTAGAAGTTTACACTGCAGTGAGGAAAGTAATGGAAAATATACTCTAAACCAGTTCTAGTATTTTTCAAATTCATGGACGTAGTCATGCACCAGACGATCTCTTCATAGCATATTCTCTTACTCTTGCTAATACTCTTTTAATATTTGGTCATGCTTGTCTATTCAACATAACATTTTCTATCATTTGTATATTATTCTAAGAGATGGATATAAATTATTAACCATTGATTGGGAAACTCACATTTTGGATGGTAGCACTAAAAGTTATTAAGACATTAAAAGCAAAAATGGGACAAACCCTTATAAATGGTTTTTCCAACAATAGATTTGAGATCATATGATTTTTATAGTTACTAAAGTTTTAAAAATTCAATCAGTATTAGAAAAAATAAAGAGATTAAGTAAAAACTCATTGCTCATAGCAACTATCAGACAAAGTTGAATTTCCCCCTAGGGTTTCCAAGGCTGTGGATCTTTGCAGAAGTGTGCTGCTACATCCTTCTTCCATGATTAGGTTGGTGGATTTTACTCACTGTCAAATCCTCATTCTCTGTGCCATCACTGATTCTGTATTGAAGGTGGAAGGATGGATAGATGGATGTATAGAGGCTAGGTAGATAGATAGATTGATGGATAGGTGTTAAGGAGATATGTACTAGTCCTTTCTTATCAAAGAACCTCACAATGATGGTTCCTCTATCTCTCCATAGACTAAGTTTATTCTAGAAAAGCCTTAGTAGTGTGACACTGAGAAAATGAACGACTCTTTTGTATGTGTTAGAGATCAAAGCCATAAAAATGTACTAGTAAAATCACTTAGAAGGCATGGGATCATGTCTGTATCTCATTAAGGCTGTAAAAAAAAATGAAACAAAGGAGATGGCAGTTCAAAATTCAATCAGCTTGGAGTCTACATAGTGTAGTGTGAGGAAACTGGATCTGTGCTTTTATAAGAAAGAGTATGATTCAAAGGAAGGATCCTTTTAATAATTTTCTATCTGGTTAGGGATTCATGCCTTCTACAAGTTTTGATTACTCTATTTTTAAAATGTATAATGATATTTTAATTGATTTTTGTTCTCACTCACTCTTCTCTATGAGTTATTTTTCCATGTGACATACGAATTTTAAAACACAAACCCTGTGGTTCTCCACAGGCTCTCTTACGCATGCTTGCAGTGTTTGCAAATCTTAGAGGATAAGTAGAATCCCCTTTAGAAGACAGAAAGCGTGTTTATAGCTTAGAAGGTATTGTAGATAGCATCTGGTTTTCAGTGTTATTCCTAAATACTTAATTTTTTCTAATCTCAATCTTTTTGATATTTTCTTTAAATCTTTATTTATGAACACAAAGAACTGTGACGTCTATTGGAGGACTGCACTGGAAATCACAACTGAATAAGGGAAACTTGTGTTACCTAGAAGGCAACTGTGAGGGGTCTGTCTCAACCCAGCCTTTAAGGAGCTATTTCTGAGGATAACAGTTCTCTTCTAGGACACATCGATTGGCATCTCAGTAAGAAACAAATGGTCTTCAACAGATATGGGGATTCTGGTGACCTTTTAATAGTTGTTCCTCCCAATGGATACAGATGAGAGCACCAGTGGAATCGCTTCATTGGTTCACAGTCCCTCAAACTCTTTGTCATGCTCATTCACTGATCCTTGGAATTCCAGTGCTTTTAGAAGAGAGAGCCCAGTGACTGAAACTTATACATTTTTGGAAGTACAATGAATTTGTAAACATATCAGATTATGAACAGGTGTCTATTGTCTCTAAATGTATAAAAATGGCATTAAAGGACCACAAATGGAATATTCACTAAAAAGAGGTGGCAGTAAATGAGATATTATAAGCTTTTACATAAGTATTTTATATAAGATATTATATTTCAAAGAAACAAAATAAACAGCTGGATGGGTCAGATTTTGTAGTTTTTATAGATTGCAACATCTGCAGAGGATAAAAGCTATGAACAATAAGGTGATTTATCCTGTAGATTGCTGGAAAGCTGAGGATATGGAGGTATAAGTTAATGGGGAAAAAGAGCAGGAGTATAAAACTATAATGAAATGCAAGGCATTGAATGAATACAAACAGTAGAAAAATATTTATTCTGAAAAGAAAAGATTTGTTCTCAGAGAGAAGAATGCAGGGGACTTAAACAATAGTACTAATAGTCTATTTCTTAAGCTAGGTTATGGCCCTATTACCTATATATTGTGCTAGACTGACGCACAGTCCAGGTGACTCCTAGTCGTGGTAAGTCTGTATCACAGAATGAAATGTCGTCTTCATGAGTACTGGTGTGTTTGAGTCAATTGCTGTGACTTCTGTGTCATTCTATTTTATTGAATTGATTTCTCACTATTAAAGTGAGATTATTTTCTAGCAATAGGTCTTTCCAGACAAACATAGGAAGCATTCTGGTTGTGTTTCTTGCAAGATCAGATGATCTGAATCTAGAGCTACATATACATCTGAACCTGATACTATTTTATTAATCTGTACATCTGTCTTATGTTAAAATTAATGAAAAGTGGAAAGACTTGAGATTAAGTATAGAGGAATTGGATAAAAATTTATGCAAAAATATTGGGAGAAGTACGATGGATCACTGTGCTTTCTCCCCTTAGAAGTCTTATAAATGAATTTAAATGTTTTGATATATTGCACATTGTTTCTTTGAAAACTATCTAATTTAGAACCATTAGGAGATGATTGTAAGCAATGGAAGAGCAGCAAATATGTATTACCATTTTCTTGTGTGTATATAGTATGTGTCGGCAATGACTCGATGGAAGTGAGGTTTGTTTCGTGTGTTGGTTTATTTAGTTCAAATACTAAGGACGTTCATTTTGAGTACAACTTGAAATGCAGATGAATTGGGTAGAGAGATTTTTCTTTTCTCCTTTTTTTTGTTGGTTGATTGACTCTGCTTTTAGGACTTGGTGTCTTTATACCATGTTTTGTTTGATACAGTAAAAACTTTATATGAAAGTGCATAGAACATAGTACAAATACTAAAACAACTTCCTTCACACATTTTAGCACTGTTTCTTTTGACCGTTGTGCTGACTCTTTCTAAGACCTCCAGTTCAGCCTTGTCTTTCAGATCTCAGCTCAGCTCCCATTCTGCCACCGAGTCCTAATTAAGACAAAGTTGTCTTAGTTTTTGGTCCTGTTTGTTCATAAATGCTTCTTTCTGTCTTTGTTGTTGTTGTTAAAAGTATACACAGCAAAGCATGTACCATGCCAGCACTTTCTGTCTGGGCAATTCCATGACATTGATTATATTCTTCAAGAATTGCCTTCTGAGCTTCGGATCAGATTTTTGTTGCCAACTTTTCCCCTTACAGATAGAAAACAAATCAGTGGAATGTATCCTCTTTGTCTCGGCCAAATGTACTTTTCAAATGTCTTATTCATCCAGAAGATAGCCTATAAAGTCCAAAACTCTGAGGAGATTTGTTTCTTCTATAGGTCATTCAGAGAGGTCCCTACCTCCTTGGAGTCAAAAGAGATGGGTTGTCATTTCTTCAGTTCCCTTCACCCAGGGCACCTCTCCTCTCCATCCACACACTTAGAAACAGAAGCAATGTCTCCCACAGTCCTTTTTCGGCTTGGAAGGCGTAGTCCATGCCACAGGGCATCTAATTAGAGCTCCTCAGTGCGAGGAGTGCTACAGCAATCTCCACTTTAATTTCTCCCCAGCTGTGCAGCTGGCTGAAGCACAGACGAAGTAGAGCTGTGGGAAATCAGAAGAACTGAAAAAGTTGAGTTGAAAAACCAATGAAGCTTTAACTAGAGCAGCGTGGCTCAGAGTCCTAACCTCTCAGATTGAGCAGGATTCTCCCACGTTTTCATTTTCTGTCTTGTTATTTAGGGTTTGGATTGGGTCTTCAGGCGTAATGGACTGAAAAGAGGTGGCAGGAGGGTGACTTGTGGGGAGGGTCCTATGACCAACAGTATTTGCCTTGTGTTTTTGTAGTTGAGAGAGCAATGCCCCCAAATAAGCCTTTTCTCTGCTCTTTCTCTGATTAGGAGGACCACATCCCTCACCCTTGGACATTTTTCATATCGTGAAGGGTACATTGATGATCCATGGACACAGGATAAGGCTATCTGCTTGCATGAAAGTTCATTGCCTCAGAAACCCTAACTAGGGTCTCTCTGAGTTGGACTGGCCTCGATTGCAGAGAGGCAGATATAGATACAAATATGAATTAGGCATACAAGTCCCCTTGGGCGAACTGAGACTCTTACTGGTGGGTTGCAACTGACTCCAAGGTATCTGACAACAGCAACGGGGACATGCAAAACCCGAACGTGATAAGGAAGACTTTGTTGGTGGGGAATTGAATTGACCAAATCATGGAGTGCCAGATGAACACATGTATCTGTTTTGGAAGAATTATAGCTGGAATGCCCCTTGAAGATAAGTAGGATGAGGTTTCATACTTTGACTTCAGCAGATAATGAAGAGAGAACAGAGTCTAGAGAAGAACCTGATGCTTGGTAAACATCAATCAAAAAAGAAAGATTCTCTAGGAGATGAGGAGAAACAGTGATTGCAACAGTGAACTCAATGGCAGCGGTTGTGAGGATGGCAGAGACCAGGGCAAGGTTTTCTTTCGTTGCACATAGGCTTGCTATATGTCAAAACAAATGGCCAACACCAAACAATATCGAACTCAAATTCAAAACCAAAGTCATTGTCATCGAGTCAATTCTCACTCCATGTGCCCCTACAGGACAGAGTCAAACTCGGAACGGGCTTTTGAGAATACAGAGCTTCATAAGAGTAGACAAGCGCATCTTTTCCCACAGAGTGACTGGTGGTTTGGAACTGTTTACCTTGTGGTTTCATATATACAGCCAAACACACACGTATATTTGAGAATATATATGTGAAATAAAAATATATGTATTGATGACAGTGACATTTGTGTGTATATATATATACACATACACACGTGTGTGTGTGTGTGTGTGTGTGTGTATACACTATCAAGACAGTGAACCCGTGTGGGTTTCTGAGACTGTATCGGTTTATGGGAGTAGAAAGCCCAGTCTTCCTCCCATAGAGCCACTGATTGTTTTGAACTGCCAACGAGGCAGATCATGACCCCATAGATAACCACTACACCACCAGGGATAGATAGATATATTTGAGCACATATGAATATGTCTATACCTTTGTGCACACACACACAAGATACCTGGTGGTGCTATTGTGTTCATACCCTCTGTAGGAGAAAGATGAAGCTGTTTCCTTCCATAAAGGTGTTAGTCTTGGAAACCCTGGGGGCCAATTCTACTCTACCCCTTAGGGTCACTCTGAGTCACAGTGGACTTGACAGTAGTGGGTTCAGTTTGGCTATATATATTTTTGTGTGATAGATGGATGGATGAGTGGGTAGATAGATTTCTGAAGGAGTTATCAAATTCAGATCTCTAGGTACAATGCAATGGATGTGGTAAAAAGCAACACAGTCTCTTTTTCTAGGTAATACTTGCATATATTTGACTTCCTGTTAATCAATGCAGATTTTATATATTGCTACTCTAACCATGGAACAGTGTTGTTCTGTATAAATTCTCATTTTTGAACAGTTCCTTGTCTCTGTATGACCAACCCTCTTTTCTAATTCCTTTGTCTTAAATCACTGGGCTGGAATTGTAGCATGGTTGCTTATTCATGAGTGAACTCGTGTGTATAGACACTCCTTCATTTATATGTAACTTTTTAAAAGATCCTATTAAATAATTTTTATCAGTTAATTTATAAAGAGATTGCTCCCTCTAATATACCCTGTAAAATCAGAGCTATAAAATGACAGAGAAAGTAACGAAAGTTAATGCAGGATGCAAAAAGCAAATCACTAGAGAAACTCAATTCTGTTTTCTTAATATACTCAGTTGTGGGCAATGAAAGATGCACTCATTGAATTGTAAAGAATCAACCAATCAGAACATTCACAAACAATTTGACGTGGATTCTACCAATGAATCCAGTTGTCAATCTCACTCTTCAGACAAAGGAATCTAGTTTTCTGTCAGTCATTCAATCCCTCTCCCCAAATGGGAACTCCAGCCACTCATCATTTATGCAGCTCAATGGTTACATACCTTGCTTATCCAAATAATTTTTCTTTACTTCCAAAGATCAGACGTCCCCTTTATATTTCCCCTTTAAATATTAACTGAGTCAAAGACTAGCATAAATAAGTCCACTTCTTCCATAAACCATTCCACAATCTACTCAGATTGAAATTCAATATTGTATTTCTAATGCGAGTTTTCACACTGAGAATGTAAAAGAAAGAATAGAGAGATCCCCTCACCTCGTTGACCCTTCTCACTACTGGTTCAAAGTTCTACTTGCCAGAGCCATAAGGGCTTCAA
>NW_022111300.1:30248755-30250075 GCF_000313985.2 Echinops telfairi | reverse complement strand
TTAATAGACGGATAGCTTGAACTGCTTGTAAACAGAATCATTAACTGGTAAGATAAAATGAGTCAATACACAAGTCTGAGAATTGCATAAAATGTATGCATGTTTTTTTAAAGATGATAAAACATACAGCAGAAGTTAAGGAAAAGTCAGACCTAGTAAGTAATTATATTCACAACTAAATCAAAACTCTAATCTTATCATGAGCTACTTGAGCAAGCTTGTCTTTATTATGTCATAGGGAAAAACTCAGCAACCAACCCCATATTGTTCATTAATGAAGTCTCCAGTATACATTATCCTCATAGCATCGTTGCCCAAACTGTTACAGGCCCTCTCATCCTGCTATGTCTTAACAGAATGAATCGTTGACAGTCTGTTTTGTTAAATCATTGAGAAGACATTGAGTCTTTCTAGCACTGAAGTAAAGCTTAAATGAGAACCATGCATACCGGCTCCAATTCACCTCCGAATTCCACTTAAAGACACAAGAATACATCTTATTTGTAACTTGGGCACTGCTTGTATTTGAAACAGCCCCTCTCAGAGCTCCTTCAATCACTTTAATGCTTCTCCTAGATAGCTTAATGGAGATAGACATTTTAGAAGTGATATAATCTCTCTCTCTCAACATGGCTGGAATTCTAAAGTGTACCTTTTCTTAGAAATGAGTGTCCCAGCAAATGAGTCCTACGTAGATAGTTTGAGTGCTAGATTTGAAGGATTCTTAGCATCTTGGAGGCTCAGAGAAGAGGACTTAAGTGATGATTCCTGGTTAAACGTGGCCCTGTAGACATGCTGTACTTTATTTGGAGAGCTAAGACAAAACAAGCAAAAACTTTGACTAGGAATTTTTAATATTAAAATTAGGAGATAACTCATAAAAGTAGATTTCTTGTTTCTCTTGAATTACAGAGCTCTCTTTTATGTGGAGACTACGCTGAGCAAGAGTAGCCTAGTTAGAGGAGCCTGCGCTCTCCAACCCACAAACATCTCTCCATAGCTCCCACAGACTCAACAATGACCCTGCCAAGCTCAAGGGCGCTGCCATTCCAGAGAATCAGTCTCATAGTGACTCTATGGGAAAAGGTAGAATTGCCCCAGTGGAGTTCCAAGACTATAACTCCTAACAAGCGTACTCCCCTAGCATGATCTATGGGCTAGGAAATATAGTGGGGAATTTAAAGAGGCACAGAAAGCGAAAACCAGGCATATGTGTTTTCTACTTATTCAAGAATTATGGAATTGGCAACAAGGCCTGACAAGAGCAACCAGTGTGGGTGACAGAGAAATAGTCCATATGCCAAGCACACATCCTTACAT
>NW_022111300.1:30244008-30247863 GCF_000313985.2 Echinops telfairi | reverse complement strand
GAGCGGCTGGTGTTTTTGAACTGCTGATTTTGCAATTTGAAGCCCAACTTATAACCAGTATACCACCAGGGTTCCTTTTGGGGGTGAGGGTGGTGGTGTGAATCTGAATACCAAGAAGAAAATAGTTAATTCTCTGTAAACTGGTACAATGTAAATGGATATAAATAAAACAAACTTATGTATATTACAATAATCCCAGTTCTATTGCCAACTAGATGTGTAACCTTTGGCAAGTTATTCTACCTATCTTATTTACTGCTCTGCTCACT
Organism: Echinops telfairi; assembly: GCF_000313985.2. Taxonomy (NCBI): domain Eukaryota; kingdom Metazoa; phylum Chordata; class Mammalia; order Afrosoricida; family Tenrecidae; genus Echinops; species Echinops telfairi. Next base: position 30,247,594 of record NW_022111300.1, on the reverse strand, counting down.
AGTTCCTTCATCAAGTAAGTATCAAATTAGAGATGATATTAGATATTTGTATTATAAAGTAAATAATAATATACTACATTACTGTAACACTTTTTCTCCAAGAAAATTAGCATGACTTAGCCTATGAAACTTAAGTTCTGTAAATGAAAAAGAGTAAGGACTAGGTCACTATTTCCATAATTCAAAAAAGTGGTATAAAGCATTAGTTTCTCTAGATTTGGCCTTTCTGGCCCTGGGTTTCTACTTATGCTAATGTGATTTTTCAGGCTTTGAGTTTGCAAAAAAAATTTAGTGTGCTATGGAAATAAGGTGTATACACTCTGACGGAGATCTGTCAGTTACTATGGAAACTAGATGGTGTGGCTCACCAGTGGATTTGTGATAGTTCCACAATTTCATGTCAACTTGATAAAAGAATGCAGGAGTGGAGTCTAGCCTGTCACTCAAGTCACAGCCTGATGATCGCTTCTTGTGGGCATGACCTTCTCATGAGGATTCTGAGAACTATCTCTTGATTCTGCTATCAAAAGAGGTAGGCCTCTCTTTTACTCTCTCTCTCTCTCTCTCTCACTCTCTGCTTCACATTCCTGTTGACATGCCACATGGAGCCAGGCTGTTGGCAGCCAGAGTCTTGCAGATGCTTCCACTGCCACTGGATCCACTAGATTTTTCATCCACCAGCCTGTGATTTTCCTGCATTCAGCATCATCCAATGTACTGAAGAAGAATTTATGGACATATGGGCAAATATCGAACTTAAGGACTTGATCTGGACTGGGTTGTGTTGTTTTTTCAATATGTAATTGCTCTTTGATATAAAGCTCTTTTTTAAAAATCATTTTATTGGGGGCTCATACAACTCTTATCATAATCCATACATTCATCCACATTTGTACATTTGTTGCCATCATCATTCTCAAAACATTTTCTTTCCATTTGAGTCCTTGATATCAGCTCCTCATTTCCCTCTCCACCCTGTTCCTGTTCCTCTTCCCTCCTCAACCCTTGATAATTTATAAATTATTTTTTCATGTCTTACACTGTCCAACAACTCCCTTCACCCACTTCTCTGTTGTCCGTCCCCCAGAGAGGGGTTATATGTAGATTCTAGTAATTGTTTCGCCCTTCTACCCCACCTCCCCCGTACCCTCCTGGTATCGCTATTCTCATTATTGGTCCTGAGGGGTTTATCTCTCCTGGATTCCCTGTGTTTCCAGTTCTTATCTGTACCAGTGTACATACTCTGGTCTAGCTGGATTTGTAAGGTAGAATTGGGATTATGACAGTGGGGGGCGATGGTAAAGAACTAGAGGAAAGTTGTATGTTCCATCTTTGCTATACTGTACCCTGACTGGGTCATCTCCTCCCTGCGGCCCATCTGTAAGGGGATGTCCAGTTGTCTACAGATGGCCTTTGGGTCTCCACTCCACACTCCCCCTCATTCACAATGATATGATTTTTTGTTCTTTGATGCCTGGTACCTGATCCCATTGATTCCTCATGATCACACAGGCTGGTGTGCTTCTTCCATGTGGGTTTTGTTGCTTCTCAGTTGGATGACCACTTGTTATCTTCAAGCCTTTAAGACCCCAGATGCTATATATTTTGAAAGCCAGGCATCATCAGCTTTCTTCACCACATTTGCTTATGCACTCGCTTTGTTTTCAGAAATCATATTGGGGAGGTGAGCATCATGGAATGCCAGTTTAATAGAACAAAGTGTTCTTGCATTGAGGGAGAACTTGAGTAGAGACCTGATGTCCATCTGCTACCTTAATACTAACTCTATACATATATGCACATAGATCTATTTCTCCATCATCATATATAAATTTACATATGTACATGCCTGTATTTAGAGCTCTATAAATGCCCTTTGCCTCCTAGTTCTTTCCTCTATTTCCTTTTACTTTCCTCTTGTCCCACTATCATGCTCAGCCTTCATTGGTGTTTCAGTAATTCCTCTAGGTTACATTGCCCTTGATCAGCCCCTACCAGGCCTCCTACATTCTCCTCGCCATCAATTTTGGATCACTTGTTGTTCCCTTGTCCCTGGGTTTGTTAAGATCCACTTTCTTTCCCCCGCCTCCCACTCTTCCATGTCCCCCTGGAATCATCACTCTTTCTTATACACTCTGAGTGTCTCTCGATTTGTTTCTCTAGTCAATCTGGACAAACACAGGATTCTTCAGTTCTGCCATGGCCGGCTGCCATGGAGTCAATTCCAATTCATAACGACCCTCATGGATAGAGTAAAATGATCCTGACGGGCTCCCAAGGCTTAAATCTTTACAGAAGCAGAAAGCCTTAGCTTTACTCCTCATGATGGACTGACTTGCAAGTTTGAACCACTAACCATACAGTATAACCTAGACTTAAAAGAACTAATCCCACGGAGATTGAAAGGGAGGCTTTGTGTTGTCTTCATTTTAGTTTATCCCATGAAGTTAGAGGACCTCTGCGACCACCAAATTACTGGAGATCAACTAATGAGTTGGTGGCATGAGATATATATATGACTTATTTCCAACACTAACCACTTGTGATGGTATATGTATATGTATATATGTATATATATATGTGTGTGTGTGTGTGTGTGTGTGTAGGACTTATTTCCAACACTAACCACTTGTGATGAAGTAATTCTGCCTCAGGGTGAGTCTGTGAGTCAGGATCAAACTGGGCACCAGGAGTGTTTCAATGGCTGTTATTTCAGAAGTCGATCACAAAGAATTTATTCCATCAACCTATGGAACCATAGCATCTGAAGAACATTCTTCCAGTTCTGAATATACAATATTTACTTCTATGGAGAAAGGCCCAATGATTTATCTCACTGAGCAGACTCCAACTCACAAAGACCCTACATAGGGTTTCTAAGGCTATAAATCTTCATGGGAATGAAAACCTCTTCGTTCTCCATTTTTATAGGAATAGGTAGCCTCAATTTCTCCTGTGGCATAGCTGGTGAGTTTGAACTATCTACCTTGAGTCTAGTAGTCCAACACTTACACAACAGCACCACCAGATCTCCTTAATTTATAATTATAAAACAAAACAAGAAAAGTACTACCATCCAGTCCATTCTGACTCATGGTGATATTATGGACCGTGCCTGCAGGTTTCCAAGAATATAAATCTTCATGAAAGCAGAGAGTCCCTTCTGTCTTCCAAGGAGCAACTGGGGGGTTCGAACTGCAGACCATAGGGGTTAGTAGGCCCAGTGGGTCATTCCCTAGGCCACCGGGGCTCATTAAATGATCTATAGGAACAATGAATTTTAAGGAGCATCTGTCTAGATACCCTAAGTTGGATTACTTGGATTATATTGAGAAATACATTACACAAGTCACTTTCTAATTTGACCAACAAGTTTACCTTATAACAACGGCTTCAAATTATGAAAATGGATTCCTCCAAGAAAATAGATTTGCCAATAAACAGAAACGTTTGATGTGCTATCATAGAAAAATAGTTGATACTGCGGGAGGGGTCAGTAGGGGAAGTATTTTAGGCAAGGGAATGGATTTTAGTATCTCTCAAATCATGCCAACTAGACAGTTTCCTCTCCTGATTATATGCACCA
>NW_022111300.1:30241718-30243458 GCF_000313985.2 Echinops telfairi | reverse complement strand
GGGTTTTCTATGGCTGTAATCTTTAAGGAAGCCACGTGCTAGGTCTTTCTTCTAAGCTGGCTCTGAGTTGGCTTGAATGGTTCACCTTTAAGCTAATAAACCTCATGCTCTGCCATCAAGTTGATCCTGACTCGCAGCAACCTTATGAGACCGAGTAAAACTGCTTCATAAAGCCAAACACAACTCACGACCGTCCATCCAGTTGGTTCAGATTCAGAGGCACAGCAGCCCTCAAGGACGGAGGACAACTGTCCCAGTGGGTGTTGGAGACTGTATATATTTACAGAAGTAGGAAACTTCATCTTCCTTTCTCCAGAACGGCTGATGATTTCAAACTGTTGACCTTGGAGTTATCAGCCCAACACATAAGGTTTCCAACATCAAAAGACAAGACAAGCAACCAACAACTCACTGCCATGCTATTGAGTCCAATGCACAGCATCCCTGTGGGCAGAATAGAACATTCCCTTTTGGTTTACAAGGTTGTAATCTTCATAGGAGCAGAAAGCTTTACCATTTGAAATGCTGGCCTTTCAGTTAGCACAGCACTGCTAACCCACTACACTCTCAGGGCTCCTTTGCTTCATTGAGGTTTCAACTCTATCAAAATTTTATGGAAGCAGACTAGCACTCCTGAGAAGTAGTTGGTGGGTTTGAACCACTGAACTTGCAGTTAGCACTTCAACCCTTAACCCAGTGTGCCATCAGTTCTCCTTCTAGGTTAATTGTGAAAACAAGTAAAACAAAATAAAAAGCAATTCACTGCCATAGAGTCAACTCTTGTTCATAGCTACTCTAGGGAAGAAGTTGATAGCTTCAACTTGGACTTTGACTTGAATTGTCAACCTTCCATAAGCAGTGGAAAACTTATTCTGCAGTGCCACTAGGATTCCTTGAACCTGCTGCATCCCAATATGGATGTTACCACCCCTTGAGAGTGAAAAAGCAGATAGTTACACTTTGTTCTGCATGATGGGACACCGTGCAAAGTTTTTCACTGCAATGGGGGTGGGAGGCTGAGTAATTTGTTTTTCCTGAAAAAGGATGGGTAGGTCAAATAGGTTTGGGCACCTATGGTGACTTTTAGGTTTGTCAGGCTCAAACGTACTGTCATTGAGCCCATTACTACTTGTATCATTTGCCCACGGACCATTCCATTCCAGTCCTCCTTCTACCACTCCCTACTGTGTGGCTTTGGTCAGAATACTGAATGTGTCTGAGCTTAATTTTCCTAATTTAGACAGTTAGGCTCTTGATAATCACATTGCAACACTGCTGGATTAAAAACAAATACTCACAAAGTTCCTGACAATGGACATCTTTATAGAAATGGGATTTTTTATTCCCTTTACAAAGAAAGTGGAGTTATGGAGGGCCTATGCAAGGTACAGCCCACTTCTGGTCCTGTGGTTTTTCAGGTAGATGAAATACAGTAGCTGGTGATGCAGCTCACCATGCAATGGGAAAGATCTAGGAAGCAAAGCTATGGATAGAGGAGTAAACATAGGTGTGTGCATATGCAAATATATCAATTGATAAAAGTAGAGGTATTGGCCTATGTACATATATTGATATGGCAAAATATAGAGGAAGTGGACGGATTTTGGGCCTCAGCTCAAGTCCTCCCTCAGAGCAAGAACACTTTGTTCTAACAACTTGGCATTCTGTGATAATCACCCTCCCAACAAGATTGCTGCTGACATGATCGCTAATGACAAAATGGGTGCATAAGCAAATGTG
>NW_022111300.1:30238086-30240555 GCF_000313985.2 Echinops telfairi | reverse complement strand
AAACAATAGGGGGACTGTCAGATTAGGGCAACTTGTCTTGAATTTGTATTAAATCCTCTCAAGCAAATCCTTCTGTTTCTAGTCATTATCTTCAGACTATTGTACTTCAGAAAATAAAGCACCAAACAAATACTTTTATTTTGTTTTTATATATTATATGCTAGACCTCAACTCATCAAAGGTTATATTATTTTCAGCATAATGTGGGAGAGGAGAATTGCATTTGTGACCAGACTTGCAGGTCAGTTTAGGGAAATGAATAACAATGCTACTTGGGTGGGTTTTTTTTTTTATATATAAAATACAAGGTACTTTTATTTGTAATAAAATGACAAGCCAAAGCAATATGAAATGAAACAAAATTTAAAACTTAAGACAGGAATTTTCTGATCATAGAAATACTGGATTATGTATTTAGTAAAACTGTTTGTGGAAACAATAAAATATCCTCCAGAAGGGAATTATCTGTGACTTCAGGCTCATTTGTAATTCTGTCAGTCTAACAATAGGTGATTAAAAGGAGTAAGTTCAAATGGCAAATTCCAAATCCCAATCCTGAGGGTTTATGACAAGTAGAGCATTTAGCTCTATCTTGCATTGAGCAGAAGGTATAGTCCTAGTAAGACAAGCAGTTTTAATAATAGCTTAAGTGTACGGGGCCTTACTCTATCCCCCGTACTTTGGGCAGTTTATTTATATATTCTATGTAGAGATATCTTCACAGTGTTTAAGATATAATCCACGTGATCCTCAGACAACACTTATGTGGTAGCGCTATTATCAGTCCCATTTATCAGATGATGAAGCTGAATCCCGGATACCTATGTAGAGGTAGAGAGAGTCAAGATTAAATCCCAGAGGATTTGACTCCAGAGTCCCTGTACTCCATGCCACTTCTCTGACCTCTTGGCGGTTATAATTCTGTTACACTTTTCAGAGGTCTAAATCACTGGCTTTATTTTTAAAGGCCTTGAAGTCTGCATTAGAAATATTTCTATTAGTTAATTGTTTTATTTCATTTCTTCCAAGTAAGTCTGTTGTCTAATATGTGCTACTAAGTGACACATTAGGCAGCTAACCTCAAGATTAGCAGTTTGAAATTACCAGTTACTCCACGGGAAAAAAATGAGGCTTTATACTCCCATAAACTGTTATAGTCTGGGAACCCCAGAAGGGCATACCTGTTGTATCGGGTGCCTATGAGTCAGAATTGACTCAATAGTTGTTAGTTTGAAGTGATGTTAAGTTCTATGGAAATTTTGCCCAAAATTCTAACACTGAATTTTGTTGGAATTTAGTCAGCTTCTTCTTTGTGGAAATGAAATCATCATGTGTGTTTTGAAAGCTGAAACTTGCTGTCTTCAGCAATTTGGAAGGAGATTAAGAGGAAGGCTAGAAAGGACTAGCCTGACGCTGAAGTACCTCGCCAGGGTGTTAATCACTACCCAATCCTGAAAACTAGAGAAGAACTTGCTTTATAATGTCATTTTGCTCTTCCCTATTCATGCCAGAAATTACAAAATATGTATCAGTTTGAACTTATTAGTTTGAACTTTTCCGTTTCCTTTGTAGACATTTCGGGGACATTTGAGCTTTCAGCTGCTGATGCTTAAAGTCCCTTGTGTGGGTTTTTCTCCTCCTTTATCCCACTCCCATTACTTTACCCCTTCTGACATGCACCATACTTTATCTGCTTTCTGATTTATGTCTCTCAAGTGTCAAATTTCAAACAGCTACTGAATTCAGTGGACAAAAATTGACTTTTTGCTGTTGTTGTTTATTCTTTACCTTTTTCCTCCAACGTAAGAGATATAGTCTCTCTGTGTTCAATACCCTTGGAATATCTGGAAGACCCATATTTAAACACCTTTCCATTTATCTCCTCGCTGCCTATCCCTGTAGTTTCCTTCAGTGTACGTCATTTTCCACAGTTGCTGCAGTGTTCGGAGTAAGTTTGATCCTTTGATCTATTGACCTCTTTCTGCATTCGTCTTTCAAATAACCTCAGCCAATCCCTTGACATTGTAAGATTTCTATTGATTCCATTACCTCTTTAGTCATAATTATGATTTTCCATGCCCTTTGATGTCTTGAGATTGGGGTAGCATTTTATTTTTACTACAGTGCATTTTCCCCTCTATTATTTAAAAGTTTGCATTGACTAACTTATTTTCTCTCATTCTTAGTGTACCTACATTTAAGCAGCTTTGGCCTAACCTTGAATTAAGTAGAACAGGAAGTTTTGGGGTTAGCTAGTACCTAACCTAGCATTCCACCACTTCTCTGTCAGTTTGAGGCTAGCAGCTTTCTCACTGGTATTGCAAATAACAGCAAGGCCACCCAAAATGAGCAGTGTGCCACAGTTTCCAGATGAAGAAGAATAGGTTACAGAGAAGGAATAGGCTGTCTACTTCTGAGAAATTAGCCATTGGATGGCAAGACTTCAACTCAGTCCTCTGGACCTGTTGT
>NW_022111300.1:30214175-30237229 GCF_000313985.2 Echinops telfairi | reverse complement strand
GCTTCTTGGGAGAAACACGAGGCTTTCTACTCCTGTAAGTAGTTAGTCTTGGAAACTCAGAGGACAAGTTGTACCCTTTCCTAGAGGGTTGCTATGCATCAGAATCAGTTTGAAGCCAGTGAGTTTTGTTTTCAATTGGCGGCAGTTCAATCCTACCAGCCACGACCTGGAGAAAGGTGAGACTTTCTTCTGCCATAACCACTTGTCCCTGAGAAATGCAGAGGGCAGTGCTGCGCTGTCCTGTCATGGTTTCCAGGAGTCAGAACTGACTGTAGAGCAGTGAGCACAGGTTTGGACCTTTTTGTTTGAATTCATTAGTCATTTTGTCATGCTATTTCTAACTGACTCAGCCTCTTACTGACCCTTTCTTCCATTTCTCTGATATACATTTCATATTTAGATAGTGTAAAACATCTCTTCAGAATAACTCATAGCAGAATAGTCTCTAAATGGATACTGTGCATCCAAACAAATTATGAATCGTACAGTAAAAATATGTGGCTGGATTATTTAGTAACGAACCTTGAAATCAGTCTTGATTTAATATTTTGATAAGTTCCATAAAAGGATGAAAAATGAAGGAAGAAATATAACTAACATTGTTCAGTGACAAATTATTTCAGAGTGTTAGTTGTTGCGAGAGTTTGAGTTGCCATCAAGACAGTTGAGAATCATGGTGATCCTCTGCACAATCAAGCCTGACACTGCCTGGTCCTGAGCCGTCCTCATAATTGTGCAATCAGAGCCCATTGTTGCAAACACTGATGCCAATCCTTTTGTTGAGGGTGTTTCTCTTTGTCTCCGAGCATCGACTTCACCTTTCCCAGGAACTGATGTCGGCTGACAGCACAGCCAAAGGAAACATTTCTTACTTCTAAGAGAAGTCTGCCTGTCTTCTTCTAAGACAGATGCATTTGATCTGCAACAGTCCCTGGTGCTTTCAATATTCCCCACCATGATTCAAATACATCAATTATTTAGTCTTGTCCAACTTTCAGACAAGAGTTGAAACGACTATGGCTTGAGTCAGGTTCCTTTCAGGCTTCAAAGTTCACCAACTTCAACACTTGAAAGGGACCCTGTGCCACATATTTTCCCAATGCAATATGTCGTTTGACTTCTCAACTCTAGCTTCCCTGAGGATTGACTGTGGGTCCAAGCAAAATATGTAGCATGATGGTGTCTATTGGTCTACTTGTTTTGGTTTCTCTTACACTGAGTTGTCATCCACACTGAAGGCTGCAGACCTTGATCTTCAGCAGCGAATTCTTCAAGTCCTTCTAGCTTCCAGCGAGCAAGGCTGTGTCGTTTTCAGTTCGTACCCAACCCGACGTGCCTTGTAAGAGAGGCGCACATCACCAGGTCTTGTCTTGTCTTTTTAAAACTCTAGTGGAGTTTTAACTGCCAAACTTTCGGCTGGTATTTGAATGCTTAATTATTTGTGTCATGCAAGGATTCCAAATTTCTCACATTAATAATTTGAATTTTCCATAATTCAGATGAGAAAGTTGATAGTCAGGTATGAAGAAACTTGCCCAGAGGATTCAAAGCTACGTTTATAGGACTTTCAACTCCATATTCTTCTTTTTTTGTTTTGAAACAATTTTATTGGCCCTTCTTTCACACATCATAAAATTCAACAGTTCAATCATATCAAGAAGAGTTGTACAATCATCACCACAATCAGAACTTTTTCTTCTTCCTTGTAGTCAATGTTATTAGTGTAATTATTATTTTTAATTGTGGCAAAAATATGCACAACAAAGTGTTCTCCAATTTAATAACTTCTGTATGTACACTTCAGTGCCATTCATTATATTTTGTGTTTTGGAACCATTGTTTATATACTTTTCCAAATTATTCTACCACCATTGACATAAACTCAATGCCCCCTAAAGAAAAACTTTTCCTCCTTCACCCATGGTAAACATTGGTCAAATTTCGTTTCTTCTTTTAAAGTATGTATATACTTTTAAATCATATATAAATGGTTCACATACCATATACTTCTATAGTTAAGTCACTTTTTAAAAAATAGTCGAATATACATCATCACAATCGATTCTAGTGCTCCCTCCCTACTCCAGCATCTATTGCTTGTTTCCCAGTTCCCCTTATCTTTTCTACCCCCTGACCCCATAAACCATCACTTCAGTTATTGTCTCTACACATCCACTGTTGAGTCCATATTATTTTTGTTATATCACATACACTCTAACCTTGCTGCACAATTGAAGCAACAATACTATCAAATACAATACTGGGACATATGCTTAAGTGTTAAATTGCTGTTTTAAGTGTCATAGGTCACAAAAGATGGAGATGATGAAGAAATCAAGAAAATTATGATTGGTACTTAGAAAAATGTATGTATCTCTGTCTGGCAAATAGAAGTTATAGATGTCACGACAATCTCACCAGTTAAATAGGAATTCACTGGACAATATAATTTTACACATAATTCTTAGGTTTGTTTATTCAACATATAATGATGATATGACTAATTAGGAGACCAGATGACATGGTGGGTTAGTGTTTCACAACTAACAGCACGTCCATTGATCCAAACCCTTAGCTATTCTGCAGGATAAAGATGAGTATATCTATTGCAGTAAAGACTTTTAGTCTCAGAAACTATAGAGCAGCTGAATGACACTTTCACAGGGGTCGCCCAATTCATAACAGTAGAAAAATGACAGTTATGAAGTAGCAGTGAAAATAATTTTATACTTGGGGGGTCATCCCAACATGAGGAACTATATTAAAGGATCATGGCATTAGGAAGTTTGAGAACCACTGCTCTAGAGGATCACTGTGCATTGGCAATGACTCAATAGCAGTTAGTTAAATATCATGTATTAGACTCTGTTGTATGAAGGCTGCTTATGATGAATACGATCTGTTCCTTGCTCTCATAGATCTTAAAATCCAGACAGGGTACTACAGGATACCACCAGAGAAAATAAGTTAACCGAAAATGAAATATATCTGTGAATCATATTCCTGAACTTTAAAAAGGGAGCTAGCCACACAATTTAAAGGGATTTTAAGACTGGATTTTCTAGCCTCACAATGTTTAATTATCTATTAGAACAAGATGTCATGTTGCTTTTCTGGATCCTGATTTCTTTATATATAAAGTAAACGTGTTGCTGCCAATAATTCAATGATTCTGTATAAAGCAGGAGTTCAATTAAGGGAGGCCAACTGAATAAAAGCACGGTGGTGAGAAGAGACAACGGATATGACACAATCTTGTGAGACAGGTCCCCCTTAAGGCATGAAGTGCATCTTTAGGATTCGATGGGGGAAAAAATTGGGTATATGACATGAGATCAAATTTCATGAGATCCTAGAATCAAGCAGATGAGTACAGATTTGATGTGAAAGAAAATGGGTAACTATAGGATCTGTGAAAGGAGAAAGCAGTGTCATGAGTACCGTGAGCCAAGAAGGTTAGTTGGAAAGGTGGGTGTGTGCTGAGTTGATGGGAAGGGAGGGAGCCTGGGGTTTGAGTGGACACCCACAAAGCTGAAAATGATCTGGAGGGGGCAGTCCATCCTGCGTTTCATGTTCATCAGGGAGCTGTGATCACTTCCTGACATTCTGGAGGATTTGGGATAAGCCCACCTTTATCTTCTTTGGGCATCATTTTCCTCATGTGTCTGGTGAGGAAGTACAAGCTGCTCAATACAATACTGAGAATCTACAATTATCTAGACAAAAGTGAATCAAAAATGTCATAACATGAGAATTTGGCTTGAACCAGGGAGTAACCCAAAAACTAATGTATTTTTCCTTTCAGTTAATAGAAGTATAAACTGCTTTGTGTGATGGCAAGGCTTTTCAGAGTATTTCTTTTTTTATATATATGTGGTCTTTTGTTTGCTTTTTCATTTTATTTTCTTTGTTCATTGTGAGATTCTGGTATGCACTCCGAACCAATTAGCAAGTGCACTGGATCGTGTGGGTTTTCTTGCTCCCTGTATTTTGGGTTGGGCTCATCATTTCAGTAGCACGGTGGGAAGGACAAGCATGCAGTGGATGAAATCCTTTCATAACACAGTTATACAGGTGTCTTCCAAGACGCGTTCCTTTAGATTTCATCAGCGGGAAACCACTCCCTGTAAGAGTGGCCTCCAAGATAAATAGGTAGCCAGCTGTGGTTAGAAATGTCTTTTTATGGACGTGTCATCAGAGGCAGTCAGGACACTTTCAGTGTTTGAGAAAGGATAAATCCAACTGAAGAAGGAAAAACAAGCATATTGTTATGGGGATTATTTTTATTGTGACAAACATATACACAGACACACAGAGGGGACTTAAAAATGGCTGGAGAAAAAAATCCATTAACTTTTAATTCCATTTTTCCATGAATCTCTAAAAGCATATAGATAATGAAATTATACATGTCATTAAATTATGAATGTCACTAAATTATACATGAATAATATCAAATGGTGTATATATAGTAAGTGCCAATACATATTAAATATATATAAATATATATTACTTGTCTATGTATATATTCGCCATTTTAACATTCTTCATGTATAATTTAGTGACCTTAATTATGTGAAAGAAATGTTGTTACATCCAAAGTCTTCAAAAACAAAAACCTACCTGCCATTGAGTGAATGCACAGTGACCCCATGGTACATGGTAGAACTGCCCCGTGGGTTTCCAAAACTAACTCTTTAGGGGAGTGGATGTCTCATCTTTCTCCCTTCAAGTAGCTTGTAGTTTCAAACTACTGACCTTGCAGTTATCAGCCCAATGCATTGTGACTAAGCCACTAGGGCACCTCATCCAAAGACAGTAAGAGTCAGATTACTTCCCTGTTCATTTCTAAAAAAATGCTTGAAGCTAGAGAATGAAGTGAGGAACATTAAGTTGCTTTTTAATTGAGGTGAATGTAAATGGGATCTACATTTACATAACTGTTCAGCTACACCTGGCCTTGAAAGTAAGAAGATGAATAAATAACTGAAGTGTTATCCATTTAGTATAAAGACTTTATCCTCTTCTCCTCTTATCTCCCTTCCTCCTTTTGATCCCCTGTTTCTAAATACTACTCAAATTTCTTAAAATATAAATCATCCTGGAAATTGTAACATACTATAAAGACACTTAAGATAAGCAATTAACCACATGGTAGTTTTATAATTATCTATTGGGCTCTGATCCAACCACCATCCCTGCTGTTTGGAGAAGAGAATGCTGAACAGTCCATATCTCAGATAGTCTGCAGTACTGCGAGGAGAATGAGAACAAAGTGCATGCAATTAATATAAAAAGAATTACACTTGCCAAAAACCAAGACCTGTTGTGTACAGAGCAAGTTTACTTGGCAAGAAGGAACATAACCTGAATACAGCTATCAAAATAATTTTCACAAAACCTGCTTAAAGTTTTATGAAGATACTCTTAATTGAGCAAAATTCCAAATCTAAAAAAAATAAACTAGAATAAACACACACACAAACAGCCCCTATGTCTAGAATGGCCCAGGCTAGTTAAATTTGGTCTCTAATTCCTATATCCTCATTCCATCCCAAAGATTTTCCCTTCAAATGTGGCTTTTATACCTGCAACACTGAAATTTTAAGTCTACATTTAAGCCATGCTTCTAGCTTGCAATGGATAGTTCCATTTGGATACCTGGTGTCAATTCAAATTGTTGTTTCTGCCAGGTGAGTTCCAGTCAACTTTGGACAGGTGGAAACTCATGTGACAGAGTAAAACTGTCCCACTGGGTTTTCTAGGCCACGTTGTGTTATGGGAAGGAGCCCTGGTACTGCTGTTGAGTACACATAGAACTGCTAACGACAGTATCAGTGGTTCAAACCCACCAGCTCCTCTGTGGATGAAAGATGAGACTATCTACTACCGTAAAGATTTTCAGCTTTGAAAATCCCATATAGGCTCACTATGCATAAGATTTCAGTTGGTATTCATGAGTGTGGTTCGGGTTTATAATCTTTTCTCCTACAGATCTTGTTGGCTGGGTGTGAGCCCTCCATCCTTCTTTTAGCACCTAAGCACTCAGCCTCTGTGCCACCAACACTAGAGCGTGTTGTTATTATCAGGTCACATTGAGTTCATTATGACTCAAATAGACCCACATGGCAGTGCCAAGCTGCCTTATAGAATTTTCTTGGCTGTCAACCTTCTACAACAAGATTTTGAGGTTTTTTTTGTCACCCCCACCCCATGGAGTTGCTGTGACAGTGCCAACTGTCGTTCTTTTGAATAGCCACTGACAGGTAACCTTTGTCCCCCCAGGGCTTTTTGTAAAGGATATAAAATAAAACCAAACCCACTGCATGGAGTCAGTTCCAGCTCCTGGCAACCCTGTAGGAAAGATAGAGTCGGGCTGCTGCTGGGGGTTCTGAGGCCGGAAGCTTTTACAGGAGCAGAAAGTTTCATCGCTCTCCCACGGAGGATTCCCTGGCTCTTACATTATTTACCTTTTTAAACAATTTCTTTCTTTCACTACTACTGTGGGACCCAGACTCCCGGGGCACAAAAATCGGAATCATGTTTATTTTTTTTTCTTTCCATGGAGATGCAGTGGGTTGATGAGTCTCTGATTTCCTTCTTGGTAGCTGTATCTAGAACTTGGGTGGGTGGGGGGGAATTTAGTCACCTTATAATTTGCCACTTCCATTTCTAATGTCCATAAAAAGAGAGAAGAAGGGGAAAAATCACAACTCACTGCCATGGAGCTGATTCTGACTCATAGCAACAGTATAAGACAGGGTAGAACTGCCCCTGTGAGTTTCCACGAGTGTAACTCTTTTTAGGAGTAAAAAGTCCCATCTTCCTCCCACAGTGGGGCTGGTGAGGCTTCAAACTGCAGCCCAAGGTGTAAGCAGCACTTCATCAGGGTGAGCGCAGGGCTAAAGAAGTGGACCACAGAAGTAGGGCGTGTGCAAAACCGCAAGCTGGTATTCCTTAGTAACCCACAATAGTTGCTCCCCAGTCCCTCTCCCTCTTACAACTGCACTGTCATGAAGTCTTTCTCCTTTGAAATGTCTTCATTTCTCTTATTTTTCTCTGTTGAGAACTCTCATCCAACCCCCGCCCCGCTGCCGGTGGAGTCTCTGCAAAAGTTTTAGAAATTTGGGACTCATTGAATTGCCAATCACAAGGTCTAATTAGTGGCAGGGAGTTTGCGTTTTGATTTCCAGCCTCTCTACCCTCCAGTGAATCCATTACTCCCAGAGCATTCCTACTGTATTGGGGATGCTTGTTCCTTCGCTACTGGAACGTTCTCTTGTGTTCTTGAATCCTTAGATCATCCAATCCAAAGCCTGTTTGCCAAGGCTGTCCTAATCTGGCCACACTTGACCACAGAAGCACATTACCTCTTTACAGGAGCCATACGCATACTTCTCCCTGGAGTGTCTTTTCCCATCTACAGTGTTTGTCCTTTGTTCCTTTCCTATTTCCCTCAGTCTTCCAAAACCTCACACCTCACTCCGTCTTGCAAATTTTGCACAGTCCGGTTCTGAGGTCATGGAACTTGGAAATGACTTCACTTCTGAGTGAAATTGCCGGAGCCCCTTCCTTTGGGAAACTCGCCCAGGTGATCTCTCTGGGTGTTCTCTATGTTCTTGGCTGCATTCAGTCACATGCAGTTGTGCAGGGCCTCACATGCAGTAGGCTCTGCACCTAGTTTAGTGTCCTCCTGTCTCTGTCTTAGCATTCTTAATGATTTTTTTATCCAGGGTTTCCACAGTTCATGGTCCACTAGGACCTGCAAAGTATGCAGTTGGTCATGAACTGCAACCCCAGGTAAGAGCTTTCCCATGAGTTTTCTACAACAAAGCCAGATTCTAGCCTCCCAGTGCACAGTGCCAAAATCAGAGTCAAAGACATTCCTCATCTGGGGGGCATTATAATGAAAAGATATTAAGCATTTTCTTTTAGGCTAAGATATCTTTTTACTGGCTACAGAACAACTTTTTCTGTTGTCTTACTGGTGTCTCACAGCACTCTACAAAAATGCTTGCTTATATTTCAATTTAAAAATAAGATGAAAGACAGTCTTCGAAAACCCTTACCGCAGATTCTGTGAACTTACAAATGAGGGTGTTGTGCCTTACCTAAAACTCCTCACAAAAACTGCTTTCAGCCCTAAGTGCTCATAGAAGATATTTATTTACCAGATCTTCCATTAATATGTATTTGTTAGGACTCAGAAAATAATATAATCAATTGTGTTTCCATTGTAAATCTGGCCATCTAAAACTTTGGATCAATTTAAGAATCAGCCTCTCCCCTCATTCTATCCTCTTTTGCTGTTCAAATGACTATTTACTCATTTTTAGGTTACAAATCTATTCATATTTTGTTTCATTGTGTGTATTCTTTTAGGCCATGTCAAATTTTATGTGACTGTCACATAGAAAGTGTTCAGTAAATATTTGACGATTGAGTTCAACAAAATAGAAGCAGTACTCCTTGACAAACGCATCGTAAAACTCGGTGAGTGTTTCGTATTGAAAGACTGATGATTGGTAAACCTACTATAATAGGGAACAAAGCTATAATCTCTAAAACCACAAGCTTTTCTCAACTCCTTGTTTGTGTTTTGCCTTTTGGACAAAATCTTTGATCATATATTATCCAAAATAATGAGAGCTCATTGTTGTTATTTTTGTCTTTGTTGTCTAATTTCAGCGTTTTTTTATTGAACTGCTGAAGACATCTGATTAACACGACGATACGATCTTTTCTACTGATTTCTTTATGCAGTGGGTTTGCACCGATCGCATGAAGTTTGCGTGTTGCAGTGAGGTCCTCATCGGGCTGCTAACCACAGAAGCAGTCATCAAAACCACCAGATTCTCCCTGGGAGAAAGGTGAGGCTTTATGCTCCTGTGGGAATTTCCAGCGACATGAATCCAGGGGACAGCTCGACTCTGTCCTGTAGGGTTGCTCTGAGTTCAAATGGACTCAATGGCAGTGAGTTTTAATTTGAGATTTACAGTTCTCAAAAAATCCCTGGTGGCACAGTAGTTAAACGTTCAAATACTAACCCCGAAGTCTGTGGATTGAAGTCCTTAGCTATTCTGAGGGAGCAAAGCGCTGTGGTCGGCAGCCATGAACATTTACAGAGCCTTGGAAGCCCCAGGGGCAGTGCTAGCTGTTCTTCAGGGTGGCTCTGAGAAGGATTCAACTCCACAGCAGTGAAAGCTTCGGGAGATAAATCTGGTCTTTCTTGTAGTGGGTTGTGGAGTCAATTCTGACTCCGCGTGACTGCATGCAGCAGAGTAGAACCTCCCCATTGAGTTCCCTGCACTGTAAGGTCACAGGAGCCGGTCACTGGGTCCCTTCTCTTGAGGAGCAGCTAGCTGGTGGGTTTGATCTGCTGATTTTTCAGTTGGCAAACAGAAGCTTCACTATAGGAGTGGTGTTTAAAGCAGAGATGGCATCGAGGCTTTCAGACAAAGGACGACCATGTGGTATATATATTGTACTGAACCATGGTGTGCATTCCAACACAGGACAGCCAGGCACTCCATAGGGTCTTTCTGACTGTGACCTTTTGAAGTCGATTGCTAACATTCCCCACTCCCCACCCCCCTTGGCACCTTCAAGTGGTTTAGAACAGCCAACCTTCCTGTTACTAGCCAGCACTTCATAGTTTGTACCGACCAGGGCTTCCTGGGAGAGCTGCAAAGCTATTCTTACTATAGTGTGCCTGCATTTTGTAAATAGTAAGGCATTCATATCTTGTAGTACCATTAGGTGCTAATCCCTTCTCTACGTTTCCTAGAACCTGCTCAGAGTACTAAAATAATCATGAAGGTGTGATATGAGATTAATCAAAAAGCCTTTCTTCATTTTCAAAATTGAGAGTATTCTCCCTGCGTTTCAATACAAGAAAGTCTATCAAAGAGAACAGATCCGACTGCTGTTATGTCCAGAATTCAGCTTTGAAGATATTATAAATGCTTATCATCTTTGTAGCATTGTACACATTGGGCCTGTGTCAGAGATTTTTGCTACTTATGGAAAGCAAATGGAATCCAGTAATGTCTCTGAATAATTAACCAACAAGTTTCATTTGTAGCTGGAAGCAAATGAGGAGATATTAGTATTCAGGATGCACAGAACACAGAGCACAGGGATCTTTAATTCATGGGTGAATCGTGACAGAAGCAACAAGTTGAACATAGCATTTTCCCTTATAAAATAATTACAGTGTCATCTATCATTAAATGGACACATAGCTGCCGAGCTTCCGCATGATGCTCTGGGCCCATCCTCCTGTGTGTCTTTAAAAAAACACGTGGAGATGCTAAGTAAAGAACTGGTGTGGAATAAGTCAGATGAAAAAAGAATTCTTCCTATCCATTGCAATAACTTAATTACTTTATTGGTAGAAAGAGTCTCTTAGGGTGAAAAATTAAGCTTAAACACTTTCTTAAGAAGCATATTTGAGAGGCACTGCCAAATTTCTCTCTAAGACAGCTCAAAGAAGATTTCATACATTTTCTTACAGGGAAGGCTCTGCTCTGTTGGATTTATACCAGAAATAATAGGCTTAATTTGTATTGTATTTTTAAAATTTTATGAAAGCATTTTCAAACCTACTCTCTCATTTGATCCTTTCTACAACCCAATAAGGGAGAGTCTGACTCCCTGCTAGACAGGAGGAAATTGAGATGCCACAGGGCCATGGCAGATGACGGAAGGCATGCCCTCAGTCAGTAGCAGGCCTCCATGTCAGGTAACCGCACGCTCAGATTTCATACTTTCTAATCATAAGGGTCATTTTGAAGCGACAGAGAGAGAAACATATCCCACGTGCGGGAGCAAAGTGGAATTAACTAAAGAGGTTTTTGTTGCTGTTATTGCTGTTGTTGGGGGTCTTCTGAAAATAAAAATCTTTGGACCTTAGAGATGCCCATTCAGATCAGATACCAAGCCTGGCGTGCCTGTGTTACACGTGACACTTTCTTTGAGTGTAAGCAACACGCACGGCAGAGGGTTTATTTCTTCATCCTGCATCATTCTTTAATGTTGCCTTTCTGATGTTTGCCTTGCTTCCAAATAGATGATTGAATTTTTTCCAATTAGTTGATTGGGTTCTTTCTTATGTCTTATATTGGAAGCCTCATCTCTACTCGAAACAAATAGATATTTTTTAAAAGGTGCTGAATTGTCTATCCCATTCCTTAAAACTCATATGTATGTAGAAGAAAATGAATGTGAATGAATAATAAGCATAGATGCCCAGTATTACTTATAAATAAATGGATTCAGCTTGTTGAAAACAAGATTCATTTGTAACTTAAACAATGTAAAGGCATAAAAAGAGGATGACAAGCAGCACTGATGAGAATATGGGGGAAAAACCACATTTGTCAAATATTGGAGAGGGTTTTATTGGCACACTGTATTTCAGGTGATACTGGCACTATCTCTCACAATTGCATATGTGCACTCTCTTTGACCTAAGCGTATTATTTCTAAGACAGACAGACATTTTCCCAGTATGGATATTTATGAAAACATATTGCAGCACTTTTGTACTAGGACTAAAAGGAAGCCATTTAAAGGCCTGTGCATAAGCGACTCGTTAAATTATGCTGCATGAATGAAATAAACAATGACGCATCCCTGGAAAGAAAAAGTATATTTATAAGGAATGCTTTTCAACGTATATGAAGCCTATTAATTTTAACCAAAGGTAAAAGTTGTATACATTATGTTCCCATTTGAGTATGCAAACATATATAAATGTAGCCTATATACCAATGTGCTTTTGTATACATACATTCTTTATAGAGACATAAAGATTGTTGTGATTGGTTGGGGGAAGGAAAACTGGGAGTTTGAGGTGGGAAGGAGATGAAATTCATTGTATATGATTCTCTAACATTTGAATATTTTTCATGTTTTTAAATATTTTTCAGTCAAGTGACAAATGAAAAAGAAACCAAAGAAGTTCAATATTTACAATTAGCAAATGCAGTCGATTATGAAATTATAAAATAGATTTTCCCAGTTTCATTTATGATGTCACTCAAATAAAATTGATGTAACAAATCTGTTTTTGTTTCCTTCAAGGTCATATAGATTTCTTATTTAAAATGAACTCAAGAAATATCATTTAGCATATTAAGTTTGTATTTCTCCAATTGATGCCTATCATATATGAGGTTCTGATGAAGGCAAAAGATTTTCCCAAATCAAAGTACTTTCAACTAAGATGGACCCTGATGGACCTCAAGCTACTTTATGATCCGTCGAACTTTAGAAACGAAGAAGCTGCAGCTGGTAGGAGATTTTCCTCCCGTGTTAGTGGATTTCACTCACATGGTGAAATATAGACTTAATTTAAAGAAAAAATAATAATGCTGAAGACGTTAATAAAATCAGAGTCATAGAATAAGGATTACTTCAACCATGGACAAACCTTTCATCGTTGCACCCTAATTCTTAGCATTTTGAAAGCATCGGTTGAGCCATATTACATTGTTTACATCGACTCCATGATGACTGGAAATCATTTAAGAGCTTTATCCATTAACCTAGAACAGATTTTCAAAATAAAAACTTTATTCATTCAAATCAATCTTTGTTTCAACAGTTACCCTGAGCTGGAGACTTGGGAAATCCTATGCTACTTGAAGTAACCTGACTTCTCAAATACTTCCAGTGCAGCTGAAGCTCACCTAAGCCTTCTTTTCATCAGTTCAAATCCCAGTATATTATGTAATTGTTATTATTATTATTATTTTATATGGTATCTTCCCCAGCCAGGACTTAAGCTATTATATTTCCCATTGCTTTGATCTAATTAGCTTTTCTTAAGTAACAAAAAAGAGAGTTTAAATCGGCAGAGTGCTGTGTTTAATTATAAAAGGTTCAATTTAAGAAAAAAGATGTTGAACAGCAGATTTTATTGTTGGGGTTTTGTTTATTGGATTTTAATGCATGTATTCAGAATATGAGTAAAAAGAAAGAGTTGCTTTAGATGGAATAAAATTTCCAGATTGCAATTCATACCAAAAATGTTACTGTTTATTTGAGAGGAAGATGTGATTCAGGTAAATTGCAACAGTGGAGGAGAGTATAGAAATTTCCTCTGTTGGGGAATTGGCTCAATCTGGAAGATGATGTTCCCCTCCACCATTATGAGGGAAAAGGATAGAGGAGCCATCAGAAGGTGAAAATTCATCCATGACTCGGAAATCCATGTGCTTCTACTGGTGTCTTTCAGCAAAACAAGTCCAAGAACATCCAAACATATAACTGGGTCTGGGATTACCTATGCTAATAACCCATTCCATTCACAAGGATAATTAAAGTTTAACTCCAGGCTATTTTCATATTTTTAAATAGAAAATTAATTAGCTCTTTAAAATCCTTTTGACGTCCTATGGAACTTTCCCTAGGCAAACTGACATTTGCAAGGCTGAGCTAACTTCCTTAATTCATCCATTTTTTTCTTTACTGGGTTTTAGAAAAATTGATTTTCAAGTGTAGGAAGTGAAGAAATGCCTGAAGTAAGTAATTTATAGTATCATTAAATTAGATTCAAATTATTTTATTGCATGGAGTATGCAAATTTGGTTTTGTTTTTTAAAATATGGTCATTAAATTAAATATACATGTATATATCTATATAATCTATGTGTATTCAAAAGTACACAAATAGATGTTAAGTTGAACATTTTGTAGTTAAAGTTAATCATTCTGATCATTTAAAATTCTGTCATTTTTGACATATTTAAGACATCAAACATGATTGTAAAAATTCCTATTTAAATTACTTAGTCTCATCGTTTGTCTATGTTTGACCTTTTTAAATATATGGGTGCATTCTGTTGACTGTACAGAATTAAATTGCATAAGCATATTGCTCTTTTCCTGCCGGCAGAATGCACACAGCCATGAGGGGACAGGCTATGCGAGGCAGAGAGGGTGTCATCAGCTGCTTCTCTATCATGGACCGGACCATCAATCTTTCCAGGAAGCAGCCAAGTTGAAAGAGCTCACTTTTTAGGTTAGCCACAACTATGGAATTCCTTTGGTGGGCACCAAAATCAACCTGGAACAATTCCACAAGTGCCAATTTTATGTTAGGGCCTATCTTGTCTTCTAAGGATATAGATGACTAGGGTCTTTCTTTTCCAAGATTCATCATGAGATTTATGAGAAAGAAATTATACATCTGATTTTTGAAGAGATCTTTGTGGGCCTATGTTTCCACAATTGGTCACCTCAATAACTCCAATCCCGAAGAAGTTACTTGGCTTTGTTCTTACCACTCCCTCCCTCATCAGGAAATATCATTTGTGTCCCCTAATTCCCTGGGAACCTGGCTGACTTTGTGATTATTGTATCTAGGAGTGTGGAACAGAGGTGGGACTCTGTAACCACAAAGTTTGGGGCTACTACCTTGGCCTTTGACACTTGAAATGCCTGTTCCTGGCATCGACTTCATGTAATGAATCACAACTTAAACTTGGAGAAAGTCAAGTGCAAAAAGTCAAAGAATGGCCCTACCCTCACACTTGTCTCCACCAAGGTACCCCACGCACAGCTAATGTCATTTTGGATGCCCTTGTTCTAGCTACCGCCTCAATGTCATCTCATGTGATACCTTAGCCAATGCCACATGGGTCAGATGGATCTCCTACTTGGATTTCTGACTGTGAGCAAATAAAACTATTCTTTTCATGGCTACAATCTCACCACTGGTATGTTGGTTTATGGCACTATGTGGCTTGCATGTTGCTTTGATTCTAGGTATTTCCTATGGCAGCAGGTCACCCAGAAAGACCAGGTCTCAGTGGAGCTTCACTGTAGATGAAAGTTGTCCTCTGAATGAGGAAGAGTTCGATGCGTTTGAATGGTGGTGTTAAACTACCAGAAGAACAAACAAGTTTGTCTGGAAGGAATTATACACACAATGCTCTCAGGAGTAACCAATCCCTGGGAAAGGACATCACACCTGGTAAAATAGAAAGTCTACCAAAAAAGAGGTAGATCCTCCATGAGATGGATTGATACTGTGGTGGAAACAATACACTGAAGCATAACAATAATTGTGAGGAAGGTTCCGGAAGGGGAAGCATTTCATTCTGTTGCACATAGCATCACTGAGTCTGGACTGACAGCTAACGGCCACAACAGTAGATACTAAAAGAAGCTCTGATACAACTAATTAAAGATTCTGGAGTGTAAACTATCAGCTTCTTTATAGGATAAACTATCTCGCGATCTATAATGATTATGGATGATAGCCTATAAAGAGTACAGCCTCAGAAATCTGTGGGCAGTGTATTCAGAAGTCCAGCTTATTATTCAAACAAAAGTTCCTCAGGACTCCTCAAGGCCTTTGCTGTCCATAATTCCAACAACATTCACCATTTTCCTTCCACTTATCCCCCTGGACCTTTATGCAACAATATGCTTTCTTGGGTCCTTATCATTTCACAAAGACATGTTCAACTGGGTCCCTATCCCTGTCTGGTAATTGTCTGTCCATTTCAGCGAAGTTAAAGGCAACTTGGTGCTCTGGTGGGTTAAAAACCCAGTTACGAACTGAAATGTCAGTGGGTCAACCCTACCCTCCACTCCTCAGAAGAAAGATGATGCTGTCTGCTCTCTCTTAAAGATGTCAAACCACAGAAACTCTAAGGAGCAGTTCCACTCGATCCTACATACAGTCTTGATGGCTCAGGATCGACCCAATGACAGCAGCTTTGTGTGTTGTTTTTGTTTTCTTCTTTTTGTTGTTGTTGTTGTTCAATGTTCAAAGGTGTCCTGGCAGCACAGTGGGTAACCAAAAGGTCTGGGACTTGAGTCTCTCAGTTCCCTCGGGAGGAAGGTTCAGTAGTTCTAGGGAACAATGCTACTTTGTTAAGTCATAATGCAGTCAACAGGAGATGCAGATGATCACCGAGCTCAGTAGATAGTACTACCAACATCTCTGAAACAAATAATACAAAGATTAAACGGATTCATTTTCCAGATTCAAAGACTTTTCCTTTTAGATAAAATCAAATAAACAATATTTCAAGTAAACATAAAGTGCAAAAACCATGAAAAATGAAATTGTAATCTTTGTAAAGTGGTGCTGTACCAACATCTCCAATACTGAAGTGATGATGTGTAATATTTGCTCCTGGCTGTGGTGTTTGTGATGGGAATAATTATTCATGTAATTGTAGCTTGTTTATTCTTTTCAAAATGCTTTCAATTCACACTTTATATTAATGTCATAACTGCCCTCTGTAGTTGTCAGATAAGCATTTTCAGGACGACGCTGAAGAATGAATGTGCAAGTATTGACATAAACAGAGTTTAATCAGTTATCAAGTGGCAAAACGAAAACTCAGATCACATATTTCATCACATCAATCTTTGTTTCTTCATCTAAAAAAACAGTGTAGATCTTGGTACCTAGATCCTTGACTCTACAAAAGTTTTTAGAGAAAATTTCTAAAGTCATAAAGTTAAATTCCCAAAGACCTTGAAGAAAGTTAAATAAAATTCTTTTGTTTAACACTGAGAATAGAAGGATTCTCCTGAAGTAGCTCTTTTTCCTTGGTCTATGTTGAAATAGTTTAAAAGTAGAGGGAGTGGTAATTCAAGTTGTTTCTGATCTTATCTGGTGAATGCTTGCATTCATAATACATTTTGAATGCATGTATGCGTTTTTGTGAATCTGAAGGTCATTTCTAAACAAGAAAAAAAAATAATGCCCGAGGTTTTCATCCTTATTAATCCCTTTGAGCTAAAAATACTGAAGACCTTTGTTTAAACATAATTATGCCTTTGTCTGACATCAATACTCATTTTAATCTGGCAGAGATAGTGATGCACTCAGTATTTGCCAGAAACTGCCAACATTATTTCATTGGACCGTTACCATAAGTCTGAGAAGCAGGCTCCTTTGTGATACCTTTGAAACCTATGAGTCAACTGTAGCTTCTCTCTGCTCAGCACCTCGCTCAAGGTCACACAGCTGGATTTGATTTAAGAGACAAATCCTAGTCCTGATTATAAACCTTGCCAGGTTCTACTGGTGGCCCGCGAGCCATTGTTATTTTATCATCAATTACTTTTTTATATCTGCTTCAGCATCGTAGCAGGTCCCCCAAGAAATGAAATGTTAGCAATTACATTTTATTGGCAAGTTGTATCAGGAAAGATCAGAACATGAAGGTATTAGATGTGGGTGGGCAGCTCCGGGTCACAGAGATGCCCCTGGATGATGCAGGGAGGGGCTCGAGGAAGAGGAAAACCAAGGAAGGGGAGTTCACACTGAAAGACACTGTTTCCTAATCGGTTAAACAATTTCATCCCGAGTTCATCCAACCTTTTTAAAGCAAACACCAAACACACTACCATCAATTCAGTGTGGACTTCTAGCAACCATCTATCAGGTTTCCAAGACTGCAAATCTTTCAGGGAGCAGATAGTCTCCTCTGTCTCCCACTGAGTGATTGGTACGTTTGAGCAGTGCAGGCTTTATCCTCAAGGACTGCTCATTCTTCTCAAACAGACAATGTCTATGCTCATGAGATAAGTAAAAAAGAGGCTTTATTAAACAACAAAAATAAATGATAAATAATATGGTGTCCATAGTGCATCAGTTATAGAAAATCAGGGAAGGGTTTTGGCAGCGTGTTTTTTGGGAGAGACGAGCTAAATGAGGACACATCGTGAATAAGTAGAAAGAATCAAGACTGAATCTGGAGTCAGTGGAGCGAATCTGCTGAGCTGCACATGAGCCTAAGGCATGGGAATGCTTGGTGGGGAACTGGGGGCACCAGCCCATTGAGCACTCCATGCATCAGGCATCCTTGGACTCATTTCATAGACAGCACCTGCCACAAAGACCCATTTAATTAAAACATAAATGCGTAGTAGAATATATTGGATATGCTGCAATGCAGTAATTAATTGCAAATGCTACTCAAATTGAAAAATAAAGGAGTAGCACTTCATCCATCTTTAATCATCAGTCGGTACATTACATAAGCTGTGTAAATACAATTTCCAAATGATGAGCATTCACTTTTTAAGAGAAAAAGAGTTGGTAATTTACCCAATTGTAAAGGGATAGACATTCAAATTCCACTAACATTTATTTAGTTCTGTTTATCCTTTCCAAATAAAATCCCTGGTGATGGCATGCTTAGGGTTTAAGCACTGGGCTGCTCACTGTGAGGGCTGGCATTGCCAGCTGACCTAAAGACTCCATGGGAAAAAGATTTAGCAAACTGCTTCGATAAATATTAAAGTCAAGAAAATCTCATGGAACTGTTGTTATGAGTCAAGATTGAGGTGACAGTATACACAATATGCTGTTTTTGTTATTATTGCCTTTAATTTTAAATATTGTAAATGCATTAACTTAAAATCTATTACAAAACAGAGCTGAGAGTTTTAAGTATTTCACATAAACTTGTGGTTTGTAGAACTAGATTTTGAGTCCATAAAATTTTTCTTACTTTTACTTTTTTTTTGGGTTACCTGATTTTTCATTTCTTTCGCAAATAGTTAATAACTATTTAATGCATAGAAAGCAAAAAATTTTTAGAAAGTGGGTATAAAGGGATGAAAATCAGTCACAGAGACAGAGGGTGATCATTGATTGGGGATAGTAAGCATGTGAAAATGCAGAAATGACAACTTTTGTATTTATTTATATATTCATCATAATGAAAATGAGTAATACATACAAAGAAACTCACTGCAATCTAGTTGATTCCAACTCAAAATACCCTTTAGGACAGAATAGAACTGGCCTGTGGATTTCTGAGATTGTCACTCTTTCCAGGAGTAGAAAGCTTTGTCTATCCCTGCAGAGCAACTGGTAATTTTGAACTGTGGACCTTGTAGTTAGCATCTTAATGTGTAGGCACTATGCATACTGTGTAGAAAATTCAAGGTCTTTAGCTACCCCTTCAGGTCTGACAATAAATTCAGTAATATGGTTCCATTTTCAGCCAAACAATAGACAAGTCTACAAGGGAAACAATAATTGTAGGTATGGATGCATACCTCAGAATGATTTAGATTGTGTGAGTGTTGTTGTGTATGAGTGAATGTCACTACATATGTTTCTCTAGATGACTGGTTCTGTAAACCTATACCCAACTTGCAATTGAAAAATTTTTAAAAATCAAAATAAATAAATAAATGTGTGCAAAAACTAAAATTTCAGCAGACGAGACAGATAATTGAAAACTGAATGTGTGTATATAGTACATAATTGTGTGTGTGGAGAGAGAGAGAGAGAGAGAGAGAGAAAGAGAAACTTATAACAAGGAAGTGGGCTCACACCATTGGAGAAGTAGGTAAGTCCAGTCTGATACAAGTCTGTAGGTCAGATGTTAAGTTGCAGGCTTTTCCTGGCTCATATAGCTGCTGAGTGCGATGAACCCAGCAGGAATCAGAAGAAGAAAAGAAAGATAAGCAGGAAGATCGCAGCTGGCGTACCCATGGGTGGGTAAGGCCAAGATGGGCATATCAAATTGCTCCTAGGGTCTGAAGACACCATGCTTAGTCATTGACTCAAGTCCAAAGAATAGGACATTAATGAGTCAAATACAAGTTCCAGATCAGTAAGATGCAAAGAATCGCTCAACAGGGTCTTTTATATGAAATAAGCCACACCGCTGAGGAAACATTGACCTTAGTTGTACTCCACGCCAGTCTTCCCACAACTGCTCTGATGCTCAAAACAGTTCCCATCATGGAGTGGATTTACATTGTGAGATCACATCATGGGGGAAACTTCAATTGCCACATTACTGAGAACCCTGGCCAAGTCATTTTGATTATCACTTATATTACCTATTATCACATATATAACTTATGCACAGCAAAATAATAGGAGGGGCACCCTCCCCCAAAATGGATTTTTTCCCCAAGTTATATATTCAAAATTTTTTTAAACAAAATCACTTTATCTCCTTCAAAGTGCTCTCCATTACACTGCATACAATTGCCAATTCTGCTATTTCATTTTTGGAAACATTTTTTAAACTCATCTGTTTGGATGGCTGACAGCATCGCCCTCATTTATTTCTTCCCCTCTTCTACTTAGTCACTCATGGAAACAAAAAGAAGTCACAGGAAGTGAGATCAGGTGAGTAAGCTTTGTGGGACAAGAGAGGAATGTTATTTTTTGCCAAAAACTGGCACATGGAGATGACTGCGTGAACAGGTGCATTGTCATGGTGGCAAAAATCAGTCCCCAGTCTGCCACAATTCAGGCCTTTTTTGGTCACACACCATTAAGCTATTATGTCAGAATCTCTAACTAGAAAGCTCGATTAACAGTCTAACCTGGTGGAGCAAACTCCAAATGCACTATCCCCATCACATCAAAAACCAAATGAGTATCATCTTGATCACTGACTTCACTTGAAGAGCTTTTGGGGGGTGAGCTGACAAGGGTGTCTTCCACTGGCTTGATTGATGTTTGCTTTCTGGGTCATAAGAATAGCGCCTTGTCTTGTCACCAGTAATGACCTTGGGGAAAAAGCCTGGGTCACTTCAGAGCTGTTCTTTTGAAGCAGGGTATGCTTCCACTGGACACTTTGGGGTTTTTTTTAGGTTAGGGTTAGGGTTAAGTGTTAAGTGATAACACCTGTGTACCTGTGTTAAGGATAAAGCATTGAGGGTTAAGAATTTTTGGAAGGGTTAGGGTTTGGGTTAGCTTTAGGGTTAAGTGCTAAGTGATAACACCTGTGTTAAGGATTGAAGGTATAGGGTTAAGGACTTGGGTTAGGGTTAAGTGTTAAGTGATAAAGCTTGTGTTATGGATTAAGGGCTAAGGGGTTAGGATTAGCATTATAGTTGGGTTTAGGGTGAGCATTAGGGTTCGGGTTCTGGTTAAGTTTTTTGTTGCTTTTGTTTTTCAATCATTTAATTGGAGAGTATTAAAACTCTTATCACAATCCATACATCTATCCATTGTGTCAAGCACATTTGTACATATGTTGCTATCATCATTTTCAAAACATTTTTCTTCTACTTGAGTCTTTGGTTTCAGCTCATTTCCTCCTTCCCCCATCCTCCCTCCCTCATTAACCCTTGATAATTTATACATTTTTTTTTCATGTCTTACACTGCTGTCTCCCTTCACCCACTTTTGTGTTGTTTGTCCCTCTGGGGTGGAGGGGTTATATGTCCATCATTGTGATCACTTCTCCCTTTTTCCCCAGACCTTCTCCTACCTTCCTTGTATCATTACTTTCATTATTGGTCCTGAATGGGTCTATCTGTTCTGAATTCCATGTGATGTGAGCTCTTATCTGTACCAGTACAAACTCTGGTCTAGCCAGATTTGTAAGGTAGAATTGGGGTCATGATAGTGGTTGGGGATGTGGGTGGGGGTTGGGGAGGAAGCATGAAAGAACTAGAGGAAAGTTGTATGTTTTGTTGGTGCTATACTGCACCCTGACTGCCAAGTCTCTTCCTTGTGACCCTTCTGTGAGAGGATGTACAATTGTCTACAGATGGGCTTTGGATCTACACTCCACTTTCCCCCTCAGTCACATCAATATGGTTTTTTGTTGTGGGTCTTTGATGCCTGATAACTGATCCCATGAACACCTCATGATCACACAGGCTGGCATGCTTCTTCCATGAGTGCTTGATTGCTTCTCAGCTAAATGGCCACTTGTTTATCTTCAAGCCTTTAAGACTCCAGATGCTATATCTTTTGATAGCCGGGCACCATCTACTTTCTTCATCACATTTGTTTATGCACCCATTCTGTCTTTAGTGATCGTGTCTGGAAGGTAAGCATCACAGAATGCCAGGTTATGAGAACAAAGTCTTCTTGCGCTGAGATAGTACTTGAGTAGAGTCCAAATGTCTACCTGCTATCTTAATGCTTACAATATATATGTAGATCTATTTCCCTATCATTATATATAAATATATTTACATATATACATGCCTGTATTTAGACTTCTATAAATGTCCTTTGCCTCCTAGTTCTTTTCTCTATTACCTTTTACTTTCCTCTTGCCCCAATATCATGTTCGGCCTTCATCAAAGTTTCAGTAATTCCTCTCGGTTACATTGCACTTGATTAAACCCCACCAGACATCTAAAATTGATGGCAAGGAGGGTGTAAGATGCCTGGACACTCTTTTTGTTGGTCAGTCAGAACCAGAGGCACAAATTTCGCAGTGACCCTTCTCGTTCCCAGATCTCCCATTAAAATTAGCTGACTTGAGCTCCGAGATAATCCAGAGAACCTCGCCATCTCTTCAGTGGTGTGTCTTTGGTTTTTGAGCACAAGTGCATGAATTTTGTCGACATTTTCATCCGTTTTGGAAGTTCACAGACATCCAGAACATGGTTTGCCACCAGTGGACTTTTCACCTTTTTTGAAACAAGAAAATCACTGGTATAGGAGTTTTTTCCCTTAGTGCTGCTCTTGTGAACTGTGTTTAACATCATAACAGTTTCTGTGGCATTTTTCTAAAGGAGAAAACAAAACTCCACAGCCACACACTGTTCTCTTAAATTGACCATCACAAAAAAACGAGGTTCAAAAGAAACTGCTTTTATGGAAAAATTCACTGTGACCAGAGAGAACCTTCTCAGGTGATGCAGCTGGGTGCACTAACTCAGAGCGAGCTATTTGATGCTTACCTAGTGATAAAAATGCATACTATGAAAGCTCCACCCAGTAGAGCTATTTTTCCAGCTGTTTTTTTGAGGTATCCCTCGTTATAAAAATTACATACACGCCTAGAGTAGGAGCAAGACCTAGGTGAAAGAGTGACATAGGGGAAGGTGATGAAAGGTGAGATAGTTAAGTGAGTGGAATATTTTATGTCATATAAACACAAAACACTTCTCTCCAAAGGCGTCTGGAGAGAAGTCAATGTTTTAGGAATGAGCATTCAAGAAAAAGACAAAACTTTTGTAAAGTCTTACAGATAGAATGTAGCTCTGTTTTTGACAGCCATTATGTCAAGTAAGAATATAGAGATGAAGTTATTTGAATTTATTTTAAATGTGAAGAGAAGTTATTTAATATAGTT
>NW_022111300.1:30211190-30213099 GCF_000313985.2 Echinops telfairi | reverse complement strand
ATGTCTCCATGAGTTAGAATCGACTTGATGCCAGTGAGTTCGGCTTGGTTGGGAATTCCAAAAACAGCCACCATCGTTCTCTCCACTTACTTCTCTGCTGTGAAGGGAATTGCATCAGCAGAGCCCTTTGAAAGTCACTCTTCGGTGTGTTCCTTGTTTTAGACGGGACTGTACAAGTGTATTACCGAGAGAAGATTGGCTGTAGCCTATTCGTGGTCACAGAGATATATTGGAGCATGTTTTTCTTCTGGCGGGAAAAAAAAAGGAAAGCTGGGAGCAATACTTTTTGACTGGTCCTAACATAGACAGTAACAAGACATATTTTTAAAAGAATCTGACTTTTATAAAGTTCAATCTTTACACCAAAAAAAATTCAAAATAATTATGGTCCTTGGGAACTCTGATAGATACAAGATGTGCACACAAACGCTCCGGTCCTTTCAAAACAGTCCTGTCCACCAAACTGTGGCGATTGGAAAGTATAGTCAAGAGACCATGTGACAGTTTTCAAGACCTTGGTTGTCAAGCTCAGCTTCCCTACTTCTCATCCTTTTAGTTCTCATCTTTTCTGAGGAAATCCAATTAGGTTTAGTAATCGAGTCCACCCTGTGAATATACTATG
This sequence comes from Echinops telfairi, assembly GCF_000313985.2. Classification (NCBI taxonomy): domain Eukaryota; kingdom Metazoa; phylum Chordata; class Mammalia; order Afrosoricida; family Tenrecidae; genus Echinops; species Echinops telfairi. The sequence continues at coordinate 30,212,477 of NW_022111300.1, read as the reverse complement.
GGTCATCTCTTATAGGCACAGCTTTCTCTGCAATCCTATCTTGGTTGGCCAAGACTTGGTGGAACTTACATTGCTGTTCAACTTTTCCTCTGCCCAATCTGGATTCCTTTTCTTTTCTTTCACATATGCTAATTTATAATAAATATCTCACATCCTAAACTTGGTTTCAGAATCTATTTCTGTGAACTAAGTATAATAACACCCCTCTGGCATGCCTATTGCATAGAGTAAATGAGATAACGTCTGTAGATTATGTATCACCGTGCCTGAAAACGGTAGAAACTGAAACATTCTAGCCACTACTGTCCTGTACTCATCCATCACTTGGATTGTGGCAATGGTCTTCATGTTATTATGTGAAAATTAAAAGTCATTAAACTTGAGCGATGGCCTAGGGAGCTTTCTGTTGACAAAAATCAAACTGGAAATAAATGTCCTAATTTTCAGCTGTGAAGCATAGAATAAAAAGTTGAACATATCTGAATTTCAAATAATGGAACATTGGAGAAATTGCTGCTTTCTTCCATTAATTAATGCACTTATCAAACTGGGTAGACTGTAAATGGACAATACACAGATTTTAAAAAATTATTAACCATTCCACAAAAACTAAGGTAATTTTGAAGTGAAGGAATAGATAATGTGACAAGATGGATGAGCTGGGCTGACACGGTGGCTGTAGCAATGCGTTCAAGCACAGAGACAGTTGTGGGATGGCAAAGGGCCAAGCAGACCTTCTCTCTGTTGGGCACAGGGTTGCTATGCGTCAATGGGCACTAACTCAATGGCACCTAAGAGAAACATCAAGGATAGACTTACTTGAATCACAGGGGTGGTTCTCAAAGTGTGGGTCCCAGATCACCTCAGAACTATTAGCAGTACAAATTCTTAGACCTCCTTGTAGTCCTATTAAGCCTGGAACTCTGGGGTTATAAAACAACAATTCTCTCTCATAGAGTCCAGAGCTGACGGTGTTTCCAGGTCTTCATTGACATATTTGAGACCTAACAGAATAGAAACAGATGTGCATTTAAAGTAAAAATATGATATTTCAAAGTTAAAAATTAATGTTTAAACAGCAATACTGTTATCCTGTTTCATGTGAATAAGATGGCAGCTATAATGCTGTTGTACACTTGAAAGACTGTGGCATGGTGTAATCTTACTTTAAACAAACAAACTTCTTATAGTGAATGAGGTGGGGGCTTTTATATCAGATCACCATTTTTTTATTCTCTAACATTAACAATTTAACCCTCTCAATTGCTTGCCCCATCTCTCCCCCCC
>NW_022111300.1:30206226-30210111 GCF_000313985.2 Echinops telfairi | reverse complement strand
CATATTGTTTTCTCAAGGAAAACAATCAGCTCAGAAGCATAGTTGGGATTTTTGAACATATCATCTTAATGTTTGTTTAAATGAAGATTTATCCTTTTATCTTCTTCTACAACTTGTTTTAATTAGAAAGGATCAAAGAATAAAGACCTTGTTCTTGTAATCAAGGGGGTATTTCTTAAAAGGAAACTCACATAGCTGTAAATAACATTAATTTAATGTGATGATAGCAGTTTTATGAATCTATTTTGCTGCATATCAGTATTATATGTGCATGTGTGGAGATGAGAAATTATGAGCAAGACATTTGGTTTTTATCTTGAGAATTAAAGAAACCATGTGCTATTTGTTTCCTGACCGATGGCAGATAGAGCCAGAATAATGGTCAGAGCATATCACTGCATACGTGATGGGAGTTGAGGTAGGCCAGAGACACTCCCAAACACAGACTACATTGTCTGCCTGCTAAGTGAAACATGGAATTCAATATTGGGGACTCACATTTTCATTCCAAGGAAGAGACAAGGTTGAAAACGAAAATGCTCCCTGGAGAACATGTGTAGGCAATTATATGTGTGTATATACACACACAAACACACACACAAATTGCACCCATTACTTTTCTTTAATAATAAACTATTGCTTATAAATGTAGGTTACCTGCTCCTCATTTATACATTGCTCTCCTAGACCAGAGGAAGGCCCTTGTCTCGGTTCTGTTTTCTCTCATCTCTTTTATTACAAGCCCTAGATTCTGGTTCTTTTACAGCAGAGAAAATAAAAATTATAAATGTGTTTTGTACTTCGACAAAATGTATATACCTATAAATAGTATGCATTATTTTAACTATTTCTGAAAGTTCAACAAATTATCATAAGGGAGCTTTATATACCAGTGTACAGATACACACATATATTTCCTGATAGGACTATGCATATATTTTATACATCCATACATATATTTATATACATCCTAACTTTAGGCAATCAAAATAGGTGTAGAATTACATGTTGGATCTTATATTTATCATTTTAACTACAGTTCTTAATATGCCTGTTTTCGATTTATGTTCTTCTGTAAAATGTTTATTCACATGATTCTCTATTATTCTGCTTAATTTTTTATCTTGTTGCTAAAGTTCAATTACATTAAAATAGAACTTCTGTTCATCAAAGATACCATTCAGAATACAAATCACAAAATAAAAGATTCTATTTGCTGCATACTTACTCATCTAGGTCTACATTCACACATACATGTACGTTGTGGTTGTTTTGGCAGTTGCTAGGTTCCATTGATTGAGCTCGGGCTGGTAGGGAACCTACGTACACACGGCCCGGCGCTGCATCATCCTCACAGAGGGTGCTCTGTTTGAACCCATGGCTACAGCCTTCACGCCAATCAACCGTTTTGAGAGTTTTCTCCATTTCCACTCAACTGCTATTTCATCAAAATGGTGTCCTTCTCCAGCAACTGACCCCTCCTGAGAACATACGTGTGGTACATGAGATGGTCTTCTCACTCTCATTTTTAAGGAGTAGTCAGCCTGCCTGTGTGTTTGCAGTATAGATTTGTGTGTTCTTCCGGCAGTCCACAGTATACGCAAAGTTCTGCACCAACAGTACTTAAAAGGCCTCAGTCCTTCGTTCTTCTTCAGTCATTACCCAGTTTTCCCAAGCATGTGAGCCAATTGAATATCTATAGGTATACACATATTCATATATTCACTGGGACGCATATATGATACACATACACATATTGATACAAATATATGTATATATAATTATATGTGCATGTGTGTGCATATATTGACAATAACATATAGAATACAGAGTTTTAAAAATCGCATGTTTATTACAGAATTCATTCTTTCTGTTTCTTCTTCCTTAAAATGAATGCTTCCCCAGATATATTGATGTAATGCACCCTCCATTCTATTCTCCTGTGCATAGAGTCTCGAGTACTTCTGGGTTTTCGTTCCTCCTTAATGCAGTCCACCACGTAATGCTGATTTTAGAGGTGGCTGGTCTTTGCTTGTTTGTTTATTTTTCAGTTTTCTTATCTATGGGAGTGTGGTTTGTTTTTTCTTTAATAGAAATAAGGTTTGCTACAAATAATTTGCAGTATTTAAAATTTGATATTTAGAAACACTCCCTTTATAGTACCCTTTCCTAATGAACCTATTTTATCACACCCCATGGGCACATCTTTCCTGGATACAGATTCTCCTCGTTGATTTTATTGGCTATCAGGACACTCACTTTTCCTAAAAGCTTTGGAACTTTACTTTGTAAGCATCTCTTGAGTCAGAGAGTCTCTCAGTCTCTCTGTCATCTGCCTTCCCATTCTCTCGATCTATTCCCTCACATTTTTTCTGTTCTTTGACAGTTTTTTTCTTTTTTCTTATTTAATTTTAATTAATTATTTTATTGGGCGCTCTTACAGATATCATAACATTCCATAATTCAATCACATTAAACAATATTTTACAATTGCTAACAAAATCAGTTTCAAAATGTTTTCTTTCTTCTTGAACTCATTGATATCAGCTCTCCTTTTCCCCCCGCCCTCCCCACCCTACCCCTCAGGAAGCCTCACTTTTCCTTATAATAGTTTTGTTTTGTTTTGTTTCCATATCTTACATGTTTCAATATATCTATTCACATACAATTCTGCTGTTGGATCCCATTCAGTGGGGTTATACAGTCATTAATGCTATCATCTCCCTATTCCCCTTTCTCCACTCCCTCTATTCCCGTATCCCCAGGGAACCATTTCTCCTGTTATTGTTTCTGGAGGGTCATCTATCTGGGCTTTCATGTACCAAGTAACCTTAAATATACAAATGAACGTATGCAAATCTGACATAATTAATGAGGTAAAACAGATAAAACCACAATAGTAAGGGAAGGAAATATACGGAACTAGAGGATAGTGATGTGGTTCACCAGTGCTATACCACAGCCTGGATTTTTCATCCCTTCTGTGTGGCCCTTCTGAGAGGGACTGCCCAATTAACTTCCAGGTGGGTTTTGGGTTTCCATTACACATGACGTCCTTTTCTTTTTTTTTGGGGGGGCGGGATATAGTGTTAGAGGCTATTACCAAGGACTTTGTTGATAAATGTTGCATCTATGTTCACGGGAGAATTTTGGTCCGTAATTTTCTTTTTAAGTGATATTAGCTTGGTTTAGATCAGGGTCATTCTCCATAAAATGGTTTTGGAAACTGCTCTTCTTTTCTGTGCTCTAGACTAGTTTGAGTAGGGTTGTTGTCAGGTTGTATTAGTTTCTGTAGGTAGTGTGCTTCTAGAAATGTGTCCATTTATTCTAGATTTTCAAATTTGTTCAAGTAAAATTCTTCATAATAACAGTAGTCTGTGATTTTCCCTTTTATTACAGTTGAATCGATCACCTATTTCATTTCTTATACATGCTACTTGCATTTTCTACTTCTGTTTCTTTGCTAGATCTTTAATTTTAGTTCTTTGTCAAATTTATTAATCCTTTCAAATAAGCAACTACTTGTTCTTTCAATGTTTTGTTTTTCTGTTTCATTTATTTCTACTCCAATCTTTATTATTTCTTTTCTTCTGGTGACTTTGGCAGTTTTTTCATGCAATGATTTTTCAATCTTTGGCTATTTATGGTTATCTTTCCTGTTTTATCTGTCTCTCTTTTAGAATCAAGTACTTAGGACTTTGGGCTTGGAGCTATGGAACATAATTTCCTCTTAAGACAGTGGCAACTTATCCCAGGTGAACATCTCTGAGTTTCTTATGATGCCAGGAAATATGTCCATAGAAGCTAAGGTAGTAGTTAGTAGTTGAGGTTTATGCTTCCTTTCATAGTTTGGAGAGCCCTGTCAACCTTTTCTTTAAGCCTTTG
>NW_022111300.1:30192638-30205272 GCF_000313985.2 Echinops telfairi | reverse complement strand
GAGCCTGAGATATTTTTTAATGTTGGTTCATTATTATTGAATGACGTTAGTGTTGTGTATTAAAAATAAGGATACAATGAACGGAGGGGAAACCATAGAAAAGCATGGAAAAGAATGAAAAAATAAAGGTACTCTTAGCACTTAGGTGTTATTTATTTTGTGCTATTAAGATAAATTTTTCATGTGCTTTTAAAGAGTGAGAATCCACATCTTATTTTAAATCACTCCCTAATAACAGCTTCAATATGGATAGTACTTTTGATTCTCTAAGGAATTGTCTCATTTTATGAAGAAGGTAGGAACTCTGATTGTGGAGCGGCTCAAACACCAAGCTACTTATGAAAGACCATCAGCTCAAACCCACCAGGTCATACACGAGAGAAAGGTGTGACCTCGTCTGCTTGGTCTCTGTTCATAAAGATTGCAGTCTGGAGACAACATGGGGAAAGTTCCACTGTGCCCTATGGGGTCACTGAGCTGGAAATGACTCAATAGAAACAGGGTTTTTGTCTTTCTTTAAATAGTCTTTGAATATATATAGGACTAGGATCACTGTTACAGTAATTGATTTTTATCCATTTATTTGTATCTATCTAGCTATTATTTTAGCTAAAGTCATGTAAGTTCTTAGTTTAGTATACAGGTCTTGTTTTGGTTTTTGTTTGTTTGTTTGTCTTTTCTCCAAGCTGCATCCACTGTATTTTTTTTTATGTCGGTTTCATTATTTACCCAGCATCTTTTCTAATTCTCAGGAACATGCATTTCCTTTATTTTCAGTATTGACTTCAACTCTATCTTGATGCTATCTGTCGCATATTTATCATTACCGTAAACCATCTTGGTTGTAATAACCACAGTAATATCACTATTGCAGTAAAGGGGAAATGCTGGTTGCTTTAGCAATAATAATGATTGCTTTCTGAGAGGAAATATAGTAAGCACTTAAGAAACTACTTTTATTTAAATTTCACGTTAAAGCCTACAAGTAGATATTTTATACACCTTTTTTATAATAACTTTGAGACATAATTCACATACTTTCCATTCACCCTGCTAAAGTGCACGATTCAAAGTTGGCTTTTTTCTATCCTCACAGGGTGTGGAACCATCAATTTCATCATGACATATTTATACATCATGTCAAAGCAAGATAAGGGCTGATACTCTTTGTTAATTCTTAAGGACCCTAAAGATCATTTCTTTTTCTAGGTCATATCAATTATCATTTCTGTTACCGTTTTCAGGATTAAAATGAAAAATTTTAATATGTCATTATTATGTAGCTTGTTATTGAAAATACTGTCAACATTAATCTAAAAAAGAGAATTATGTAGTAGAATATGAATTTAATTTTAGAGGAGTTTATTGCAAAGGATTCCTGGCAGTGTAGTGATTACCTGGTTGGCCTACTAAATGAAAAGTCCCCAGTTCAAAGACACCAGCTGCTCCCCAGGGGAAAGATGAAGCTGTCTATTCCATAAGGAGTTACCGTCTTGGAAACTCACAAGGGCAGTTCTAACCCTTGGCCCATTGGGCTGAGATGAGTTGGCATTGACTCGGTGACAATGAATTTGGGGATTGTTTGGTTTGGTTTGGGGTTCTATTGTGGAGCTATTGAGCCCTTGTGATACTATGGGAAATGTATTGGGCCGATAACCACAAGGAAAGTGGTTCAAACCCATGTGTTGCTCCTCAGGAGACAAATGAGTCTATCTGTTCCTGTAAAGATTTAGTCCTAGAAAATCTAATGAGCAGTTTGTCTTTGCCCTACACGGCCATTTTGAGTTGGAATCCACTTGATGGCAGGGGGTTTGATGATGAATTTTTATTGTAGAACTTCCACTACCCATCTGCAGTTTGTCATATTGTGGTGGCTATTGTGTTGCCTTGATGTTAGATGCTATGCCACTTGGATTTCACATATCAGCAGGGTCACCCATGGCAAACAGGTTTCAATGGAGCTACTAGGTCAAAGCAGACTAGCACGAAAGGTCTGGAAATCTAATTCCATAAATTTTCCCTCTATGAATATAGTGCTGAAATCGTAGCCCCCTAAATTGGAAAGCACTAAAAACACATAGCCGAGACAATACGGTTGAGCCTTCTGGGATCATTAAGACAGCACAGGACTCAGCAGCCTTCATTCTTGTTAGGCATGAGGTCCCATGAGCAAGAGCCAAGTGAATGAGAGCTAGCAACAGCAGCATCAGCTGTAGAACTTTGAACCTGGAAGGTTACAGTATGATATTTAGAGATACCTGATACCATCAAATAAGCCCTAGTGCCACTCTGCATTTCAAATCCACCAGCCTCTTCATGGGAAAAAGATGAAGCCATAATGCTTTATCACTTCAGAATCCTTCTATAGAATTGGTGTGAGTCAGAATCCACTTAATGGCAGTGGGTTTGGTTAGTTTTTGATACCATAGAAAGATAGCCATTCACTAAGACAGATTTTCGTTAGCTTCTTTTCTACTGAGCGCTGGGGTATGAGAAGGCTATATGGTGTAAATTAACACTTTCTAAACCTTTTTTTTTTATCTGGAATTTAGCTTAATTTCAATTTCTACTTATGTCTGCCTCTAGCATGGCCTTCCTTGATGACTAACCTGATTTTGCATTTGGTTTTATGAACAACACCAGAGACATAATTTTAATTTAAAAAATCATTAAGTTACTACACAATGCCTGTCCCATATGAGGTACTTTAATATCTTCCACCTAAAAGAAGAAGAACCCCCTCCTCTCGTATTACATAGCATTAACTTTTCAAGAATAAAAGTATCTTATTAAAAATAAAATCATCTTAAGTTTCTTAATTATGCATTTAATTTAGATTAATTAAGACACATATAGCAAGTTCTTTAAGTGCTAATTAATTATTAAATCTCATTACTGAATTTCAATATGAATGAACTAAATTGCCTTGTTCATTTTCATTAATTGTCATGGAATCCTGTAGCTTTATATTTATCAACTTAACTTGCTCAATTTATTGATATCTGAGATCATCAATGTTGAAGTGGTATGTACCTTTTATGAGTATGTATTTAAAATTATAAACTGTTGTCCACTGGTGCTATATGCTTTCATGACATAGAGACGGTGATCATAAGTGCTATAGAAATATTTTAAATATATTTTTTCAAATTCTGTACTTGAATTAACATAGAGATAATTTGGGAAACTAATCTATAGTAAAGGCCTTGGGGTGAGGGATATCTATCTGACTGCTTTGGCTTCCGTTTTGTGACAAAGTCCAGGTCAGGCATGACTCTACTTTCTATCTTTATTTACCCTGTTCTGACACCATTTTGTGTCTATAACTTACTCCACTCTACATCTGTGCTGTTTTTCAATGGCCACACAGAAGTCATGAACAATACTCACAGTTATGGGAATTTATTAAGGAATTTCATAAGGATATGGTCATTAGTCCACAGGAAAACCCCACCTTGGACAGCAGCCAAGAATCTCCATTTCTCAGCCTCTCAGCCACGTGGTCCTTGACCTCTGCCTCCATTGCTAGGATGCCACCTGTCCATCTGTTTCATAGTCCCATATCTCAAAGCTATTTATCTTGTTCTTCCCCATGCCACAAGCTCTAGTGCCTCTGGTCTTGGCCTCCTCCACTCAGACAGAGATCTGGAATATGATTTTCTGGTAGTTTAGGGCATTTCTCTGTGTCCAAGATGGCTCTTATACACAAAGCAATGGCTTGGATGGAGGTGTGCGTTTTCTAAAGCAGCCTTTACGATACACCCCACTCTATTCCTAGAACAGAAAAGGGCCACCACTGGAGCATAGCCACAACCACAGAGTTCAACATTATAATATATCACATAAGGGCCATAGTGATTTATTATATTCCATACCTTTGATTTGACATCACTTTTCTGTCATACTGTGATGGATTGTATGTTGCTATGATGCTGGAAGCTATGTCACTATTATTTCAAATACCAACAGGATCAGCCAGGTGAACAGATTTTCATCAAGTTTAGACTAAGAACAGGCTACGCAGAGCACTTGATAGTCTATACAGTATCAAGAAATTTGGAAGACAGGTACCTGGCCAACTGACTGGAAGAAATCCATATTTGAAGTCATTCCCAAAAAGGGTGACTCCAAAGAATGTGTAAATTATGAAACCATATCATTAATATCACGTGCAAGTTAAATCTTGATGAAAATCATCCCACACAGTTATAGAAGTACATTGTCAGGGAGCTGCCAGAAATTGCAGTGAGATTCAGAAGAGGACGTGGAATAAAGGATATCATTACTAATGTCAGATGGATCCAGACCCAAAGCAGGGACTACCCGAAAAATGTTCCTTGTGTTTATTGATTATGCAAAGACATTTTGTTACGGTTATGTGTGGTTCATAAGTAACTATAGATAACATTGAGAAGAATGGGAACTCCAGAACTTAATTGCGCTCATAAGAGCCTGTACAAGAATCAAGAACAAGGGAAGACTGCATGGTTCAAATCGGGAAAGGTGTGCATCAGGGTTACGTCCTATCGCTTTGCATATTCAATCTGTACTCTGAACAAAGAATCAGAGAAACTGAATTATATGATGAAGAATGCAGCATCAAGATTGAAGGAAGGCTTACTAACCTTCGATATGCATATGATATAACCTTGCTTGTTGAACGTAAGGAAGACTTGAAACATGTGCTGATGAAGATCAAGGAAGACAGATACCTGGTCTATATAAATTTAGTATAGATTGCAATGCAGTGTAAAGAAAACTAAAATCATCACAACTGGGCCATTACTAATAAATAAAACCATGGTAAATGGGAAAAATTTGAAGTTGTCAAGGATTTTATCTTGCTTGGATTCAAAGTCAATGCTAATGTAAGCAGCAGTCAAGAAGTGAAAGGCACATTCCATTGAGTATATCTGATGCACACGAGCTTATGTAAGCATTGAAGAACAAAGCTGTTGCTTTGAGGACCATGTTGCATCTGACTGCAGCCATTGTGTTTTTCTGTCTCCGATGCATTCTGTAAGTTGGATATTGAATAAAGAAGACTGGAGAAAAAGCAATGCCTTTGAATCATGGTGCCACCGAAAAAACAAATAGATCTGTCTTTAGAAGAAGTACAGCTAGAATTCTTCTTAGAAGTGAGGATGGCAACCCTTGGCACCCTGTACTTTGGACACGTCATGAGGAGAGACCACTCCTTGGAAAATGACATCATGCTTGATAAACTAGAGTAGTAGTGAAAAAGAGGAAGACGCTTGATGAGATGGACTGACATAGTGACTCCAAAAATGGGCTCCAATGTAACAAACATGGTGAGGTGGCGCAGGACTGGACAGTGTTTCCTTCTGTTGGACAAGGGTTTGCTATGAGTCAGAACCAACTAGATGGCAACTGACAACAACAACAATTCTTTCTTAATTGATAGGTTTCACTGTAAGGAGATTCCATACCATGTTTTCTTAGTTAATTAATAGCCAACACATCTGAAGGATGGACAAATGTAAGGAAAAAAATGCCTTGAAATTCTTCATTTATAAATGGCAAAGAGATGCTACAGAGATAAGATTTTGCTTTGAAAAGTATAATATCTGAATTCTGGGACATGTTCAAGCACATTTTTATCTTCAGTTAAATCTAGTACACAGTGTTATCAGAAATTATTTTATGTTTTAAGACTGGACTCCATTTGCACTTCAGGTTTTGTACTACCTCACACCTTTAACCATGTGTGAGAATAAGAGTGATCATGGATCAGAACCAATATTAACTGCAACTTAAAACCCGGGAAAGTTTTAGATATTGGGTAACCTAACCTAATCTAGCCTAACCCACTGATATTGAGTAGATTGCCATTCACAATAACCCTAAAGGACAGATTTGATAGCTCAAAAGAGTTTCTAAGACTGTAAATCTTCCTCTTGAGAAACGACTTCAGGGGTTGAATCACAAACCTTGCAGTTAGCACCCTAAGCTTAACCCATGTGACACTGACAGCACAAGTAGTTGGTACTAAAGGAAAAGTATTTCAGGTTTCATGAATAACTGTGCAAAACTGAGAAACAGCAAAGGCATCAGGATGTAGAGGGGATAAGGTGAAACAATACAAACCAGAAGATCGCATTTGCCTTAGAGAGCTTCTCTACACTCTCAAGTTCTCCTTGCCGTCTGGATTTCTGCCTCAACTACTAATTCCCAAAATTGAAGCAACTTAATTTCCAATTACAACTCAGGTTCTCATACTTCAGTGGGCAGGAGAATTATCCAGGGAAAGCTTACATCTGAAGACTGTCGTTACTAAAGAGATATGAATTCATTATGCCCTCGATGTGACTATAGAATCACATGCTAGCAAACACTCAAGATCTGTGGAAAACTGTTTGAGAACTACTCCCTGAACTTCCTAATCTCTTCCTGTGACCACAATTAAAAACCATATTTTTACCAAAAATAACACACTCTCATACAGTGTGCAGTCTTTGCAGAACCCTCCTTTGTTAGCTTCTTATATGTGTTATGCATGTTCTGTGAGTGGGTATATTATTTGCATAGGCATGTTACACACAGGGAGTTGTTGTATATGTTTCTGGAACCATAAGATCCATCAAGTCAGATTTAATGCTGTAAGTTTTGAGTTGTATTTGAGTTCTAATATGCATTCCTTCATAACTTTTTGGACCAGCCTGTCAACTTACACCTTTAGTTAAGTCACTTGGTCCCATTCCTCACTAACTTGCTTATCCTTTGTCACTCTCTTTGTATGTCCCCAAGGGTTCAGTTCCATGTCCATGGTCACCTGAATCTGTCATCGTGTCAGATGTCATTTTTCTTTAAAACGTCAGAAAATGGTACCTATATTTTCTTTTGAAAACATTTCATTAATGAGTATGCGGAATTAATTGCTCTTGGGTGATATTTATAATATTTTCTTCCATTCAGTAATCATGACGTTGCTGGCTTCTTAACCTGTGCTGTAGATTCCTATGAGATAACGGTAGTCATTTTCTGGTTCCTTACTTCCCATTAATCTCTGTTTTCTCTAGGGTAACTGGGTAACTGGCTTCCCTCGTTTACTCAGGACAATCTCGCTTTTTAAATTATTTCAATTATATTTTCTAAATTCGTTTTTGAATAAAAGTTTTTTGTATGTTTACCAAAATAATAAAGTAATTTATCAATTAGTAAATAAATATTTTAAATATAGTAATTTAGAAAAGGATTATTAGTATATATTAAAATTACTGGAATAATATGTTTCTCTGCTGAATATAATATTTGAATTTAACATTTGTACAAACTGTCCATTTGCATTTTTATAAGGTGTTTCTTTTTTAACTTTCCCCAAAGCACTGTTATTTTAATGTTGCATTCTGCATCCAAATGGCCTTCTGCTCACAATCAATTTAAATGTGAAGATTGACAGAACATGAAATATCAATCTAAATATATCTTTAAAGTATTTCAATTAGAGCTCAGGATTATAATAAGCAGGAAACAGAAATGTTTTATTTTAAAATAAATTCTGAAACTAGAATATATATTTCTTCTCAATGTCAGAAAAACAAAATGGATACTGTAAAACTTATGTGGTGACTTTAATTGCAGATAATTGGTTAGAATCACAACAATCATACTGAATAACATTGAGGGCTTAAGTATTATAATACTAAACAATGTAGTTTGGCAATATACAAAAATAAATTAAAATAACATAAAAATAAAAAAATAAATATATAAAGTGTGGTGAGACATATTTGAGAGAACTTTGTCATTCACGTCCTATTGCTAACTAACTGCGTGAGATTGACATACAGAAATGTTTTCGTCGTAAAAATTGATCTAAAGATTTCCTCATTGGGATAAAATGGAAACATGTCTCTCTTCTCTCTGTGTACACCTGTGGCTTCTCCTCTTAGATTAAGATAGTCATACCTAAGACCAGACCAGGTAAGTATTACATTTGTTTTCAGAATGACAAAACCAGAAAGAATGCATCTGTGGGCTCCACATTCTCTACTCTTAGAGAATTTATGGTCATGTCTGAACTTTTTTTAGGGTAACTAATTTATACCAACTATTAAACACTATATCTATGTAGTGAAAGCACTATCATAATCCAAGAAATGTGATTATTATGTTATAACACAGGTGCTTTGTATATTGTGAAGTATATATTCTACGATAAATTCAATATAGTTTTAACTCAGGTTATAAATTTAATATTATTTTTTTACTCTACTACCCTTGTTCATTCCATCTACTTTTTTTTTAAAGAAGAGATTTCATAGTCTAACATATATTAAATCAGAAATATTCAACATCCACTGCATTAACCTAATGTTCAAGACTTCTTTAGGGTATTGAAAAGTAAGGATTTACTTCAAGGACTAAGGTGTCCCTAACCCAAGCCACAGTGTTCTCAAATTAGCTCATATGGCTGGAAAAGTTGGACCTTGAATAAGGAAGAGTTTAGAAGAATCAATGCATCTGAATTGTGGTGCTGTTGAAGAAGGTTGAAAATACCTTAGACTGCTAAAAGAACAAACACACCTGTCTTAGAAGCACAGCCAGAGAGCTCCTGAGAGGTGAGGATGGCAAGGCTTTGTCTGACAGACTTCAGACATGTTATCAGGAAAGACTAGTCCTGAGAGAAGGGCATCATGCTTGATCAGTGGAGGGACCATGAAAAACAGGAAGGCTCTCCATCAGGTGGATTGACACAATGGCTGCCACAGTGGGTCAGGCATAGGAACAGCGGTGAGGATGACCCAGGACTGTGCCAGGTTTCCTTCTGTCATGCAGAGGGTTGCTATGGTTTAGAAGCGACTCCCTAGCACCTAACAACAACATACTTATGGATCAGCTCTTTTCTTTTTCTAGCTATATTTGTTTTAAATATAATGATGCTAATATCATGCTGATGGCTCTTAATTTTCTCCTTCCATCATTACTGTGGGTCTTTCAAGACCACCAGATATTAGTGAGATACATTTCTGTTCACTGGAGCTTGAAATCTTACTGGTGACTAGCTTTTCATTGGTTTTCCCTGGATTTCTACTAGATTTTGCCCTCCACGAAATTCATTGTCTATGATACATTTGCTTTTGGATAGACCATCTTTTTGTCTAGGCAGATACCTTGCAAAGCACTCATTGTTTTTACGCTGCCAGCATCTCTTCTTCTCCCCCTTGTCATGTGTCATGGATACCACAGGGCACATAGAGTGGTGACAGGAGTGATGTACAGCCGCAAGGACTCAGCTGAGCTGTGTTGTTTCTGCTGTGCCTTCAACCTTCTGACACAGACAAAACACTGTCGGACTGCTGTCCAAACACAGCTCACAATGGTAGATGACTGTTTCTAAAATTTAGTCTCTGGGTCATATGCTATCTCTTGAAATGGTTTAATATTGAATGAGTCTTTTTTGGTCCAATGACTGTATTTCGTCCATCTTCTATTGATGTTTCCTGCATTTTTCAATAGTTTGCCCATGGAATTGTTCAACATTACAAACACAAGCTTGAATATTTCCTGCAGTTCTTTCAAATATTGAAGGTATCCTTCCCTTTGGATTTTCTGGTGTCTAGTTTCTGAACAAGGAGTCCCGGTGGTATAGTGGATTATATGTTGAACTGGCAACTATAAGGTCAGCGATTTGAATCTACCAACTCTTCTGAGGGAAAAAGATGTATAGCTTCAGAAATTAACAGTGGCAATTTTTGTCCTATAGGTTTGTGTGATTTGAAATTGATTCTATGACAATCGGTTTTTTGTTGTTATTGTCATTGTTTTGTTTTTGTCTTTGCATATATCATTATGCTTTACATTATCTTATCATGCTGGCCTTTGAAATTTTATTTACAGCTCTTTTACTTAATTCCTTCCATTCACTTTATTACTACACATTCAAGAGTAGGTTTTAAAATCTCTTTAGATATGTATTTGTCTTTTTCATTCTTTCTTCTCTTTTTAGTGACCTTGTGTCTTTTTCACATACAAAATTTTTTTCATGTGATCCCACAACTTGTCTAGTCTTCAGTCAGTAGTGTTCTATGTGTCAAATTGGTTTATGAGATGGTCTATAAATCTGAATAGGATAGATTGAAAATATCATTTTAACTCTCATGAACTTCCTTTAATTTTCTTCACCTTTCAACTGAACTTGCAAATGAGGAGTTATGGTCTGTTTTACATTTGACCACAGTGTTTGTTTTGGCTAATGATATTGGAATTATTTTCTCTTTCCAAAGATATACCATATATATTTGAGTATAAACTAATGGGAATATCAGCCAAGGCACCTAATTTTGCCACAAAATCTGTATTAAACATGTGCTGAGAAACTCGGCTTATACACGAGTATATATGGTAATCAACTTGATTAATTTGTTTTCTATCTGTTGAGGTCCATGTGCTTAGTTACTATTTATATTATTTAAAAATATTCGTTTGTCCTGAAAATTCAATCATGTTTTGTTTCCATCACCGAGGTTATATTTTCTAACTACCAATCTTTCCTCTTTGTTTTGAATTTTCACATTTCAATCACCAGTAATTATAAATACATCCTGGTTGTATGATTGATCACTCTGAGGAAGTTGGTAGGAATTTTCAATTCATTATAAATACAACTAAAAAGTTGCCAACATAATATATTAAATATAAATTTATTCATTTTAGACTGTTCCCAGAAATATTTGTTTACCTCTCACCAAATTATATACCAGGAAATTGTTTAATGTATTAATCTAACATGGTGTTTTATTGAAATTCAGTAAGATACAGCTAAGGTGACTTATCTTAATATTATTTTTTTATTTGATATTGTTTAAGTTTGACAGCATAGATAGGAACTACTCGAATGTGTCTAAAGTACCAAGCTATATTAATGTCCCTATCTGTTATATAGGAAATACCTGGGGAATGTGTTCTGGGCCATTTTTGTTGACTCTTGGGAAATTATTCTTTCTTTCTTACCTTCCTCCTTCCCAATCTCATCATCCCTCCTTTTATTCTCTTTCAAACTAATACTACCTCTTTTCTCTTCCTTTCTGCCTCCCTTTCTGCCTTACTCCTTTTCTCTCTCTCTCTCACTCTTTAGTTATTTAAATAATAAAAAACACTAAATTCACTTTCAAAATGATTTAACCTGTCTGAAAACACAAAACTGTTTTCAAAAAAATGAAAGTAAAATTTTCATTGTTGTGCATCCTTGTGTTTGCTTTTTATGCTACTTCTGAGTAAAACTTGTGAAAGTCAAAACCTGTACAGTGTGACAACCTACAAACAAGGGAAAATTCAAATATGTTCTACTAAAACAGGTGATAAAATAGTGATATGATTGCACTGTACCAAACACAGAACACTTTTGAAAGCCGGTAAGATAAGTGAAGTGGTTTTGCTCTAATAGGATGGTAATATTGAATAGTTCTAATAATGAGTAACTATGCTTCTCCCTAAAGAACATAGGCACTTAGAATTAGAAGGCAATATAGTGATAAACTATTTTTGAAGCTTTTATTTTGTAATTGGAGGTAATCTCAGAGGCAGCCAGAAATGATGCCGGTATGACTCAGTTTCTGGATATATATAAAACTCCAAAGAGCCTGATCATTTGGAGGAGATGGAAGGTAGGATCATTATTTCATTTCTTCAGATATGTATCCTTTGTAGAAAACAAGACAAAACAAATTCATAGCACAAGTGCAAACAGTTAACTGTGTCAAAATTCGTGTCCCTACTTCAGAATATTCAAAGTAATAGATTATTAATAGCAATTTCATGTTCATTCTGCATTTGTCTATCCCTTTGTTGCCAGCATATGTGCCTGCTTATGTTACATGAGATACAGAATGCATGTTTATTTTCTGTAATTATATGTATAAATGTTTGATGGCAGTATACATTTTTAAAGGGTAGCTTGTCAATAATGTGTACACTATTTCTCTTTAGCTTTATAATACCTTTGTCATTCAGTATTATAAAAGAAACAGGTCACTGGTTTTCCAGTTAGAACTTGAAAAACCATCATCTTGTTTTTGGTGATCATCCCTCTTGAAAATAATGTCAAAAAATTAAATATACATGGCATATTCAAAGGCAATCTGTTTCATTTATTTTTAAGAAAGTAATGAAGAAAGTCATAGTAAAGTCTTTTTGAAGTTATATAAATGATATAGTACATCTAAGGTGGGGCCAAGAGGCAATATAGGTTAGATGTTGGATTGCTAATTGCAAGCTTGGCTATTCTAACTCACCAATATGCCTCATGACAAACATGAGGCTGTCTACTATTGTAAAGAGTTACAGTCTCAGGCATACTCTATATTGTATCTATGAGTCAGAATACACTCTCCAATAGTGGGTTTAACTTTTTTGATTTTAGGGAAAGTGCAGTGGTCCCATACCATTGTACGTGTGGTCACCATGAGTCAAGGCAGGTGCCATGGCAACTAACAGCAGTAAGGTGGAGTTAAATTGAACATTTCATATCTGAAAAGGTAAGGGACCCTAATTATTGAAATGTATTGATGTATTATCCTTTGATGACCACTGAGGAATGATGGATTAGGATAATTTCTTCATATATCAATGCATGAGGAAATCAGATTCCCTAGGTGGTTATTTACTTTTGAAG
>NW_022111300.1:30183703-30191425 GCF_000313985.2 Echinops telfairi | reverse complement strand
TTAGCTATATAGAGGGCTAAGTTCAACTCACTTTCTTGGAACAGATAAAATACTGAAGGTTCTTCAACTCATGTGGGCTGCAGGTCCAAGATCAAGGGGCATCCAAGAGGCTGAACCTTAATCTTTAGCATAACAGCTGAACATGTAACCCAATTGCACCACCCAAGGACTCTGGTTATTGTTGTTAGATGACAACAAGGTATTTTCTATTCATAACTACCATCTGTAGAACTTCCCAGAGGGTTTTCTTGATTGTTTTCTATACAGAGATAGACAGATAAGTCTTTCTCTCAAGGAGCTGCTGACTGGGATTTAAACCACACTCTGGCTGCCTGCTGCCAAATAAATAACCATTTGTACCACAAGGGATTCTTGATGAGACGAGAACTCGCAAACTCTATTGAGGCAAGAAGCACATTGGGCAGTTTATTACATCAGTTCCTAGTACTTTGCTTTTTAACTACCCATGTCCTTAATATTAATTTGTAAGTGGATAACTTAAACTTCTCAGTGATGTGGTCAGTTGAGGGTATCTTATTGTTGTTAAGTGCCATCGAGTTGGCTCTGAATCATAGCAACCCTATGGACAACAGAAAAATGTCATTGTGCAGCCATGTGCCAGCCTCCTAACTATTGTCATGTTTGGGTCCACTGTTGCGGTCGCTGTGCCAATCCATCCTGTTAAGTATTTTCTTTTTTCCCTCTGACCTTCTACGTTATCAAAGGAGTCCTGGTGGTATAGACAGTTACCCACTGGTTAGCTAAGCTCAAAATAGGAAGTTGGAATCCAGTAGAAAGATAAAGCATTTCACTCGCATACAGATTTGCAGCTTTGGAAACTCCAGGGGCAGCTGTGCTCTGTCCTCCTACTGGGTCATTATAATGTGCAATTGACACAGTGGTCATAGATTGGGTTTGGGTTTGCTACTTCACTAAGCATGTTGTCCATTTCCACGGGCTGGTTCCTCCTCACGTGTCCAAAGTACCTGAGATGAAGTCTCTCCATCTACTCTTCTAAGGATTATTCCGGCTGCATTTCTACCAAGAGAGATTCGTTTGCTCTGAATGTCCATGGTACTTTCAATGTTTCTACAGCATCAAAGTAGAAAGTAATGTCTACTTCTGATGTATTTCTTTGATATTGCATAGGTTCGACACCCCAGATCAGATGCATAATTTGTTTTGTTTTTGTTTGTATTCTGAATGAAAAAAAGTTTTACATTGAAAGAATATACTTTCTTCTGTGAATGTTGCATCTTAAACATTAAATACACTCCTATTTCTAGGAGGAGGAAATGGAAAATCTTTTGGCAATAAAAAGTGCCTCTTTGAACAACTATCTTTTAACCATGAAACTGAAAAACCTGGATGGTATGCTATACTACCAATATTGAACATTCTTATCAGAGATTATAGAAAAGAGTCCAGATTAGAAGAGGGAGGGGAAAAAACAGAATAGTATCTCAAATTGTCATCAACCCTAGACTTTCTGAAATTTTTAAACTGAATAAACTCCTAAATCTACTACCCCCAAATAATCTTTAAATCTTTAGCTAGGGCTTCTGGAGAGAAGCAGTCTTCTCTTTAAAAATAAAACAAACAGAAAAGCTTTTTAATGGTAAATTGGCTGAAAGTGTGTAGAATAAATCTGTTTTCTCTTCAACAATTTATACATACTTGTTTCATGTCATTGTGCAATCCCACAGTGTCACAGCACTTACCCCATGTATTCCCTTTCCATTTTCTTCTCAGACCTTTCCTGCTCTCTGAGCTTTTTCCTTAGGGAAACGGCACTCTTTTGATCTTAAGTGAGTGATTGTTCTAAGGAGTGTATACTTCTCTAGTGTTCTTATTTACTCTATAGATCTGTCTGCTGTTTGCCTGAAAATTGGCTCATTGGGCCCTAAAGTTTTCTAAAACCCAAACAATAGTTTAACTAAACTAGTCAAATTGCCTAGCGTGAGCAGTGTTGTCTTCCAAGAAATGTCTCTATGTGGAATCAAGTAAGAAGTGGCCCTTAAGGTAGAAAAGTAGAAATGATTCCAAAGAAAAGTAAAAATAGGTCTGTTTCTACCGAACAGTTCTATTGTGCTTATAGAGTCACTATGGGTTTTAATCAAATAGTAGAAAAGCCAAAAAGAAGGAGTAGGTACAAATAAATGATTTAACTCAGGTCAGATGCAAGGAGGGTGAGCTTTGGGTACACAGCAGTATTTTGGAATTTAAATATAGGATTCTTATTACTGTACATTTTAGGATCTATAACTTGAAATACTCATTAAGCTACATTATTAAATTTGTGTATATGTAATCACACACCCCTTGATGGAGCCTCTGTAGTCTGTTGCAGGTTTCTCATATGTTTAATGAAATTATGTGCTGCCCACCTATGAATCTTCATGAGTTTAGCCATATGTTACCCTAGACCTCTGAAGACATGCTTGACCAATTTCTTAGATCATCAACTAAGCCAGAACATGGAAACTTTCTATTTCATGCTAGTCAGATTTGAGGAAAGATCCACTATGTAATCACACATGCAAATTACAAGCCATAAAAACCTCATTAAGATGATTAAAAAAAACTGGTTTTCAGAAGAAATCATGGTTCCTCTCTTAACATCTATTTCTTTAGAGCTATTTGCTAATTAAACTATATCTGGACACAGTTATTCTTAATAACTCCACTAACAAATCTTTAAAGTTTAGAATACTTTTATTTAGCCTAATGTCTATTTAAGTATGATTGGTCTATATGGCATACATCTTTTCCCCTTCAAAATAATAATATAAAGTGAATAAAATGAAACAAAACAGCATTATTAAACAAATTTATAAGGAAATTCTGTGATTAAAATATTTTGTATACACCACAATTTTATAACATGTAACCTTAACAATTTCTAACTGTTATGTACAGTAACAATGCTGAATCCGCTAGGACTTGGATTTTGGAATTCAGCAGGAATCACCATGGCAGGTGGTCTTCCAAAAATGCAACACATTGGCCCCTTCTTCCCTACTCTTGTGGACAAATGGTGTTTACCCAAAGAAATCTGGAGGGTCTTTGTGCATACTTATATTGTTTCCTAATTAGAATGCAGCCAATCTTACGATGACCATTATGTGCAATTTAATTTTCACATTGCCCTCCTATAATTTTCTATGTTGATTCATTTTATTTGCTGCATTAATACTCTGTGCAAGCAATTATTTCAGCATTCACTATATAACTATTCATTATAAAACTTGACAATTGACTCATTTGCCAAATATATTTTCAGTAAATCCAGAAAAGGTAATAAAACCTAAGTGCCTAGTTAACTTCTAAATTCTAAAATTCATAAAATTTACATAATTTCCCAAGTATTCTAGCAGTCTTACTTGGACATGAAAGAGAGCAGTAGCAGAGATGGCATTAACACCCAGTACCACCAAGACAGTTTCAAATCAGAGTGACCCAAGGAAGGATTTCCAAGGCTTTTAAATCTTTGCAGAAGTAGACAGACTCATCTTTCCTTGTTGGTGTGGCTAGTGGGTGTGAACCACTAACCTTGTGATTAACAGTGCAATGTTTACCCAACAGCAGCACCAAGATGCCTGTCTATCCCATTGTAGGAGCAAAGTATTGAGGATATAAGTTCATAAAAATCAGAGATCTCAATTTATTGTCTACATTTTCCTACTTCTCTATTTAATATATACTCAGTTTGATAACTACAGTCTACTTACACCTCATTAATTCTTATTTAACAGTCTCTGTCGGTGCAGTGGCTATGTACTTGACTTCTAGCTGGTCAGTTGGTGTTCAAACTATGCAGTCTTTCCATGGGAAAAAGATGGGGCCTTCTGCATGTGGAAAGACTCAAACCCTTTGAGTTTCTGAGACGATTACGCATCATGGGAGTAGAAAGCCCACCTTTCTCCTGAGGAACTGGCTGATGGTTTCAAACTGCTCACCATCATTAGCAGCCAGCTACGAAACAAGTACACCAACAGGACTCTTCTGTAAAGATTATAACCTTTTGGACCATATGGGAGAGTTCTGCTCTCTCCTATCGAGTTGTTATAAGTTAGAATCAATTCACTGGTAATTCACTTTGGGTCACTTACTATTAACTCATCATTTTGTTATTGTCCAAAATTCAATCATTAAAATCTGTTTTAAATATTCATCCATTGCTTCAGCTGGGCAGTCTTCATGATACATTCGATGGGAAATGACTGAAAGAAATTGAATTGTATTTTTGAATTTATCTTTTAAAATATATACTGTAACCAGCAGTGTGTCATTTTGAAAAATCATGAAATTAACAATGATGGAAAAAACAAATTGATTAAAGGTAAAGTTGCATTGACAATTATTGTAATTACTGTCAATAAGTTGCTTACTTGTAAAAGGTTGAATTGACTAAAGCTCTGAAATATTTATAACAATCAGAAAACAAAAGAGTAGTTGCTGAGGCTGCTTATGAACAATTAAATACCATATAGGATTTTGTTCCTTGGCTTGGATGTTGAGGGTCAAGGTTTCATGAGGCATTTCAATTAATTAGCCTAATGACATGTTTAATACTGCTATTCCACAATTTAGCTTGTTGATTAGTGTCCATTATCTTAATAGTTGGCAAGCAGTCATTCAAAGCAGAACAATAGATCTCCTTTTACATAGACACAGAGAACAAGGAGAGTCATGTGTAGGAGAAGGTATTATAGTGAGTTACAGGTTGGGCTGCTAATGAAAAGGTCAGGAGTTCAAAACAACTAGCTGCTCTGAGGTAGAACGGTAGGTTTTCTATTCCCACAAAGAGTTATAGTTTCAGAAACCCATACTGCCAGGTCTGCTCTGGCCTACAGGGTCACTGTAAGCAGGGAGCAACTCAGTGGAATAAGTTTGGTCACTTTGAATTATGGAATGTATAGATAACTGCCTTCCTGAAGAACTGCCACTTTTGCATGGCACCAGAAAAACTTTATTGTACCTGGTTATCATTACTGAAAATTTTGATCAAAGGTTTTGTAGAGAAATCCTAAGTAAACAGGGAGAGAATATAGAATAGTTTTTTCAAATCCTCATAGTTTTGAGACTTTTTTGAATAATAGGG
The DNA here is from genome assembly GCF_000313985.2 of Echinops telfairi. Classification (NCBI taxonomy): domain Eukaryota; kingdom Metazoa; phylum Chordata; class Mammalia; order Afrosoricida; family Tenrecidae; genus Echinops; species Echinops telfairi. The sequence goes on along the minus strand of NW_022111300.1, from coordinate 30,186,321 downwards.
TATACATTTTTGTATACCCTGAAATATACCTGAAATTATTGCCTTAGAAGATCTTCAATCCTTAATCCGATAGTATTTCCTAAAGTCATCTTCAAACTGAATAATAGTTTAGCTGATATAGTTAAAAAAGTGTCTCTCTTAAGCAGAAAGCTCTTTTAAGAATGATCTAAATAACATCAAATTGACAATAAGAACTCATAAATAGGATAAGAAATTTATAAGTCAGTGACTTTATATTAATAAGTGAGGAGCCATCAGAGAAGGAGGGGAAAATACAGTGAACCCTTGTTTATCGCGGTTAATCGGCTCTACATGTAGATGTATAACAAAGAAAGTAATTGAATTGTACATGTATGAACTCTTTAATTGATATATGTCTTGCTGTGTATATTTTAAACAATACCAAAAAATTAAGGAATCTTAGAAAACAAAGAAACCATGGGTAGCACTAACTAATTATATAAATAAATAAATTTCCCAACTCAGTTTAAAGTAGAAATCAAAGAGTTCATTATGAAGAAGGAAAACAATCCTGAATGAATATATTGCACACCATAATTACCAATAAAGCACTTCCTAAGGTGGAGGCAAGGCAGAATGCCAAGAGAATTAATACAATCAATTGATTGACCTGACTGGTTCCTTACAAATCTATGAATGTTTAGAAAACAATAATAATAAGGGATATGGTACAATAAAGTTTTACAATTCATCATGAATTCCCAGAAATTATAAATTCAAATAAGATTTTCCAAAAAGCCTTACATTTAGTTTAATTGGTTTTGATATTGGTTTTCAATACTCATACCAATAGTCTATAATAAGAAAATTAATGGAATAGTTTGCCATTCCACCAGCCCTTCCCTATAACACTATTGATTTGTGGAACTGTATTTCTGATATTTCTCAAGTATCGCCTATTATGGCCCACACTTTATTCTCCTCTAGTCGACTACAGATGCTGCTTTTCCTGTGTTTTTCCATTAATAATCTGTGCTTTTTTAGAGGCATAATTGAATCCAATCTGCCATCACCGAAATGAATATCATTTTTTAAAGCTATTTATGTTTTTCATTGTTTTCTACTTCTATTTTGATGTTCGTGTGCTTCCTTACTTACTGCCAGCAACATGTCTGATAACCAACTGTCGTCTTATCCTGCTTTAAGATGAAGTAGCCATACATCACAACTGACTTTAGAGTCAGCCCAAAAGTTTGTTCACGGTGAGAAACAACTCAGTGTGAAGTTTGGAAGACCTTTCTTGCAACAGACTATGAGTGATCAAAGCTGAGAAAGTAAAAGCTTTGAAGTCAGTGATTAACACAGTTCACTGCCCTGTGAAATATTGAAAGTTTACATCTACCGAGAAACATGTCAGGAGAAAGACCTTTAAATCTACTTTGGGAAAATCAGCCATTGGGAATTCTATGGAGCACGGTTCTTCTCTGACATATATGGTCATGGTAAGTCACACTACAGCTACTGGTTGACCCAACTAGACTGTGAAGTGGAAGAAGGCTGCAGTAAAGTACGGTCCCATGCTGTCTTTATGTGATATTGTGATAGATTTGTGTCAATTTGGCTGGCCAAGGTGTCTCGGTGGTTTGACATGTGACCTAACGTAACAAAGTAAGTCCATAATGGGATCTTCAGTGAACAGTCAATAAGTTGTAAGATTAGGGTGGAGTGAAACCATCTTAATCAGGTTATAGCCCTGATACAATTGAAAGGACATTTGGAGGTGTGGCTTAATTGTTATATAATTACTCCATGGAGATTTTGTTTTCTTCTTCTTGGTGTGGCTCCTACATCTATATTTGGCTCTATGAACTTTGGTTCTTTGGACTTGAACCAACACTCAGCCATATTGACTGCCAACCCTGGAAGCCACCAACATCCTCCACTTGACCTGCTGACCTTGGATTCATCAGGCTCTTCATCCACCATCCTGTGGGCTTCCTGTTTTCTTTTTTTACCAGTCCCTGCAACCACTGTAATCAGAAAAACTTCCAGCTAAAATTTTGACCCAGGGATATGAATAGTGTGAGTCATTTTCTTGACAAAATCTCTGTCTCTGTATTTCTCTCTCTCTCTTATAAATGTATAAAACAAGTGTACATATATACAAATGCTTAGTAAGTTTTTTTGATTTCTGGGGATTACATTATTGCGGAAAGGTCCATTTATTTTTCTCCAGCTTTAATCTTTTCTAATGTTACTTAACTGAATTTTTATCTCAGGCCTATCATTTGTCATGGTACCCATCTGTACTTTTGGATAACCGCAGGTAACTTGATCTTTGGTAACATGAGGACACACTATCAGAATGCTCCCAGAGAATGAAAACATACTTCTTGTCATAGGGGTAAGGTTGTCGCGTAAATATTTGAGACCATTGAAGGTGTCAAGCACCTATGGAATAATACAATTGAGAGGTCTACTGAACATTAATGGCCATGAAAAAGAGGAAAATGTGGCATAAAACTATTAATCATAGGGGACAGACAATAGAAAAATGGGGGAAGGGAGACGTCAGATAGTGTAAGACATGACAAAATAATAATGATTTAAAAATTATCAAGGGTTCATAAGGAAGAGACACCAGAAGGAGGGGAAAA
>NW_022111300.1:30165462-30183603 GCF_000313985.2 Echinops telfairi | reverse complement strand
GATTTGTGGAACTGTATTTCTGATATTTCTCAAGTATCGCCTATTATGGCCCACACTTTATTCTCCTCTAGTCGACTACAGATGCTGCTTTTCCTGTGTTTTTCCATTAATAATCTGTGCTTTTTTAGAGGCATAATTGAATCCAATCTGCCATCACCGAAATGAATATCATTTTTTAAAGCTATTTATGTTTTTCATTGTTTTCTACTTCTATTTTGATGTTCGTGTGCTTCCTTACTTACTGCCAGCAACATGTCTGATAACCAACTGTCGTCTTATCCTGCTTTAAGATGAAGTAGCCATACATCACAACTGACTTTAGAGTCAGCCCAAAAGTTTGTTCACGGTGAGAAACAACTCAGTGTGAAGTTTGGAAGACCTTTCTTGCAACAGACTATGAGTGATCAAAGCTGAGAAAGTAAAAGCTTTGAAGTCAGTGATTAACACAGTTCACTGCCCTGTGAAATATTGAAAGTTTACATCTACCGAGAAACATGTCAGGAGAAAGACCTTTAAATCTACTTTGGGAAAATCAGCCATTGGGAATTCTATGGAGCACGGTTCTTCTCTGACATATATGGTCATGGTAAGTCACACTACAGCTACTGGTTGACCCAACTAGACTGTGAAGTGGAAGAAGGCTGCAGTAAAGTACGGTCCCATGCTGTCTTTATGTGATATTGTGATAGATTTGTGTCAATTTGGCTGGCCAAGGTGTCTCGGTGGTTTGACATGTGACCTAACGTAACAAAGTAAGTCCATAATGGGATCTTCAGTGAACAGTCAATAAGTTGTAAGATTAGGGTGGAGTGAAACCATCTTAATCAGGTTATAGCCCTGATACAATTGAAAGGACATTTGGAGGTGTGGCTTAATTGTTATATAATTACTCCATGGAGATTTTGTTTTCTTCTTCTTGGTGTGGCTCCTACATCTATATTTGGCTCTATGAACTTTGGTTCTTTGGACTTGAACCAACACTCAGCCATATTGACTGCCAACCCTGGAAGCCACCAACATCCTCCACTTGACCTGCTGACCTTGGATTCATCAGGCTCTTCATCCACCATCCTGTGGGCTTCCTGTTTTCTTTTTTTACCAGTCCCTGCAACCACTGTAATCAGAAAAACTTCCAGCTAAAATTTTGACCCAGGGATATGAATAGTGTGAGTCATTTTCTTGACAAAATCTCTGTCTCTGTATTTCTCTCTCTCTCTTATAAATGTATAAAACAAGTGTACATATATACAAATGCTTAGTAAGTTTTTTTGATTTCTGGGGATTACATTATTGCGGAAAGGTCCATTTATTTTTCTCCAGCTTTAATCTTTTCTAATGTTACTTAACTGAATTTTTATCTCAGGCCTATCATTTGTCATGGTACCCATCTGTACTTTTGGATAACCGCAGGTAACTTGATCTTTGGTAACATGAGGACACACTATCAGAATGCTCCCAGAGAATGAAAACATACTTCTTGTCATAGGGGTAAGGTTGTCGCGTAAATATTTGAGACCATTGAAGGTGTCAAGCACCTATGGAATAATACAATTGAGAGGTCTACTGAACATTAATGGCCATGAAAAAGAGGAAAATGTGGCATAAAACTATTAATCATAGGGGACAGACAATAGAAAAATGGGGGAAGGGAGACGTCAGATAGTGTAAGACATGACAAAATAATAATGATTTAAAAATTATCAAGGGTTCATAAGGAAGAGACACCAGAAGGAGGGGAAAATGAGAACTCAAGTAGAAAGCAAATGTTTTGAGAATGATGGTGGCAACAAATGTACAAATGTTCTTGACACACAATGTATGTATGTATGGATGGATTGTGATAAGAGTGGTATGAGCCCCCAATGAAATGATTAAAAGAAACCTCCAAACTATTAATCAAGATAAGAGTTAGACATATCCATATTGTTTCATGGATATGTCTGATGATTTCCAAAGGGAACTTTTCTCAGATGATGAGTATTATTTGTGGGTTTCCTGTGTGTATGACCTTAGCTGTTGACATTAGAGAAGAGAAAGTATGATTTCCTCTAAAAGCATATTCTCTTTGCTTAAGAGGATATAACTGATAATCCTTGGGGAGAGGCAACCTCAGAAGACAGAAAGTTCAAAAGCTGTCAGTTCTCAGGAGGAACTGCTTAGATCTTAGATTACCAATATCTTCATAAATATTCCTTTCGATTAAACTGAGAAGAGTTTGAAGAATTTTTTTCTGAACTGTGAAATCTTAAAATATCTCAACTCAATGGTTTTAAGCCTATAAATTTGAATTATTTAGATCATCACATAAAATCTGATGACCTTGAAGTTGGTTTTCATTGTAGGACATAAGGTGGTCCCAAAGGCATCTCTCTGATCCGAATGAACATTACATTTTAAAATTGCCTTTACACCTTCTTGTTTCCAGAGGGCAAAATGATAGTATTTGAACTCAAAATCTTGATGGCTTCTGTTTTACTACTCATCATTGAATTAAAGAGAATAAGTCAGTTTTCTGAGCCGAAGGTGTCTCAGGAGTCAAATACCTGTGTATTTGGGATCACCTAAGATTTGAATAAAATATTCCCTCTTTATATGCCTTGAATCATAGACTACTCCTTTCCAGGATTATTTGAATATTCACAATTTGTTCTTCCTCTCATATGCTGGAGAAAGCAAAAGGAAATTTGAGAAACCCCAAGCATTTACATAGAATATCCAATCTGCAAAAGTGCTATTTGGAATCTGTCTCCTGCTGAGGCTCTAATGTCCAATTTTTCGACAGGATTTACATATGAAGTATGATAATGTTTGGCAAGGACATTAACATAGTCATAGATGGAACAAATACAGAATACCTGAAATTAACTACAAAGCAATTACAATGACATTATGCACTGTGCGGTAGTCCATTAGATTACTAGCTTCCTCCTTGCATGTCTTTATGATCAGAAGCAAAACTAATGTAGCCTCATGATATTCTGCAGAGCATTAAGGCAAGTGGAATCGTATGAGGCCTTCACGGACTTTAGAAACCCTCAAACACACTTCAAATCCTAATGTGTCTTTCATTATTATTTTTAAAACCTCTAATTTGATAAGCTATAGATATGTAATTAGTGGTATTTATATAGTGAGATGTTCAGTTAGCACACAGTGAGAAAGTTTTATTCTTTAGGTAATTGTGTTATAAGTTTATGAAATATACTTTAACATGCAATTTTGTATACTACTTAATGTGCATATGTGAAAATGTTAAGTGTGTAAAATTTATTTAAAATTGTGGAAGAATCTTATCGAGGAAGAATGTGTCACACTATGAAATCACCTGGTATCACCCTGATTCCAAGCAGGATTTTATCCAAATAATTTTAAATAACAATTTATTCAGTCTGAAAATGTTCTAAGTAAAACAAATTTACACATTTCCTCAATGTATAATTCTAAAAAATATATGGAAAAATTTCTACACCGAATAAACTCTATATAACTTCTCTCAGAGTAATGGTTCTTATTCATCACTCTTTCTTCATAGACATACACATCCAAACAGAAACGAAAAAATAAATATGATGGAGGATTTTGTGCAGTTCATCACTGTGTTTAGCACCTAAAAGAATGCCTACTCTATATGTGGGCCCAATAAATATGTGTTAATATGGGGTAGGTTGTCTATTTGGAAGAATGAAGAGTAGAAGCCAGGTATGGCAATAAAGACTGATTTTCAAAGCTCATAAACTATAGTGACCCTTTTAATCACTAAGTTTCTAATTCACTGTCAAAAGAAAATTACTTTAGGGCAGAAGAAAGGAGAAAAAAATCTGAAAACATTCTTAATTTTGCACAAAAAGTAATCATCGAATCAATATAGACTCATAACAATCCTATTAGGACAGAGTTTAAACTACTTTATAGGGTTTCTATAACAAAATCTTCATGAGGGCAGAAAGTTTTATCTTTCTCCAAAATAGTGGCTGGTGGGTTTGGGCCCCCAACCTCTTCATTAACAGCTATATATTTAATGCACTATGCCATCAGGGCTTTTTAATTATGCATAGCATACTATAATTACAAACCAGCATACCTATAGGCTGTTATAGAAGGTCTGTGACCAGAGTTGATTGTCTGAAGCTCAGTATTAAGCTATGGACCTCCTCTGATACAAACCATTCTCTTCCAAACCCTCTATTTACTAGGAGTACAACTTGAAGCTCAGCTAAGCAGTGCTAGGAGCAAGAAACAATGGTTGTACTATTGACATGATTCCTCTTCGTGTTGTGAAAAACCCATCACCTTTGACCAATTGCTTAGTCAACTCTAACAACCAACCAGTACATTAATATAAAACACCATTGTGAATTAACTGGTTGTTGAACTAGATTGATGGTTCTTTCTGGTTCAAAGAAGATGAATCCTATGGCCACCATCCCAGATATAAATATTGACCATCACCAAATTTAACAAATGTTCCTATGCAGGCAGTTTAATTTAAAATAGAAAGCATGAAGGAAGGGAAAATAGTCAGTCACATAAGAAAGAATGCACTACAATATAAGATAGAGATGCCTCCCTTTCTGGCTCACAAGCATTTGCAAACAGATGTCAAGTGTAGAGAGAATGGAGCAGTACTGTCTCTAATTCATTAACTTCAATGCCTCAGTAGCTGGATGAGTTCCCATCCTAGGCTACTGGCCCATTACGCCTGTCTTTACTGCCCACAATAAACTTGAATGACGGAAAATAAATAGTTAAAAACTAATCAAATGGAAGGTAGGGGCCCAAAGTGACATCATTTATCTGAACTAGGGAGGCATAAATGGCTGCTTGAGTTTAATTTGGAAAAATCAGGAAATGCTTGTTTTCTGTAGCAAGGAAGAAATCAGATCTTTATAGTCATGTGAAAGCAATGCTTGATTGTAACTGGATAATGAGCTCTGGAATGTCCCATTCCTCTGCCTGGAAAATCATTAAAAATTAAGAACTGTGTTTATATTATAAACCATCTAGATTAGAGTTTCAGCTAAGGAGGGAAAACAGGATGGAAGCTCATTGTGGACTTGAATGATAATACATGCAGAGTCTTATCTGACAAACTGTTTTAAAATTTCTTGGTGCATATCAGGCCTAGTCAACTGGACACTGGTGATTACAAAGCATTACTGAAAATGGTAAATCAACAACTTTCTGTCAGACTTAACAGATGCCAAGCTTTAATCACCTGTATTAGAAAAAAAGCTCTTTTGTTCCACTCCAGACTGCTGGGCGCAAGCAGGAGTAGTTGGAGGCCACATTCTTGTTTTCACCAGTCCTTTCCTCTCAATATTGCCCATTGGCTATTCAACAATCCACACTCATTAAATAGGCATATACAACATATGGGGTTCAGAGTGGCTTGTTCATTTGACCTTATATCTATTTGTTTTACAATAAATCAAAAACAAAACTCACTGTTATGGATTGATGCTGACTGAGAGTGACCCTGTAGGACAGGGTAGACCTATGCCTGTGAGTTCTCAAGGCTGTAGCCCTTTAAGGGAGTAGAAAACCCCATCCTTCTCCCCAGGTTTGGCTCTTGGTTCTGATTGCTGACTTGCAGTTAGGCACTCCACCACCAGGGCTCCTTTGTCCCCCAAAAGTTCTTCATTAATCCAATAGACATTCTTTACCTTTGCCTTAATTACTGGTTAGTGGACATACATGAGTTCTAATGGTCATCCTTGGTAGACACTTGATCTAATAAGCATAGAAAGCATAACATTGAGACAGCCCAGGAAAAGTTACAAACAAGGAGAGCAGATAAAGAGGCATTCAATCAGTGGAATAATCTTCAATTTTTTACCAGAAAAGACGGTAACTGATTTTAGAGTTTAAACATTAACTGATATTAATTAAATGAGCAAAGAGATAAGGGAGTTGAGTATGCTGAAAAGGGAAAGAGCATGATCCATTGGAAGAATTTCAGGTCTTTTGTTATGATGGGGACAAAGCAGGTATATGGGAGAAACAAGAGATAGAGATAGTAAGTAAGCCAGCCATGTCTCAAGAGCAGGATCATGGAAAGCCTGCCCTAGAGGTTTACCCAAGAATTTAGAATCTACATTTCTAGCAAAGAAGTATAACTAGAAATAACTTATTTATGTTTTAGAAAGTTTAGTTATTCTGGAGATCAGATAGATTCAATTGAAATGGTAAAACCAGAAACAAGAGTGGGCTGGAGCGACTATAATTAGAAAAGAAAAAGAAATGCAAATATTGATGAGAGCTGAGGAGGACTGTGGCAATGTAATCATTTTATGCATTGTGAAAGAAGGGGAGAACGAGGGATTACACCTCAAAAGACATTGTGATAGCGGGGTCAATAAGCTTGATTGACCAATTGGATGTGGAAAAAACGTGAAACTTAGATGTTAAGCAAACTCCCTTTTTTTTTTCTTATTTATGCATGTGTATTTAATTATCCATTTGGTTGATATTCCATTCATAATTAGATCCAAAGAATCAGAGTAATAGCAAGATTTATAGGCAGTTGGGAAGGGGTGGTAAAATGGTGTATTCTGTATAAACTCATATCTTCAGGTACAATCCCTGGAGCACAGGAGTGTAATCTGGTTTGGAGATCCTGATTTAGAAGTAAGTCATCAGTATATCCAGTTGTGGAAGTTGGATGAATCACTGAGAAGGAAGATAGGACAGGCAGACAGAAAAACTCTCAGAAACATGATTATTTTAGGAGGAAAAAAAATGGAAACCTTCTCAGAAAGGAAAAGGAGAAAAATAATCATGATAAAAGGTGAAGAACAGGAAAGAACAATAGTGCCGATGCCGTTGTCATATCTTACGGCGGCCATAACAAAATACTACTAAGTAAGCATCTTTAAAGGATGGCTATTTATAATCTTGTAATTCTGGTGGCTAGGATTCTCAATTTGTTGAATAGATGGAGCTATATTCCTACTTTCTCTCTTTTGCTTCTAGGGAAAATTTTTTTTGCTGACTTTCAGCTGCTGGCAGCCCCATACTTTCCTTGGTGTTATTGACTTGTGCCTAATGCAGTCTATGACGGCTCCACTCTGTGTTACTATTTCCCTCTTTCTCATCCGCTTTTATTAGACACGACTCAGAAGTGATTATGACTAGGACCCACTCTACTACAATAAGACTTAACTGCTAATATCGCAAAAGAAAATATGTATGTCAACAAAGACACATTCATATGTTCAGGGGTTAGTTAGATGGATGGATGGATGGATGGATGGATGGAGAGATGAAGAGATAGATAAACCCAAAACCAAATCCACTACATTCAAGTTTATGCTGACTCATAGCTGCCCTACAGGAAAGGGTAGAACTACCATTGTGGGTTTCATAGACTGTAACTCTTTACAGGAGTAGAAAACCCAGTCTTTCTCCTGAGGAGCCAGTATTTAGACCAGAAAGCTTGGCGAATAGTAGGCACTTAAAAAGTATTCATTGATGGAAAACTAACAATAGCAATAAGAAAAATAAAGTTACTCTCATAGCGATACCCACAACGATGACAATAAAAAAATATTTAGCCTTTCTGTCACCTAAAATAAGTCACTCTTAGGACAAAAGCAGAATAGGGATTAAGTATCAAACCTAAACCTAGAATGTTAAGAAAATAATCAATCAAATGTATACTGATCTACACCCGGAAAACCTTGTGGGCACTGTCGGCTCAGCATTGTACTAGTAATAAAAAGGTCCATGATTCAAAAGCACCACCTTTTGTGGGGGAAACGAGGAGGTCTCTGCTCCTGTAAAGATTTATAGCTTAGAAAATCCATTTATCAGGACTGTGAGTTAGAAACAACTTGATGGGAGTTGGCATAAACCTCCTAGTAATTTGAGAAGACTTCAAAAAAGTGGGTGGAAAATCGCGTGAGAATTCATAGAATTTTTTCACAAATTTTTCTATTCTCTTCAGGAAACATGCAACTTCATGCCAGTTTATGAAAGAACAGAGCTGTTGAAAACAAGAGCTCTTTCTTCCAAGGCAAGTGTCCCCTGCTGTTCTTCACTGCAGGGCGCTGTCCCTCTAGTACAGCTGAGTTGAAAACTATGAGGAGAATATCTACAAGGGCTTGTATTTTCCCTTATTCTTTCTCTTACTAGCATGAGCTTTATTCATCCACTTCTCTGAATTTCACATGACACAATTTAATGAATGGGATGTCAATTAATTTTTGCAAAATATTAAAGTGTTTAGGTACAGAGAATTAAACATCTACACTTGTCAAAATTAAGGTAGTGATGTTGGGTAAGCCCTGGACTGATAACCAGAAGGCTGGTGGTTCGAGGCCACCTGTTGCTCTTGGGGAGAACAATGAAGTTGTTTGCCCCTAAAAAGTTTACACACTTAGAAACCCCTTGTAAGGATCACTATGAATTGGAATCAACTGGGCGGCAGTAGGTACCTGTACAAACCACCAGAATATAATACTGCCACTGAGCACTGTTTTTTCCCAGGTCATTGACTGTTACTGTTGGGGGGAAAATGTAGTAAAGCAAAATATTTTATTTAAAATAAATGAACATGAAAGATGGATTTCTCAAAAGTGACTTGGGACAGCATTTAATGGTGCTATTTATTCGCTTTAAATATTAGCAATAATGATATTCAAGCTTTTTTACTTTTCCTTGTGATTACTTGTCTCAAAAGTGGTAGAGAGCAAGAAGAACAAAGAGGCATGAAATTGAAAACAAAGTTAATTTAAGACCTGATTCCTTTTGTGTCTCATCCTAGATAATCCTGTTCCATCCATTTCCCTAAAAGGTACTAACGCACATGCACAACAAATCTGTGGATTTTTCTAAAATTTGTTAATTAATTAAAATGCCTCATTAATTATGAGGCTAATTAATTATGATTTTTGAAAGGCATTATGCATATTTTCATATGTGGTAGAAGGGAGATAAACTGAGATTCAGAGGATCTAAATTATATATACAGGCAGACCCTGGTTACTGACATGTTATTTAAGAAAAACTTACATTTGACCTTTTGTGTTATGTAAATTTGACCTCACTTTGAAAGATTGAACTAATCCTAATCCCTACCCAAAACAAATCCTTCATCACAATCACCTTAACTTACTCCCAGTATAGCCTTTAAGTGATGAAAATTGTTTAGAGCATTTTCTGGCATTAAAGTCAATCCAAGCCAACTGCCACCGAGTTAATTCTGACTCAGAATAAAACTGCTCTTTTGGGTTTTTGAGACTGTAAAGCTTTCAAAGAGCAAATAGCTTCATCTTTATTCAGTAGAGTGTCTCATGGGTTTGAACCCTCTTCCTTGTAGATAGCAGCATAGCTCTTAACCCAGTGTGTCACAAGGTCTCCTTTCTGGTCCAAGCTCTCACTGCCATTGAGTGGATGCTGACCCTGAGTGAACTTCTAGGACAAGGTCAAACTGTCCCTGTGGCTTTCTGAGACCATTACTGTTTACAGATTGGAAAGTCTAGTCTTTTTCCCTTGGAGTGGCTGGTCGGTTTAAACTGCTGAACTTGGCGATCCCAACCCAATGTGTAATCAACTAGGCCACCAAGGCTCCTTTGTGGCACTAAAGTAAGGCTAATTAAGAACTATGTAAACTTGTTTGGACATGCCTACAGATGTAACTTTAACTCAAAAACACTCGGGAACAGACAATGTTCGTAATTTGGTAACTGCCTGTGTATACAATCTTGGCTTGTTTTGTTTTAGACTCTACTTTTAGATATAGTTCAGTGGTTGAATTGACAACTGTGTGTGTATATGATTTGAATTTGTGTTTCATAGATACTTTAGGAGGTGTCTCAAGATACTTTTGTAATACTATCTCCTTCCTAAGTTCAACACTGATCATGATAACATCTGAGATTTAACATCTGGGATAAAAATATTGTTCCTATCTCTTTGCTTCTCTTTTCAAATGGAAATAGCAGTCAAACAGCTCATGCTGTTCCTAGAACTCTGTAATGGTTCAGTTGCCTAGATCATCCTCTACACCATGAGATCAGACAGAAAAGAAAATCAGGCAGGCAGGAGAGGAAAGGAATGAGGAAGGGAAAGAGGGGATGTTTAAAGGAAGGAAATCAATACGGTCAAACTATTGGGGGTAAGATAAATAAACAAAGGAGACCAGATTGGGCTATATCCGTAATCAGGTCTATTATTTATTCATTTTCCCTGCAGCGATCAGTAATAGGAATAAAAATTATACGCATTTCCAATTGTGTTGTTTTCCTTTAGAACTTTAAAAATGTAATTTTAAACAATTTCGCAGCTTCATGAAATCAATATATTATCTAAAATAGTGTAGAAACGGCACCAATCAAAGTTTTGCCTGCATACTCCCAGGCAGATACATCTTTACACACATTTAGATACTTGGTATTCATGGAGAAATTACAAAAATATCACACAACAATTCTTACCAGTTCTTTACAATATCGAATGCTCTTTATCTTTTTCTCTCAGAAAACTCCACAATAATCCTATGTATCTATATGAGGGTTATGTATATGTGTGTATGGATGTATGTATAATTTTAAGCAGAAAAGGCAGTTGGAGTTTAGGAAGAGAAAATTAACATACCCAAAATGGAGAGCCCAAAGAAGGGCAATCGCTCCCAAGAGGATGAGAATGCCATGGTCAAGTAGCAGAGAGGAGAAAGAACAGTCTGGGATGAAGGAGAAAGATTGAAAGAGTGGAAGGATGTGCAGAGGAGGTAGACCTCGTTGCAGGAAAAGCTGAAAGAGAAAAGCAATTCCCAGAAGTGGCAGTATGCTTTAGAGTACAGCTATCTGGTTTCCAGTCACAGTGACATGCTGACAATTCAGCCACTTAGATATGAGTTATGTATTTCGATTTTAAACCAATGGGCTCATGGCTTGATCAGTTTCCATTTCAGAGGAGTAACATCCTTACTCTTTGCTGTGATTCTCAGGCATTGGGTAACCTTTGGTGAGTCAGTTCTGCTCTCCATATGGACTTTATGTCTTTCTCCCAACTGTGGTCCAATGGGAAACATCATATCACCAGAAATTCAGTTTAATGATTTTGGTGCTTAAATTCTCTAGGGAAACTTCGACTTACATAATTTGGCCACAATGTCAGGAAATAACCATTCCCTGGAGAAAGACATCATGTTTGGTAAAGTGGAGAGACAGCTAAACAAAAACGAAGGTCCTTCAGGAGATGGATTGATACTGTGGCTGCAACAATGCGCTGAAGCTTAAGGAGAGTTGTGAGACTGGCGCTGGAGCGGGCAGTGTTTCGCTTGCTGTGAATAATGTCGCTATGCAGAGGAACGGACTCTGCGACAACTGACAACAACATCAACAGTGAAATGTTATCTCAGTTATTCTCCTCCTTCATCTCACAGTGTGATGAACCTCTCAGACCAGGACCAATTTCAAAGGAGAAGTATAATACAAGCGTCCTCATGATTTTAAAGCATCAAGTACCTGAAACATGTCCTTGTCCTGAATATACATGAAAAAGATGAAAACATTTGACCAAGCAAATTTCTTTTTCAGTTTATAAATATCTTCATATTGAAAGGTTTCAACAAAGTAAATGAGGACAAGGATTCTTCTATTATAAAGATTCCCATTTTAGTCACATACAAATATTAGTTATGTTTATGCAAACCAATTTGACTAAAACATGTATCCTCAACAAATCTGCAAGTCTAAATATGCAAAGAAATATATAGAGGAAAACTTCTTTTACATAGACCCCAATTAAATTACAATATTAAGTAGGCTGCAGCAGGAGTCCATTAAAGATTTAGTTACCTTCTGTGGCGAACATTAAGAAGCTATTACTCAAATTCTATTTAAACTGTTAAAAGGAATTAAAATGTGTAAGAAAGGCCATTACATATCACGAGCTAATTTTCTAACGAAAGCTTAGCAGTTGATAGATTGTTTAAGCCTCTCTAAGGTTTTAGTTTCCCACTCAATAATTCAGAGGCGAGAGCAGGGTTATGTTGATTCATAATTTGCTCCTGTCCGTCTCTCAGCAGTGCGATGCGACGATGCAGCATCAGGCCTCGTTTCCCGTTCTCTATCTAAAACTGTGCTCTGTGCATTGAATTCAGCTATTTTCCTCCCTAGCCCCAAGACCTCTCACCCCGTGCTTTCTAATTCCCAGTTCGGTAACTCTCTGCCCTGTGCCATGAAGATGCTTCCTGCCCTAAAACCATTGTGAAGGACAAAGAAGTTATGTTTCTTTTGTTACCTTAGAAAATTCAACCTCCCTCCTTCCTAAAAACAAATTACTTTGAGAAATGCCAAGTCTCTTGGTCCTAATTCCATTTTTCGAGGAAGACCTGTTTTTTAAAATTTTGCAATCTCTGCCTTCATGGTCTTGAGTGTTTTTGCTGCAGTGCAAAGGGGCAGTGCTCTGTACCTCCCCTTATTGTGCTCACAGCGCATCTTTTCTTGTGTAAGTCGAGGACTAGCTAGATAAAGTACAAGAGAAATCCTTTATTATTATTGTGTAAAATAAAAAGGAGGAGCATTATGGAAAGTGAAACTATTCACTCTGTTGTCTCTTGACTCAGCACTCATGAAAATTACTCTCACACTTATAATCAATGATCTGATAATAATTCATTGAGTGCCATCTACTATTTGATCCGCATTGCTTCATGAACAGAATAGAATAGACTGACAAGAAGTGTGCTACAGACTTGAAGTATAACCATTCCAATAGTACAGAGGTTGCCTGCCTATAAAAGCTACATTACAATAAGAAGAAAAAAATCAAACTGGATAGATGGACATCCTAACACCCCAGCAATATTCTGACATCTTTCTATAAAACAGGCCTTGAATTCCCTTTAAAAAACAATTTCCCCAACGCCCAGTCATATGGTGTCAGCCCCACCTTCAGCTGAAGGACTGGACTTCACCTCAGCAGTAAGGCCATTGTTTTATGGAGGACCATGTTTCGCAAATAGTGTGCCTTGGAACAGCAGAGCGTTTCAAAGGAAATCCAGCAAATACTCAGTTTTATATTACATTTGATTGCATACTTGTTGAGCTGTTTTGTTTTTTTCCCCAATGGTTGGCATTATACAAAATATATTTTCAGCTAAAAACAATGTGCAACCCGAGTTAAGAGTGAGGTGCCCAATATGATTCTAAGATCTGAGAAATTGTGCATTAACCCCAGTTGCTTGCATCCCTTTAGTAAAAAAATGTCTTATCTTCAGAATACACATTAAGAGTTTTCCCCCTTCATATGTATATGTATTGGAATAGCTACTACCAAGTAGGCAACTGTGGCTGTAATGTCAATTCTAACTCTTGGGAAGGCTGCTCTGTGTCAATATGGAGCTGTGTTGCATGAGATTATGGGAAGCAGGTAACAGGCTTTTTTTTTCAGAGTTGCCTCTGGATGGACTAGAATATCCAACCTTTCCATTGGCAGCTGAGCATTGCTATTTACACCTACCAGGGATTTTACTACATGGTTGTACCCAACTGCTTAACTTCATAAATAGAACAAGTGTCTCATTATTATTATTATTATTATTATCATCCTGAGGCACCATGGAAAAACTATGGAGAACAGAGTGTTGCAAACAGAAAAGTTTGGGGTTCTCCTAGATGGCACTGATTTATTGAGGAGTAGGCACCTCAGGTAACCCCACCAATGAGTTCTAGACCCAGGGTGTCTCTTCCATAATGGTGAGGAAAGTCTCTCCTTCTGGCTGTAATTGTGTGTAAGTCCACTGTGTGCACATCCAAGATGAAGCCAACACATTGGACCATAAGGAAGAGGAAGAATTGGGGGACTTGGCACCATGTAATTTACTATAACAAGACCGATAGGAATCTAGTTCAGACTCTGGACTTTTAAGCTTGATGGACAGACATGATTCTGAGGTGTGGTAGCCAGCTTGAGCAGGTGTTCTCTCACAACTAAAGTGATATAAGAGGGGATAATAAAATAAATAAATCCAAAGAACATTGGTTATGTTGTTTTGTTAATATAAAAAAATTTCAACATGGAAGGACCATTGTTAACTGCTATCTGGAGACAACTGTAGATGGCCCTGATGTTTATTTTCTCATTTGCTTTGTAGCCTAGCAGGGAAACTGTTCCCTTGGACTGAGTGAATGAGTGGGATAGGCCTTTAGTTAATGCCCATTTTCCTGGCACATGAAATTGTTCCTAAGGCCTGGAGTGTACATGCCCTAGCATGGGTTCTTGTCCCACAGATTCTGAATATAGTTTTGCTATTTAGGAAAATGAAGTGTATTGCAGCCACAGGTAGACTGATCTACAAATACTTTGCATGCTGAAAGTTTGAGGTCTGCAGTCTCTCTAGGAGGGCTCTCAGTTATAAGTTCAGTCTGCCAACCAAAGCAGGACCTGCTGCTATGCCTTTGACAATGAGATAAACTGCGCCTAGCGATGTATTTGGGGGATACAGTAATGACATAGGGATGAATTAAGGGATTGCATTTTATCGGCTACTTCTCTCTTGTATAAATTTTCCTCATTCATGTCACACTGCTATCAATAGTCAGAAAAACACTTGGCACAAACCCTAAATAGCTTTGGAATAGATATATTTTGTTCTTAGGTATACATATTATTTTATTTATAATAAATCAGATTATTTATGAATCCTATTTTATCTTGAGATTATAAAATATAAATGTGCTTAATTAACCAACAAATATCTGTGGATACACATCTTCCCATCATACATAGGTTTATGTTACTTTTTAAAAGTGTAAAATGTGTCTTAAAATTCAGTTTCCCACATGAAATTTAGGGCTAAGCATAATTGGGGATATAGTAAATGCTAAAATGTATGTTATCAATTACTAATGTAACAAAGTTAAGAAAGATTAGGAGGTGGATTAGTGCAGTAGATATCATAGAAGGCTTAATCTCAGAAGAGCTTTGCAAACATAACTAGCTAATATTCTCCCAGTATGAGGTCATTATTTTAAGAGTGACTCATGGTGTGGTATAGACCATCAAGAGAAAATCATATCTTCTCAATAATTGGTAGCTGTGTGGTAGCAATGATATAAGTCTTGTTTCTATTGATGAGAAAAATTAATCCTCAAAGATAGAATACTTAGTCTTTTAAAGAAGGTTAGCCTTTCAGGGCTTAAAGAATTACTTGTCCACCATCATTAAGTAGTCTATTGACAAAAGAGTTGCAAGTGATCATCACTTAATTTAAGGCAAAAACTTGTTCCTTCAACACATTATTTTCTCTCATGGTTTGAGCCAGGTTGCCACAGGGCCCCACTTTATAGAAATCAATTCCCATGGGTGGAGTGAGGTGTTCTTTCTTCTGGGTCTACCCATTGATTAGTTTTCAGCCCCATATTTTCTTACAGGTAAAATTTCAATTAGTGATATTTTAAAGGCAAATCTTTGAATAAAAGTATTTGATGCTTTTTAGAATATTGTTTTATAATTCTTAATTAGCAAAAGCCAGTCTCAGGGAAAAGAAGACTTATATATGCTAGAATGTTTTCATATAGCTGTGAAGACCTCTTGCCTGAATGGTTCAAATTATTAGCTTATTCATTTGCTAACCTCAAGATTGGAGTTCCACGCTCACCAAATGTCACTTTGGGAGGAAAGTCTGGTAATCTACTTCAGAAAATTCAACTATTGGAAGTCCTAAAGAGTATAATTTTAATATCACACACATTTGGATGCATGAAGTAAAATCAACTCAATAGCAACTGATAGTATTGTTATGTACACTTCTGGTGATTATATTACTAAGAAGAATTCTGATTATCTGTATTTGTTTTGCATACAAATCTATACAAGAAGACCATTGTAAAGTAGCCTAAAAAGAAACAATAGTTTATAACCATTAAGTATCAAGTCAAATAATCTCAAGCTATTATTGAAGAGATCAAGTTTGTGTTAATATTATATGGAAAAGAGAATATCTGTTCTATATATGATGCTAAGATTTAAGCAAGAAAAAAATTACATGTAACACATGGGGTATTATTTGAGGAAAGTTTGTCAATTAGAATATATACTTGACTGCCCAGCAAAGAAATCAGAGCCCCTCCATTCAAATTGTTCAAGTCAGGACCATCACAGATGTTTTATAATGTAACTACTCACTTGGAAGACTAGCTAGACAAGGTGCCATTAACATTTCAAGCAAACATTGCCAATAATAAATAAAAGTATGTCACCCTTCTATGTGGAAAACTTTAAGTCATGTATGCACCTTCGCTGGCCTAATTGCTCCTTTGCATATTACCGAGGAAGGAGCTGTTGCCTCATGAATCATATATACATACTAAGCAAACATTTGTGATTTATAGTATAGAATTTAAGATCTTCTGACAGGGCCATCTAGTAAATAATAAATACTATTTAAACATTTTGATGAGATAAATTACAAATTAAAATAAACATTTACATCTGTCATTTACTGACAATAAGACTTGAGAAAATGGCCAACTTTCAGTCAGCCTCAGTGGCCCCAGTTTCTTTAAAATGGAATTTGAAAAAGTAATATGCAGTTATCTCCTATTACTAATACATTATGTAGGGCATGGAAATAAGAAGACAAGTATGACAAAGTTTATCAAGAAAGCAAAGATTAAAAAAAAAACAGGGATTCCCCAGTAAAGTTCGCTTTACTCGAGTTTACTTTTAAGAGAGATTGTTTTGGATGGGATATTATGCATCTTTAAAAAACAAGAATGAAACCATGAAACATCTCACCACATGGAGGGACCTGGAAACCATTATTCTGCGTGAATTCTATCCATCATAAAAGGACAAATATTGTATGTGTCCCCTACTAGAAGGATAAATACCAGGATAAGGGCAAATTTGTGCTCCCAGTTCATGCATTTGTCTAATCTGATTTCCCAAGCAATGACATTGAGAGCCTGCCATGACCCATGAACCATCTTTCACCCCTAAAAACGGCTTTAGTTGAGGAGACTTCACCGCAGCTGGGGCCAGTTTTTCTACATGCAGGGAGAGGACAAAGCCCATTCAGCTGCTGCCATACACATTGTGCTCAGATTAGCTCAAATCAACAGACACTTACACCAGAGAGATACATGTTATTGAAAGTTTTGCCCTATCACCAACCCCAGTTGCTTGTGTCAATAATTTTCTGTCACTTGAGAGTTTCATATGTAAAAATCAACAATTTCGGTTCAAAGCCAGCCTAAACTCCTTTTCTCAACAGTATTTTAAATTCTACTCTACTGGCTAAATTAATGACTCTATCAACAGAATTAACTTATGCTCCAGGAGGATGATTGATGATGCTCTCTAACATAAAATGATAATGATGTCTCTAAAGTGAGCCAGAGACCGACATAAACTATAGCTATATGAATGGATTGGGGGCTTGTACATAATTCTAGCCCCAATGTATAAACAACAAATTCTTATGGCATGGCTATGTTTGATGCTTTCCCTTGTGAAGACATCACTGAAGATATGGGTGTGATAGCAAAATGTGGCAAAGAAATAAAAGGTTCCTGACTATTTAAAATAATGGTGTCTGGAGTCTCAAGAGATTGTCTTAAGACAAGCAGTCATCTAATGGACGCATCAGCTTAGTCCATATGGAACAAGCAAACCAGCCTGTATAATCCACGAAATGTACATAATAAAAAAAAAGCTTAAAGAGGGAATTTTAGTGATTTTTAAATTGTAAACATCTGGTTTGCAAAGAGCTATGGATGACAGTGGAAGCCTAAAACCCATTTGAAGAGTGCACATATTAAGCCTCTGGTGAATCCTCTCTGACCATAATCAAGGGATATGAATTGCCTGGTTGTCAGATCGAGAACAATGTAAAGTCAATTATGGCAGAGGCTTAACATGCTTTAACATTTGATGTCCCTTTCGGCCCACTTAAAGTTGTTTCAGTTTTAAAATAAAGTGAAGGGGATAGAGATGTGGATTAAGACATCAGTGAGCCCTTTCTGACCATCGCCCAGGCATACCAATAGCCTTGCTATCATGCAGGGTGAATTGGAAACTGAATTGTTGCAGATGCAGTTAGATCAAAATTTAACACTTTATCATTTGACCTCCGTCTTGATCCATTTAAAATTTATTCTAATTTTTAAATATTTTCTGCTTAATTTCTTT
>NW_022111300.1:30136155-30163814 GCF_000313985.2 Echinops telfairi | reverse complement strand
TAAAAAACAAGACAAAACAAACAAACAAAAGCAGTTTTCTTAAACTTCTTTTTTTGTGTGATGGCCGATGTAAGAGAAAAAGCGTGCAGCTGTGAAACTTTGTTTCCTGCTGGTGAAAAATGCAGCAAAAACTGTTGTGATGATGAACACAGCTTACGAGGACAGTGCTGTGGGGGAAAACTTAAGTATAAGTGTGATTTTGTCATTTCAAAAGGTCAAATGTAGATTGATGACAAACCTTATTCTGGATGTCCATCAACTCCCCAAAATATTGACTCTTATTGTATTTGGAGTTTGTTCCACCAGATCAGATAGTTAATCAGGCTTTATAGTTAGAGGTTATGAAAAGATTGCATCATAGTGTGTGACAACAAAGGACTGATTTGTGGCAGATGGGGGACTGGTTTTGCCACCAAGACAATACAAGATGGTTGCTCGAGTAGCCATCTCAGTATGCCAGTTTTGGGGGGGGGGAAACCCAAAAAACTGCTTGCCTCTCTTACCCCATGTACCTGATTCACCTGCCCTTGCTCCATGTGGCTTATTTTTGATACCACAAATGAAGAGGAACATGAAAGGATAGCGATTTGACGAAGTAGAAGAATTGAAGAAAAAAACAAGGGACATGCTGTCAGCCATAGAAACAGATGAGTTTGAGAAATGTTTCCAAGAATGAAATGGCAGGTTTGGCAAAGGTATTAAGTGTAATGAAGAGAACTTTGAAGGTGATAGGTTTAAAAAAAATTAATTACATAGCTTTGAAAAATAATTCCAGTTTGGGGGGAACTACCCCCTCATACACACAGAGAAATACATGGCTAATAGAAAGTTGATGAGGAATTTTGCTTCACACACACACACACACACACACACACAAAGGTGAAAAATATAACTAGACTTCAACATTTGTTTTGAATTAACTTTTTAACCAGCAGTGGTCACACAGGGCAGCAAGGCTGGCATCACCAAACTTTTTGTCTCTATATTTATATTTAATATCTCAACATGAAGCCATTTCTAACTACAGTGAACCCTCGCCACTTCGTGCTTCGACTTCCACGGCTTCACTCTATAGCGGTTTTTGCGTAACAGCGCGTGCTCTGTCATTACTGCCACTGATTGACTCATACTGTACACGCTTCTGTCTGCATCGCTACGTATCAGAGCTACGTATCAGATGCATTTTTGCTTTTGGGTAATACGAGTGTAATGGTGACTAAAGGGTGTTTTTTCATGTCCTCTATGCTCTAACTACGAAAATATTTGATTTACAAATAAGGAATCCTACTTCGCGGAATTTCATTTATCACGGTAGGGTCTAGAACCTATTAACCGTGATAAACGAGGGTTCCCTGTATAGCGGTTGGCACTGTACAACGATGCTATTTTAGAGTTTCTTTGTTGTTTGGTACGACTTGATAGGTTGGTGGGGATTTGGGAATGGTAAAATTGCTTTACCATGTAAATGAATGGTAGTGGAAATTCTTTGATTTGCACCTTTTACTGTTTTCCCATCATAAACCAAAATACCAAACTCACTGCCATCAACTCCTGTTGTGGGTTTTCTGTAAAGATTGTAACTCCTTATTGGAGCAGAGAGCCCTGTCTTTCTCCTGAGGCGTGCTGGTGATTTCGCTCAGTAGACTTTGTGGAAGAGAAACATGGTGGCCCCGGGGCTCCTTCAGCTTTCAGGTAGTGGGGGAAACTGTAAACCACTGAAGGGACCCTTGGTTATAAATGCTTTTCTCCTTGTGCATGATTAGCCTAGAGAAATGACTGACTGACTTCATGAGTGGCTAAAAAGCATGAATGGGAAAAATTCCGTTTGTTTGTTCTATGGGTTGGTAAATCATGTCCTACAAACTGATAAGACAGACTCTTATCTTGCCTTCAAGTTCTGAACACTAATTTTTACTATTCTTGTGAAAAAAACATATACTCAAATTACAGCAGTGCTTCTCAAAAATGCTACCCATTGGAACCACTTGCAGTTTTAGAAGTGATTAATGCCTGAGCCCCCTCACCAGAAACTTTGATTTAATTTACCTCGGGATCCAGAGCTTGACCAGCACCAAGATCATTCTAATGTGCATCCATTGTTGACAAGCAACTATGGCAGTACAGACTTTGTTGTTGTTGAATCGCCTGCACTATTATATTGATTGACTATTGGCGAGATGCTTACGGGTAAAAATCTAACGATATTGAATTCTATACGACAGGGGTTTACAAAGTTGACCTCCATATGAGATGCAACAGCTGGAAACCTGTTAGAAATACAACTTTCAGATCAACCTAGATTTATTGAATTAGAAATCTGGGTTCAGGGCCCAACACACTGTTGTAACAAGCCTTTGGGTGATTCTAATGCATTCTGACTTGCAAGTCACTGTTAAAGGATGCATGAATTCTACAGAATCCCCACAAAGCCTGTTGTCAGGAGCCATGCTTAATTAATATTCACGTGTTAGCAGAATTGACAGTGCCAAGAAAAACATTGACAAATCTGTGGGAGAGTATAAAAAAAAGCATAATCCCTTTCAATTAAGGTTAAAAAAAGTAGTCTTATGAGTAGCCTTCAAGAATGTTCTGAGTTGAACAAGAAATGGTGATTCTGACAAAATAAAATAGATATTTTTATACTTACTCAAAATTTGAAGTTACTGTATTAAACTTTTAAAACAAGGGATGCAGTGAATAAGAGCCCTTCAAGGAACACAGAAGTAAGTATAAGAAAGCAAAATAAGACAAAAGAAGGATAAGAATGAATACCAGAAACATGACTTTACAGTAGAGAATTTAAAAACGGTCTCAAGATATTTAAATCCAAAAATGGTAGATAGAACTCCTGAAATAGCTGGTATAATTTATTTCTCAACTGAAATGAATCGCATAGATAAATATGATCTAAATAGAGATGAAGATTAAGTTTAAAGAGAGCTATAACATTGTGTCCATACTGTAGCTGAAAAGGGAGAGGGACCTCAGTAAAGAACAGTATCTTTTTCTTCTCTTGACAATTGCACAAAACAAATATTGGTACAATTGTCATCTTGGATAGCACTGTGGATGGATTCCTCAGGAAATGAGATCGATGAAGTGGTGAAGAAGAAGTACACTGTTCACAAGAGGGCATGATGGGAATGCGGTTGTCTGATGTGGGAGTGGATCAAAATGAAGAGACGGCTGAACCTTGATGTAATGAAGATTTTGAATGCGAAACACAAATAATCTCGATTCCCCAGTGCAGAGTTGACACACTCAGATGCTAGCCAATTGGTTGGCAGTTCTAGTCCACCCAGAAATGCCTGAGAGGAATTTCTTGATCTACTTCGTTAATGTCCGCCATTCACAATCCTTTGGGGTACCCTTATACCTGGTGCACACGGGGCCTTCAGCAGCGGAGCTGACTCCACATAAGATTTTTGAAGGGAGAGGATTGTAAACTTTTCTTGCTTCTCTGAAAAGGTTTTGCTAATTTTCACTGAGCCCCCTCACCAGGTGACTGGCTGGGAGGGAGCGGATTTGTGCTTTCTGTTTAATAAACATCAAGAGATATTACAAGTCTATTTCCTCTTCCATCATTAAATATTCCTTGAACAAGGACAGGCAAATAAGATGCCTGCCTTATTCAAAGTTAAATTTGCAAGTTGATATTTTTGCCAGGTAAGGATGGAAGGAAAACCAACCACAAACCCCCATGTGCACTGTACCAAAGGGCGTAATTCACATTAACCATTTTGCAGCATTTGATGAGTACTCTATGGTGAGTTGAACTCGATTTGAAAGAGTCAGAAGTTTGGTAGGGAGTGCCATCAAGCTAAGGGTCTGGGGTTAATGATCAGCTCTCTCGGGTCATAGGGCCACAGAAGAAGAAAGGGCAGGGTGGAAGTTGCCTAGACAGAAATTATGGGGAATGACATCTAAGCAGAGGATGCAGTCTGAAGAAATTAATCAAACTGCCTCTACAAGAGATGTGTAGGATCTTATTTTCCAAAAATGTATGCCTCTTGCATCTGGTGGGGGGGGGGGGGGCACTTACAACATACTGTGTTTGGGAGAATGAAAAGGAAGTGTTTGGGCTTGGATTCAAACTTGGCATATTCTACGTGCAAAATATCAGTACTAGTCATAAGCAACCTTCATAAAGAAAACTTCAGACAGGGTCACACGAAACATTCATAAAGCTGCATGTCTCCTTTCTCTTATTAGCATTTTAATAATGTCATATTACATTTTTTTAATGACACAAGATTTATTGTTATTGTTAGGTTCCAGCGAGTTGATTCTGACTCGAATCAAAACCTAGGCCTATGTCATCCTCACAATTTTGTGTAAGTCTGAGCCCATTGATGCACCCACTTTGTCACCCATCTTGTGGAGGATCTTCCACAATGACTTGTCCAAATGACTTGTCCAAAGTCCTTGGGACAAAATCTAAGTGTTTCTCAGGGGCATTTTGGTTGTACTTCTTCCAAGACAGACCTGTTTATTCTTTTATAAGTCTAAGAACTTTCTATATTCTCCACCAGCGCTGTCATTAAAAGGCATCAATTCTCCTTTGGTTTTTCCGATTCTTTCTTGCCATAGGTGAGGGAATGCTCCAATGCATGATCAGCATGTTTAAATAGTTCACACGGTATTCCAACAATTCCCGGAGCTTGTTCTTCACTAAAGCCCTCAGTGCAGTTTGGACGTCTTCATCCAACACTATCAGTTCTTGAAATGAATGACTGTCTCATTCTTTTTGAACAACGGCTCTGTATATTTCTTCTGTCTTCTTTTGATGTGTTTTGAAACATTCAATAGTTTGCCTATCTACTCTTTCAATGTTACATTCACATCTTAAGTGTTTTCTGCAATTCTTTCAGCTCAAGACACGTGTCACGTGTTCTTCCCTTTTGGTTTCCTAAGTTCAGGTCATTGCTCATTTTATTATCATACACGAGTTATTAGTTCATGATGTTGCTATTTGTTGCTTGAAATGGAGCTAGCACATGTTCCTAAATGGGTGCATGAGTGATATCTAGAATGTCTCACAGATGTGTGAGAGTGTCTTCTGGCAAATTCACAGATTACCTCTGCCTATTAATCTGCAATGTTTGGAGACATCATGCCATGGCCACATGGGAAATGCTATGTTAGAGAATAATAATCATTCTGTGTGTGCTGATGATCTTGGTAAAGAACAAGCTTGGTTCTAAGGCACAAGGGGACTTCTGTAGCAAGTTCGTGTGATGAGGAATGGACCAAACCCTGGCAGTCCTTGCTTAGGTGAACATGGGGAAGTCCCTTAGGAAGCTGACTTGCTATCCACAATAAGTCTGCAGAGCTTGTATGGAATTAGAATCAATAGAAGCACAGGTCTGCCACCATTGAATGGTAAGGGTTAACAAGAAGAACCTCTAAGTGTGATCAGTAATGGTTATGGCTCAGTTAGTCTACTCGATTGATAACAGAGCTATAAAAAGCTTAGAGTATGAAGAATATAGTCTCACTTTTGAAAGAGAGAATTGGGAAGAAGGAGTCAAGGAGTCCAAATTTCCATCTGTCAGAATTAAGTACCCAGCACTCAGGTTGAAAAGAGCAATTGATGATCCATCTAGGAAAGGAGCTAGTGTTTGGGGCCTTTGGAGTAGGCAGACTTTTCCATGCATGACTCACCAAAGACTGTGGGTAAAAGGTAAAATGGGGAGTTGGGTCTAAGCAACATTCAGCTACTAGTGCATATGTAGGCTTATAACAAATGACTTGCCTCTCTAAGGGATTTCTGGCACAGTGTGGGTAGAGAAGTAGTGTAGTCATCCACAGGAAACAATGAGCACAATTCTTTACAATGCAGACATGAAGTTCCAGTGTAAGTGGCATAAAGTAAATAGCATAGGATCCTTTCAACTGCCCCCTCTGCCTCACAACAAAAGACCCAGAATTTCCTTGAGTTAATCTCTCTGAAAAGTGCCAGACTGATTGAAGAAAGAACGTTTCATTCTTTGTGTGTGTCCTTCGTTCAAAGCAAACATCCAGGCCTCTGATTACTTCCTATGAAAGAATACTATCGCTGACCTTAGTTCATAGTACTATATTTTCAAACAAAGATTGTGCATGCTGTAAATATTTTTGGCAAGCCATGCAACCACCTCACATGTTAGAATTTTGTGCAAGCAGGGTGTGTTATGTTCCAAAAATACAATATGCCACCATGCAGTGCATGAAGTGAAAATACTGTTTACTCTATTCACAATAACAGGAGTAGAAAGGATTGTATAATTAAATGACTATCATACACAGCGGTTTCATGGGGAATTATAATTTGTCCCCCCCCCCAATTATTCAGGGGCATAAGGTAGAAAACGATAAAATTCGACATCAAATTAAAGTTTCATTAATAATATAGGTACCTAAAGTGTTGCTAAAAATTCTACATCTGCTGTGGATCCTTTAGGGTGTTTAAGAAAAAGGAGAAAAGCATGATCGCAAACTGATGTGTAAAAGTTAGATTTTTCTAAAGGGTTATTTTGTGTGTTCAGGGTCAGGGAGTTATTGAAAATGCTGATTGATTCTGCTTCATAGTATCACCTTGGTATAGTTCCCGACCCCCGCCTCCATATCCTTATAAACGGTCTTGTTATTTGAATTGTGAGTGAGGTTGCTAGTTCTGAAGATCAGTTTTTTTTAATGATATATCATCAATAGCTACTCTTTTATGATGGCATAAGTGTCTGATGTAATTAGTTTGCCTTCTGTCTTCCAATTCAGAGAGATCAATTATTTATTTCTACTTATCTACTTCATTTAGGGTTTTTTCTCTCTTGAAATATGGGTCCTTAGGTAGGTAGTTGGAGAGGATTAGAGAATATTTTCTGTAACATAATCGCCAATTAGAATCAAGGCGTCTCGCTGTACTCACAGTTTGCACATTAGGAAGGTGACTTTAATATGACTGTGGAAATAGGGAAGGAATTGAAAAGCACTTTTTTCTTTATTTCATTTCAAGGGACCATGTCTGGGTTCTACCTAAGTTTCCTAGTACTATAACAGAAATGCCATGACTGGAGGCTTTAAATAACAGAAATCCATTGTCTCACTGTTCGGGAGGCTGAAAGTCCAGACCTGGGTCATGGCTCTGAGGTCTTTTCCTTTCAGTAGATGTGGGTATTCCTGGATTCACCGGAGGTAATTCTCAAATGGTACCTATCTTCTCCCATGTTGGCTGGTCTCTGTGTCTAACATAATAATGCCAAAATTATTAGGTTGGAATTTCACCCGACATGTCTGTAGCCTCTTTGGCATAATAAATACAACCCTCTTTCTGAGCAGGATTAAACATATAGTTATAGGGCTATACATTTTGAGGGACATGATTCAACCCACAATAACGTCCAAATGTAACCTGGGAGATAGGGGTTTTCTGCTTTAGAAGACATCCAGCAGAGTTCTTGGTCACTACTATCCAGAGGATTTTTTATTTTCAAAAGAACTGCAAAATACTCTAGGTGGCAGAGAGGGAGAGTTGTCTTTACTAAAACCGAAACCAAACACAAAAACAAAAAATCACAAGATTCAGGGATAGTATTACAGAGGCAGTTTTGGGGATAGTAACTCCTGCTCTATTTAAACTATGGCGATGTGGATAAGAGTCTCCTGATGGTGTTAGGCTTCACAGAATGACCCTTTTAACTCCTTCTATGTAACTCTTTGTTTATGACCAACTTTGGGTTGATGCTTTAAGTAAACTCTATAGTAAACCGATTCTATAATGGCCTGGTAGATAGGCCCAATACCACATGCAGTTTGAATTAGTGGTCTAGCAACTTCCTCTTGCCTAGCCATTACAATGAAGTGTTTTTGTTTCACTTTTTAATAACATCATATGCTTGTGACAGTTGAACATTGAATTGGACACACTGAAGAAAAATCGATGTATTTGAACCATGGAGTTGGTGAAGAACATTGAAAGTATCATAGACTGCCACATGAATGAACAAATAGATGTGTCTTAGAAGAAGAACAGTCAGAATTGTCCTTAGAGGCAAAGATGGAGAGACTTTATCTCATATGCTTTGGCCATGTTGTCAAAAGAGATCGGTCCCTGGATAAGAACATCATGCTTGGTAAAGAGGAAGGGTGGATAAAAGGGGAAGACCATTGATGAAATGGATTAAAACAATGGCTATATCGATGGGCTCAAACATGAGAATAATTGTGAGGATGGTGCAACACCAGATGGTGTTTTGTTGTATATCGGTCACTGCAAATCAAACAACATTATTTCCTTGGGCTCATCTGCTGCAAAAAGACCTTTAAAGAAAGACCTTTCTACTTTTGTTAGAAAACAAAGACATTTACTTTGAGGATTAAGATATATCTGACTCAAGCTATTTTTTTCCCCAATCACTCCCCATGTACGCAAAGTTAGACAATGAATAAGGAAGACCTGAGAATTTATGCCTTTGACTTATGATGCTGGCGAGAAAATGTTGAATATACTATGGTGTTCCAGATATATCGACAAACCTGTCTTGAAAGAAGTAGAGCCAGAGTGCTCTGTAGAAGGGAGCATGGTGAGAATTTGTCTCATATTTTGAATATGTTCCGTGATACCACTCCCTGGAATGTCCTGCTTGATAAAGTAGAGTGTCGGCAAAAGTGAGGAAGATCTTCCAGGAGAGGAACTGATACAGTGACTGAAACAATGGCTCAAATATAGCAATGACTGAAGGATGGTTCAGAACAGGGTAGAGTTATATGCTGTACATGATGAATTGGAACTTGCTTGATGACACCTAACAAAGCAACAGTAGAGGACTTTTCCTCAATTGATATATTAACATAAATTCTGTACTCTACTCAGGAGGTTGTTGCAACATATAAATATCTACAGGTATTTGAATTAAGGCTTCTGCTCAATTCATTGAATCAAAATGCTTCATCTTTTTTTCTGGTACTTTTCCCTCAAAACATGTAGATAACTCTAGGAAGGAAGTTTGTGAGCTCCAAACTGGCACTGCTTAAGAGACATAAAAGACTCTTTGTTCTAATAATTATTCAATATATATTGCATGCCCTCTGGCATGTACACAGATCTAATTATAAGTATTATGGAAAATACAATGAATTAGGGGGTTTTCTTCCTGTTCTAAGACATTGCATAATGTTTTTAGAGAGGATGTATTATCTAAAATAGAGTGTTTAATTACAGTGAAAAATGATACTGACACATGAGTTATTTTAGTCCAGGTTAACTAGAGAAACAAATTCATAGACATTCATATGTGTATAAGAAAAAGCTTTATATAAAATAATAATTGTATATTAAGAAAACATCCCATCCAAGCTGAGATCAAGTCTGTAAGTCCAATATTAGCCCATATGTCCAATACCAGTCTGTAACTTCCTCTTCAGACTTACATGACACGTGGAATGGCACCAAGTGCAGGAAAATCAAAGGCCAGTGGGTGGAAAGTCTTATGGATCCAGTGGCGATGGAAGCATCTCAGGACTGGTGTGGGTCTCCACGTGGCTCCTCCAGCTCCAGGGCTCTGGCTACATCAATGTGTCTCCATGGGACTTGTCAACAGGAATGTGTAGCAGAGAACCTTTACCTGGCTATTTGTCTCCATTGTACCTCCAAAAGAAGTCATCAAGCTGTTATCTGATTGACAGGCTGGACTCCACTCCTTTGCAAGTTAACAGATTATGTAATTGCCACAGACAACCCCTTGTCAATTTGACACTTTTACACAACTCTTTAGCATTATGTAATTTTAAATAAAACAATAATAAAATCATATCGGTACCTAACAGGATAAAACTAAAATGCATACAATTCAATATGTGCCAGAGCTCATTTAAACATAATATTCTATAAGTGAACAATACAGCAATATTCTATGCTTAACAATTTCAGTTAAGTAACACCTACACTTTAATCCTCTGAATATATTCCCTCACCAATGAAAG
This sequence comes from Echinops telfairi, assembly GCF_000313985.2. NCBI lineage: Eukaryota > Metazoa > Chordata > Mammalia > Afrosoricida > Tenrecidae > Echinops > Echinops telfairi. The sequence goes on along the minus strand of NW_022111300.1, from coordinate 30,153,854 downwards.
TTTGTAAGCCACCCACTTCATGCCTTTATCCTCTCAATTTGGGGTACTCAATTACTGTACTTCCCGTTTACATCAACCCAGTGCTCTGAGGAGACATCATATTGTTTGAGGTGAAGAATCTTCATTCCACTTAGAACCTTGTGAAGTCCGCATCCATAAGCAAAGTCAAATTAGGACAGGCTGTCTATAAAGTCAGGAGCAATTTGCACCAGTTGACAGGTTCAAAAATCTCCTCATCTGGTCAGGTTCTGGTCAACTAAATGTGGGCTGCCTCATTTAGCCTCACCAGGGTGCCCATTGGCGGGCTTGATTTTAGACCATGGGCCTATCACAGATTCTCAACAACCCTAGTGCCCTAGTGCTAGGTCATGAACTTCAGACTAGTCAACTCACTCTTGTTTTCTCCTCTTGTCCCTGTGAACCAGGTCCGAGGGTGTCAGTGGCCTGACTCAATCCATCTCTTTATTGCTGCATTTCTCCCACTTCCATTCAACAAGTGAATGCAGGTGGTCACTTAGCAAGCATTTCAGCCTACCCACAGGCTCCCTTTAATGCTCAGCCCTAGAGAGAAGCTTTCATTTTCCAGCTTTGGACAAAACCCACTAGTTCAAAATTCAAAAATCTAAAAAACTTTAACTTCCCATACTCTTTTCAGAAAACAACCTGATAAACCGCATGGCCACATCTGACCTCTGGCTAGCCAGAGAAGAAAAACTACCCTGAGGCAGAGGTCAAACAAGCATCTGTTCTCCATTTTTGTGATTTGCTTCTCTAGGATCCCACTCCCAAGGTGCTGTAATGTGGTAGTCCGGGTTGACTAGAGAAACAAATTCATGAAGCAGCGATGTTGATAAACATAATTATGAGTTTAGACATTGGTTATTGTATTGTAGAACACAGCACATGGTACACAATACATACCAAAGTATATGAATACAAGTTGCATAAAAGGAAAACCTGTGAAAATTTGGTCAAGTTTTAATGGATAGATGAAATGCACAATTGATATTACAATGTCACAAGTTATAATTGGAAAAGTGATCTCAAATGGTCAATTCCTGATTTTTGATTAATGCAACTGTAGTAGATTTTTTTTGTCATAATGAAAGGCGCTGACACTTATTCGCTTTCATAAATTACACCATCTCTCTGTCACTCGCATTACTAATATATGTATAATGGTAATATTTTGAAAGGGGAAAACAAGATTGTTTTTCTACTGTTTTCCACACATACCTGACATTTTCCATTATCAAGTCAAAGCAAACGTCTGTTGGGGTGGAGAGTGGCATTAGGGTTGTGGCATTAGGAATACAGACAAAAGTATGTGATAATAGGATTAGTAGGGTTGAAAGTAGGGCATACTTGAAAGAAAACATTTTTTTCTAAGTTTCTGTTTAGCTTGGACCTAATGCCAAGGAGAAGTGGCATATTGAATACAGTAAGGGTGAGAGCCAGAAGAATTCTTGAAAGCCATACCTTTAGATGATGCAGAATGAGGCTCCTCTGTAGTATCCTCTCATAATTCAGGTGGCTCCCAAACCAACAGAGGGAGATGGTCACATGAAGAGGATGAAACAACATGGTCAAGCAGAGAGGGAATCTATTTTGTACTTCTCAGTTTTTGTATGGTCTTCTGTCATGAGAATAGACATTTTAGAATTAGCACACCAACTGTGGGGGATAATATCAGGGTATACTGATATTACCACAAAGACATGAATTATAGAATTTGAAGCAAAGCCTGAATGAAACATGGCACAAAAATCAGAGCCATGACAGACAAGGAGAGGTTGAGTCAACTAGGAATCACTTACATAGTGCAAAACAAAATGGAACAAATTGGCCACTGAGCAATAGAAGTCCTAGATGTCCTGAGATGAAACGAAGTCAGGCACACAGCAGCAGATGCTTTGCTGTGCGAACCTCGTCTCAGAGGAGGATGGAGAACTTCCTTTCACCGTTTCACTGAGTTCTTCAAGCCTCTTCACTAAACGTGTACCCCATTTGAGAAAAAATAGGAGGAGAAAAGTGACATACATAACTAGCACTCCACTTTTAATTTAAAAAGATTTTTTGATTGATTAGGCTCTCATGAGCTTTAAAAGAATCTTGATGGAACTGTGGCCAAGTCTGAGCTTCTAACTGAAGGACCAGTGCTTGAGCCCACCAGGCTACTCTTTAAGAAAGAGAAAAGGAGGAAGGAGGAGAAGAAGAAGAAGAAGAAGAAGAAGAAGAAGAAGAAGAAGAAGAAGAAGAAGAAGAAGAAGAAGAAGAAGAAGAAGAAGAAGAAGAAGAAGAAACTACTCCTATAATGATTGCAGCCTATGAGACCCTATGGGGGTAGTTCTACTCTGTCCTATAGGGTTGCTATGAGCCAAATAAACTCTGCAGCAGTCAAAGGGTTTTGAGTGATGAAAATCGTTCCTAAAATTGTTTATTTTATTTTCTCATTATCAATGGGTATGTTTTATGAATGAGATCATAGCAGTTTTAGACTGATATGTAGTGAATCACTTAATATGGTCCTTCTAGCAATAGTTTTTTTAACAATTACCAAACGACTGGGTAAGGATATGTAAACATGAAGTGCTTGTGGCCCACCAAGGGGATTAAATAGCTTGCTATAATGTAAGTAAGGTGCATGACACCCTCAGGGTCACACAGATAAGGTTCATAGAACCCTACCACGGGGATTCATTACTTTGTCATCCTCAAAACAAAATCAAAAACACTTCCATAGAGTCAATTCTGACTCAATATCAATGCTCTAGGACAAGATAGAACTGCCTGCATCCGTGTCCAAGACTGCAATTCATTAAAGGAGCTCTTTTTCCTGTGAAGCTGCTGGTGGTTTTGAACTGCTGACCTTGCTGTTAGCAGACCAAATGCATTGGGGCTTGCCACCCTGCTGTGTATATTGAGACAGCCCAGTGGAGCAAGAACAATCTCATGACAATTAAAAAAAAAACCAAAGAGCCAGGATTGGAGTGTATCCTTTGGACCAGGGTTCCTTGCATTGAAAACCCTCCTGATTAAGTAGAGAGAGCTGGGATGCCACAGATGGTGAGAGATAGCAAGAAGCAGAAACACGGAAATGACAGCTCCAGAGATAGTAGACCAAGAGACTAGCACAAGAGCAATGGGCTTCTCAGTGCAGTGTAAGAATGCTAGGGTACATTGAGATAGGAAGCTTGTAAGTGGAATGGGTTTTGTAACAATCTTCAGAGCACAGAAGAAGCCCAAGGGCCATGGAACAAAGAATCTAAGGGCCCAAGAGAGGAGTATCTACTGGCACTATTGAGAAGAAGCTGTTCTGTAAGTCTGAACTATATTCATTGTCATGTATGATATTGATTTGTAATCTGCTATTGCCCTAATAAGCCCCATAATTGTTAGTTATATCTTATGAATTCTGTGCTGTCACTGAAATGAATTATAAAATCCAACAGAAAAATAGGGAATGCCATGATAGGCCTGGTTGGAGTCAGAACTGGTAAAAACAAAACCAAAAAACTTTGGAAGGTGAAGTCATATCTGACTTCAAAAATGACCTTGTGAAATTAGAGGAAGTCCAATCTCTTGCCGTACCATTGACACATTTAAAGAAATAAATGTATTCATCATGGAGTGGATTGTCACAGAGTGGATGCTGACTTATAATGATAATTTAGGACACAGGAGAACTGCTCCAGGGGACTCCCAGTGCTGAAATCTTTACAGAAGCAAACTAATGTGCACTCTTTAACCACTGAACCATCAAGGGTACACATTTGAGCACCATTTGAGCAAATGTGTGACCTGGACACACACACACACACACACACACACACACACACACACATGCACATGTCATTTCCAAAGAAAAAGATAAATTCTTACATGAAGAGAGATACTGAGGAGGGGAAATAATTTCCTTACACAACACATAACCTGAAGAGACCCTTGCCGTTTCAGGATGATATGTACATAGCTTTACAGAGTGCGCTCATTTTGCTCTTTTGGTTCATCTGTCACCTTATAGCCTCAGCCTAAGGGCTTGCCTACTGACCTGAAGACCATCTACAAAGCAGTGGTCAACTCCCTTTTCTGTCCACCGAGGGGAACACAGAGACAGGCAGAAATTGTTCTGCATCTCAAGTTAGTTCCTGTGACTAACGTGCTTCTACTCCTAAAAGTGTTTTGGTGGCCAGGTACCAACTTGGCTATTCCTAGAGAGGCAAGTCCAGGGCCATCTCTGCATACCTGTGCTGCATATATATCATCACCTGGATGCCCAAAGCAGCTTGTCTTGAGCTCAAGCTTGTCAAGTCTTTCGTGAAAGATGCTAGGTCAGCTTTGGGTCTCACCCCTCTAGCCAAAGGCTCTTTCTCAGTTGAAGGAACCAGAGTACCACCACATACCATGCATTAAAAAAAAAAATCGCTACCCTGGAGTCAGCGCTGACTTACAGTGACCTTACAGGATGGGCAGAATTGCCTCTGTGAGTTTTGAAGACTACAACTCTTTAGAGGTGTAGAAACCTGGTCTTTCTCCCACTGAGCATATGGTGGTTTCAAACTGCTGGCCTTGCAGTTAGTAGCATAACCATTATGCCACCATGATGCTAATGCCTTGTATATCCCCCATTAATCTGAGGCCTGGGGATTCGGTGGATCATGCTTTGGTCTGTGAGGCCAACAGTTCTAGACCACCAGCTGCTTTATGGGAGAAAGATGAGGCTTTCTACCCCCATAAAGATTTATATTCTCAGAAACCCACAGGGGCAGTGCTACTCTGCTCTATAGAGTTGCTATAGGGACACTGTGAGTCAGAATTGACTAGATTGCAATAAAGTTTTTTGTTTTGTTCTCAGCCATTGAAGTACCTTATCCTGTATACCCAGCTTACCAAAGCAAGGGCTGTAAGCAGGCCTGTGGCTAGAAAAACATCTTAAGTTCAGCCGCTTGGGTGCACAGGTCTACTGCTGTATGCTACAGAGCTGGAGCCAGGAGTCCACAGCTGCCTGGGACGGTTGTGTACTTTTCCAGCAGCTCTGTGTTCATCTATTCAAAAACATCCGTTCTATAAGCATGTCTCTTTTTCTATTATTTTGAATTGATTCATTCAACTCGTGTGCTGGGGAATTTTTAAAACTAGATTGTAAAAGAAGCTGTGTAAAACTACCCATTACATAGAGCAATCGAAAATCTTACAAACAACCACTCCATTAGGTGATTCACTGTTATGGGAGACCACATGGTCAAAAGGTCGGATCTATAGCAACACTGACATTTCAGGTTGGATACATGCTTGCTCTTGCTCCAGGTCTTTTGCATTATAGGATGTTTGGCAGCAACTTTGGCCTCTCCCTACTAAACGCTTATTTTTTTGTTTAAAGATCTTTGGTAGAGTTGAGGAAAATTCTCCTTCCCCACCTATTGAGAATCAAATTATTTTCATTAGGAAAATGGAAACTTAGTGGTTTTAAGTGCATTGCTACTGTTGTGTGCCATAGTCAATTCCTGCTCACAGCAACTACATAGGTAGGGCAGAGTCGAACAGCCCATAGCATAGCCTTGGGTGCCATTTTTACAGGAGATGAGAGCCAAGTATCTTCTCCCTGCAGTGTCTAAATTAAACCACCGCACTGTCAATTAGTACTAAGTGCTTAACTAGCGTGCCATCAAGGCACCTTGAATTGCTCCTAAACTAACAGAAATAAAACTTCACTGCCACAGAGTTGATTCTGACCCACAGTGACATATAGGACAAGACAGCGCTGCCACTGTGAGTTTCCAAGACTGTAAATCTTTATGTGGTTAGAAAGCATCATCTTTCTTCCCCAGAGGGGCTCTAGTCAGTTTTCTACTGCTGACCTTGGGGTTCAAAAACAGCAATAACCCTCTGCATGTCCAAGGCCCCTGTTGAAGTGCTCGGAGGGATTTTCAGTGCCTCCAGAACTAAATTACAAGACTGCTTGTCCACCTTTTCTCTGGATATTGCCCTCCTCAAAGACAGAACACCATAAAGAATCCTTAACAATTACTAAAAACACTTTGGATTTGACTAGAATAAAACTACTATCTATAACTACCATCAAGTCATTGCTGACTCATAGTGACCCCCTGTGGGTTTCCCACACCATAACTGTTCATGGGAGTAGAAAGCCCAGCCTTTCTCCTGAGCAGCTGCTTGTGGTTTCCATCTGCTGACCATGTGGATCTCAGCCCAGCGAATAACCACTACACCACCATGGCTCCTGTCTGTAATGTGCAGTTCAGTATTTGTCAAGTGTTGTTACATCATCTTCTTTTTCAATTTAATTGTTAATTGAAATAAACAGGATAATTATATGTTATAACTAGGAGAAAGATCGGGATTCAAAATATTCTTCCGGTTAAACTCTGTAAGTATCATCTACAATACTGACTAGACATTTGTAAACTGTTTAAATGAGAAAGAAGAAAAACTTGGAAAAGACATACTGCTAAGTAATCTGAGGAAAGCCAAGAGATTACAACTGAATGGTGACTTTTGAAGGTGTAGTTCTGTAGAGACTTCCCCTTTTCTACTTACATGGTGGGTCAATTGAATAGATGAATTTATTCCTTTTTCTGTTCTCATTACAGGTTATGTCAGAAAAAGTGAGTTATCACAGAATTTTATTGTGTGATACATTTGGTGAATTATAGCAGTGAACAGAAGATGGTTAACCTCTCTTATAATTGTATATCTTGAGTGACTATTCTGCCCTTTTCAAGTGCTTCTAGAATAAAAATTTACCTCTTAATATCTATATAAATTTCAAGATGTAAATGCTGAAATAAAACATTTTGAAGTGTTAAGAGGATTTTTTTATGGAGAAACTTTTTTATTCAATAATCTAACCTGAAACAAAAGCAAGCTCCCACCAGTCTTGCTAAGAAATTCCAACAAAATAGAAATAGTGTTTGATATATAAATATCTCTTAACTTTCTAAAACATTGATGATTTTCAGAGAAATGAAAACTCATTTTATTCTTCTGAAATCTCTTTCTTACCTGCTCTAAAAGACTATTTAATAATAAACTCTCCCAAATTACACACTAAAATTTAGTAAGTTAAATTAAGTTTTTTGTTTTGTTTTCTACACCCACTGAAGTAAAGGCGAATACTCTAGATAGTGAACACTTTTAAGTATCTCAACAGAAAGAATTGAAGGAGGATATTTACAGGCCTGGGCTTCATGGTTTGAATTTTTCTTGCAAGGGGAAATGGGGTAAATGTTTGAGATTATTCATTTTATGACTTATAGATTCAGATTGATGAGTATAGAAATGTGAAGTCTTTAAAGTAAGTTTTGATAATGTGTGAATGGTTACTTTTAGAATTATGATTCTATAGATGCTTTCCCTTTTCCACTTACACCAACATCATTACGCAAACAAAAGTAACCTCAAAAATTGTGCTCAATAGTGTCCTATGAACCATGTACAGACCTGGCCTGGATAGTGTGAGGACAGCTCTTTTCAGTGTGATTTTTCTCTCTGTACTCTTGAGGGATGAGAAAGCTCACTGCAGGGAACTCTAAATCCTCTGGGTAATTTTTGCTCTATGAAGGTGGCCACAAAGATGAAAGGCACTGCAGGATACATAGGATCTCAGGTATCCTTACAAAGTCATCCTCTAATCTCTGCCTGGCTACAGACGCCCCTGATAGAGTAATTAGAAAAGATCACAGAACATGACAAACAGATGAAACAGTCATATTCCATCTAACCTGAAATGTTCTGCCATGAAAATTTTATTTTTAAATTTTAATTTTTTAGTAGAAGGCATCTATTAAAATACAGAGTGTCCCTTAAGAAAAGAAAATGGTAACATACTAAGGTACAGCTCTCACACTTTAAAGTCAATAACATCAGATGTATCCGTTATTTAAGCTACTGGAGGTTGTTTTTACATTCATGAGTATAGTTCTAAAATGTAGATAAGGTAGTTTAGATTGAAATTAAAGAAAATTGAATACCCAGTTAAATACTAAGCAGCAACAAACAAGATCAAGTACTAAATATTTTCGGGGTTGAGATTGCCATGTGGCCTCACAGTAATTCTCACGTCCACCATTTACTGTCAGCAATGTGGGAGAGAGAGAAGGAGTAGAGCTCAAATTAAATGGCACTAGATTTCCATTTCCAAATGCGCTACATCTGAAAGCTATATACCCTCTACAATAAGAAAGAAAAGCTTGTAGTTTGTTCAAGGACTGTTTGTTGGCCTTTCGGAGTGTTTTCCAGTTGAATTTGTTATGGTGCCAAGCCCTAGCCCCAAGGTCTATTTTTGGTATTCCCTGGGGACTTAGTTGCTCTGTTCCCTTGCTGTTGTGTTGCACACCCTTATTGTTTTGCCTCCGTGTGGTGGGATCAGATCGGGTGGAATTCCCACACTGTGACTCCAGTGTTGTCCCCTGTAGGGCTATGGGTCAGTGAGGGATGTCGTGTCTGATAGTGGGGCCGGCCATGTGGTCTTCTCTGTGGACTGACTGCTCTGATCAGGAATATCATCCTCAAGCTTGGTGGGCCAGGATGTGCTCTACTCTCTCTTCCTCCCCCTTCATTTGCTCCCATGTGCTCTGGTCAGACATGTCCCTCTCCCTGAGCTGCAGGTTCAGTGCTGTCCTCTGAAGTAAATTCTTCTGGGGGGAGAGGAAGGTGTCCACATAGTTGGGATTGGGGCTGGCCCTCAGACTTCTCCACTGGTTTGCTACTCCATGCCTGATTCACATCTTGGAGCACTGGGTTGAAGTCTGGTCCCTCTGTCCATTTGGAGATATAAACAATAACCTACCCTTGGGTGGGTTAGTGCCCTGTGCCCCTGTTACCTATTTCTTTGTTTTGGTTTTTTTCCTTTCTCCACCTCCTTATTAGTTGGCTACCATATGTATCCCTGGATTTGGTTTGGCCCCTGCCAAACTACCTTGTCCTCATCCCAGGAATGTTTGTATACAGAAGCTTTTTTCTTTGCTACTTTTGCATTTTTTTAAGCTTATCTCAGGGGATTCATGTTGTCTTGTCCTTTTGTGCTTGGCTTTCTTCACTTAGCATGATTTCCTTCAGTTCTTCCCATGCAGCAATGTGATTCATACGTTCATCACTGCTTTTTAGCAATGTGTAGTACTCCATTGTATGTATGTACCACAGTTTTTTAATCCACTCATCAGTTGATGGAAATTTGGGTTGTTTCCAACTCCTTGCAATTGTGAACTGTGCCGCAATGAACATTGGAGCACAGATGTCTGGCCGTTGTTTGTTTCTTGTCTCATCTGGGTATATGCCACTAGGGGGATTGCGGGGCCGTATAGTAACTCGATTTCCATCTGTTTTAGATATTGCCATTTCGATTTCCTTAGTGGCTGTACATACATACAGGCCCAACAGCAGTGGAAGAGAGTTCCTGTCTTCCCACAGACTCTCCAACACTTGTTGCTTTCTGATTTTTTTGAATTGGGCTATCTTCGAGAGTGTTAGGTGGTAGCTCATTGTTATTTTAATTTGCATTTCTCTTATGGCTAAAGACCGGGAACATTTTCTCATATGTTTGTTGGCCATTCAGATTTTTACCACTATGAAACTTCTGTTCAGGTCCTTTGCCCACCTCTTCAGTGGGCAATTAGTTGTTTCTTTGTTTTTCTTTCTGGAAGCTAGCAGAGTATTGTAGATATTAGTAATAAGCCCTTAGTCTGATGTGTCATTGTTAAAGATGTTTTCCCAGTCCATGGACTCTCTTATTACTCTCTTGGTGAAGTTTTTCAATGTACACAGGTTTTTATCTCCAGTATATCCCATTTGTCAATGTGGGCCTCCTCTGTGTTTCTGTCCTTCCCTATTCCTGATAGCCTATGTATTCCCTGTGCCTAAGTTTTCAAGTTGGTCCCAATTCCCTCATTGATGACCCTAATAGCTTGGGGGTTAACTTCGAGATGTGTGATCCACCTTGAGTTTATTCTTGTGCATGGAGTGAGATAAGGGTCTTCCTTCATTTTTCTGCAGGTAAATATCCATTTTTTCCAGCACCACTTGTTAAAAAGGGCATCTGCTTCCCATTAGATCTTTTTTGGGCCCTTATCAAAGATCAGTTGTCTGTATGCTGATGATTTTATTTCTGGGTTTTCAGTTCTTTTCCATTGGTTTGAGTATCTGTCATTGTACCAGTACTATGTGGTTTTGACAACTTTGACTGTAGAGTATGTGCTAAAGTCAGGTAAAGTAAGCGTTCCCACTGTGTCCTTCTTCTTGAGGAGTTTTCTGCTAATTCTGGGCTTCTTCCCTTTCTATATGAAGTTGGTAATCACCTTTTCCATTTATTAGAAGAAATATGAGGGTAATTGTATCGGGATTGCTTTAAACTTATATAGTGCCTTAGGCATGACTGACATCTTTACTACATTGAGTCCTCCGATCCACAACCATGGGATATTCTTCCATTTGTTGAGGTCACTCTTGGTTCCTTGTAATAGTGTTCTGAAGTTTTCCTCATATAGATATTTTGTTCGTTTAATCAGGTATATTCCTAGATATTCCAATTTGTGTTTGGATATTGTGAAAGGTACTACCTTTTTGATCTCCTCTTCTGTGGTCTAATCCGATGTGTATAGCAGTCCGATGGACTTATGTTTGTTGATCTTGTATCCTACCACACTGCCAAACTCCTCTATTGCTTCCAGTACTCCCCTTGTGGAGCTTCTGGGACTTTCCATATATAAAATCATATTATCTGCAAATGATAGTTTCACCTCTTCCTTCCCCAGACAAATGCCTTTGATGTATTTTCTTTGCTTTATGCTGTTAGCTAAAACCTCCAGCACAATATTAAATAAGAGTGGGGCAAAGGGGCATCCTTGTCTGATCCCCTTTTTTCAGTGGGATTGTGTTAGTTTTTCTCCATTGACTACTACATTGGCTGTTGGTTTTTCATATATAGCTGGTTTTATCTTGAGGAATTTTCCTTCCATTCCTATCTTCTCAAGTGTCTTAAACAGGAATTTGTATTGGATGTTGTTGAATGCTTTTTTTGTATCAATATTATCATGTGGTTTTAACAGTTTTTCACGTCAATGTGGCTAATGATACTAATGGTCTTTCGTATATTGTACCATCCCTGGATCCCTGGTATGAATCCCACTTGGTCATGGTGACTTATTTGTTTTATATACTTTTGTATTCTGTTGGCCAATATTTTGTTAAGGATTTTTGCATCGATGTTCATTAGGGATATTGGTCTGTTGTTCTCAATTCTTGTGGGGTCCTTGCCTGGTTTTGGTATCAGAGTTATACAAGAGTTTGTGTAGGATTGGTATTAGTTCTTCCCTAAATGCTTGGTAGAATTTTCCAGCGAAGCATCTGGTCCAGATTTTTTGGTTGGTAATCCCTTGATAACCTTGTCTATTTCTTCTATTGCTATGGGTCTGTTGAGGTTCTTGACATCCTTTGGGGACAGTCTAGGGAGGGATTATTTTTCCATGAATTTGTCTATGTCTTCCAAGTTGTTGAATTCATTGGAGTACAATCCTTCGTAATACTGTGTAATTAATTCTTTTTATTTCATTGGGGTCTGTTGTAATGTCCCCTCTTTCATCCCTCATTCTTGCTATTGAAACTTGTTCCCGCCTTTCTATGGTTAGGTTTGCCAGTGGTCTGTCGATTCTGTTTATCCTTTAAAAGAACCAACTTTTAGCAGGATTAATTTTCCCATAGTTTTCTTATTTTCCCTCTCCTGAATCTCAGACCTGAGTTTTATTATTTCTTTTCTCTTGCTATTAATAGGATTGTCCTTCTGACTCTGCTCTTGTTGTTGTACATTTTGTGCCATCATATCAATCATGAGTCTCTCTTCCTTTTTCATGTATTGCTACAGAGAAACTTCCTCTGATAACTTCCTTTACTGTGTCCCATAAGTTCTGGTACATTGTGTTCTCATTCTCATTGGTTTGTAGAAATTTCCTAATTTCATTTCTGATCTGTGCCAGTACACACTCCTTTTGCAATAGAGAGTTATTCATCCTCTAATAGTTTGCTCTTGTTTTCTTTGCCTTCCTTTTGTTGATTTCCAGCCTTATGGCACAGTGATCAGAGAGAGAGGTGTGTATGATAACAATGTGCTTAAATTTATGTAGATCTGCCTTATGCCCCAGCATGTGGTCTCCCTTCGAATATGTGCCATGCAGGCTTGAAAAGAATGTGAATTATTTTATTTTTGGATGAAAAATTGTAAATATCTATCAGGTCAAATTGTCTAATTGTAGTGTTTAGATCTCTAGCCTCCTTTTTGAGTTTCTTTCCCTGTGATCTATGTTTCTCAGTGAGTGGTGTATTGAAATCACCCACTATAATTGTTGAGGCTGTGATTTCTTTTTTCATCTTTTGGAGTGTTTGGTTTACATATTCTGCTGGTTTCTTGTTTGGGGATTATATGTTTACAATGCTTAGTGGTTCTTTATCTACCATTCCCTTGAGCATTATATAGTGTCCCTCCTTATCTCTTTTTATGGTTTGCCCCTTGAGGTCAATTTTTTCTGAGATTAAGATTGTAGCCCCTGCTTTTTTTAAATTGCTATTTGCTTTGTATGCCTTTCTCCAGCCTGTGATTCTCAGTCTATTTTTGTCTGTAGCCTTGAAATGTGTCTCCTGTAGGTAGCAGACTGCTGGGTTCTGTTTTCTAAGCCAGTCTGCTAGCCTCAGTCTTTTAATGCCTGAGTTCAGGCCATTGATATTCAGGATTATTATCTACATCTGTGGACTCTGTGATGTCATCTTAAACCTTTTGTGTTGGGTGTTTTCCTACCTTCCTTTCTTATTAGTGTGTTGTGTGTGTGTGTGTATCATTCTTGACTTCTTTCCATCCTTAAGCCAATGCTATCTTGGGGTCTGTTTCTTTGTTGCCCGCTGGGTGAGGTTGTTCTATGTGGTGGTCTCTTATTTATGCTTGGTGAGTGTTGATCTTCTGCCCGTACTGGGTCGACAGGGATCTTTTGTAGGGCTGGATTTCTTCTAACGTATTCTTTGATTTTTTTCATTTTCTTTGAAGACTCTTACTTCTCCATTTATCTTGATCGATAATTTGACTGGGTAGAGTATTCTTGGGTAGACATTGTTTTCCTTCAATTTTTGGAATATGTTACTCCACTCTCTCCTCTTCATAGTTTCTGCTGATAGGTTTGAGCATCTTCTTATGAGTATGAAATAAAATTAGATTAATGAAAACAGTAAAAACCAAGGAAATGTTGGAAATGCCTATGCATTCATTGTAAATAATGTGACCGATGTAATCAATAAGTAGAAACTGTTGGTTGAATGGGGGACCTAAAATTCTGTGTAAACCTTAATGCAAAATAAAATAAAGTATTAAAAAAGCTTAAACAAGCTTATTTTTCAAAAAATAAATTTGACATTGGAGCCATCTAACAAATGGCAAGAATCCAGTGGTTCTGCAGAGGGAGGAATGAGAGTGTTAGGTGCTATTAAGTTGTTTTTTCACTTCAACTCAGAGTAACCCTATGTACAACACTGTCTAGTCCTCCACCAGCCTCACAATTGTCCTTATTTTGAGACCTTTTTTGCAGTCAGTGTATCAATCTGTCTTGTTGAGGCCTTCGGCTTCCTCACTGTCCCCTCTACTTTACCAAACATCATGACTTCCTCCAGGGATTGTTCTTTCTGGTAACATGTCCAAAGTACATGAGACAATGTTTTGCCTTCATTGCCTCTAAGGAGCATTCTGGTTGTACTTCTTCCAAGACATATTTGTTTTTTTTGCAGCACTGATACTTTCAATATTCTTCGCAGCACCATAATTCAAAGGCATCATTGATCCTTCTACGGCCTTCCTTATTCAATGTCCAAGTTTCACATGCATATACATATGAGACGACTGAAAAAAACATGGTTTAGTCATACACTTAGTCATCAAAGTGACATCCTTGCTTTTTGGCCCTTAAAATAATTATTGTGCAGAAGATTTACACAATGAGATCTGTCATGTGATCTCTTGACTGCTGCTTACAAGACCACTGACTGTCGATCCAAGCAAGAGAATAACCATCCCAAAATTGTCAGGGAATTTGAGTAATCATACTCTCATTTGGCTGGATTTTTGCTATCATCTGAATAAAATACTGCAAGCAATTTAACAAGGTTAGATAAAATGTTGGCTTGGCCATATGTGTTACCTTTTAATCTATTAATTATTTTCTTTTGGTCAATCATGAGCAGCTCTTAGGAATAAACTCTCAGGCAATGTGGAGACTTTAAAAGCATATAATAGCTAGTTTCGGGCTTCTAAGAATTACAGGGCTGTTCAAGAAACAATGGAGAGGCTAAAAGATTGTTAATCTACTCACCAGCCATTCCATGGTATCATGATATGGAAGTTGGCTCCTGAAAACCTTGAAACCGTATGAGGAAGTGCTAGTCTGCCATTTAGGGCACTATGTGTTGGAAGTGACTCCAAAGCAATGGGTTTTTTGTTGTTGTTTTGTGTGGTGCTTTGAGTGACGAATGCACACACAGAAAAACAATAGAATGCTGAATGTGTCCTCAAGGCAATAAAACTAGATGAAATCTGTGAGGATAGGTTCTAGGCAGTGTAAAGAAGGAAAGGTACTAGCCCAAATAAAACTTATATTCAGTCTGAAGGGTACATAGATGTGCTGGGCATGACTGTCTTCATCTCCTATACCAGTCAGAACAAAACCCCGGAAGTAGGTGACTTAAAGAACAGAGATTGATTTTCTACAGTTCTGGAGGCTAGAAGTTTAAATCCGGGCCTTGGCAGGGCCAGTCTCTTCATCTGTCTTTCTTTCTCCGCCCCACTCTCCATGTTTCTATACACTTCAAAGAAAATCTGTTCTTTGACTCTTTCATCATTGGTGATCTTTGGTGTTTCTTGGCATTTGTTGGCTTGTAGATGGATCGTCAGATACTATCTCCTCACTGTGTGTGAGAGCCTTTCTATGTCTGATAACCGATATTTTTTAAGGAAAACTAGATTTCCCCAAACACGTTACAGTCACTGATATAGGAGTTAGGACTTTACAAGTCTTTTGAGGGACACATCCTAACTATAATTCTTGTCAAATAAATAAATGTAGCTGAAAGTCAAAAGAAAATTAAAAAGTAAGCAATGAGTCTTCTATACATTTCTTCTGTGAAAATAGTTTCCTTTCCTTTTTACATAGCTATCTACAGCTTCAACTCTTTCTGTAAACATCTTTTTAACTAAAAAATTATAATGGAAACACATTTAATTCATTCTTGATAAACTACCCCATGCCTTTGAAATACCTCCAGCTTCTAGGAATATCTTTTCTAGTGACTGTGCTTAGTATAAAAAGACTTCATGCATAAAGGCTATTAACACATTAATCATGGAATGTACTCTGCCACCAGATTTATGTCCAGACAAACCTTACTCTTTACAATACAATCCATTAACTGTGTATAAACATGTTGGAGCAATTTAGATAATGTGGGTAATGGTGAAATTGAGTGATAGCCATGCCCAAGGGTAAAATGATTCAAAACTGGTGGCATTTTGAATTTCCTGGCCAGATGTTAACTGATTGTTTTTGATAGCAAATTAAACAGAGAGAGGTAAAGGGGGGGATATTCCAAAGAATTACCATTGTCAGATATCTTTCATTCCAAAATGTCCCTGTGTGACCCCAAAGGTAATTCATTGTCATGACATTTATTATGTTTATTCACACAAATGCACATGAGTATGGAATTGTTAGCTTAAAGAAAAAATATGTATTTTCTGGAATATTTGCGGAATGGGAAGAAAGTGTATTTTTGGCCTTAATTTTATAATTCGTAGCATATGAATTATGAGTTGTCATGGGTTAAGGGAAATTAGAATTTATCAAATGCAGCCCTAACTACATAGATGAAAAAATTGAGGTCCACAGAAGTTAAATGTATCATACCAAGTAAGGGAAATATTACTGGTTGAGATAAGAATCTAGAATATATTCTCCCTTCCTATGATTTCTCTAACTCCTCATGCTCGGCCGAGTGAGCAATATATAACAAATACTTTATAGAACTTTTTTTTAATCCAGTTTTTTGGGGGTTTTGTTGGATTTTTTCTACCTCCTTTTAAGCATAATTTCTTTTTCCAGGGACTGATCCATCCTGATAGCATTCCCAAGGTACATGAAATAAAATTTCACATATCTTGCTTCTAAAGATCATTTCAGTTTTACTTTTTCCAACATAGATGTGTTCATTTCTGGGTTATCATGGGCCTTTACTGAATAAACCTGCCATGAGGAGTTTCATGATTCAGAAAGCTCTACATAGTATTTTACATGTTTTCCTAATGGTTGAAAAGATAATTTATTGTTTCAGCAATGCTAATGTAAATATTAATGATAATATATTTATTGAGCACTACTTCTTACCACACAATGTGGCAAGCACTTGTTGTTGTTAGATGCTGTCAAGTAGGTTTCAACTCAAAGTGACTCTATGTACAATGGAACGAAGCAATAGTTCTTCAGCTTGAGCCCTTTGGTGTATCCACAGTGTCAATCTATCTTGTCAAGAAATTGCCCCTGTTTTAGTATCCCTCCACTTTACCAAGCATCATACTGTTCTCCAGGGACTGTTTTTTTCCTAATAGCATGTCCAAATTGTATAAGATAAAGTCTCTTCATCCTTGTTTCTAAGGAGCATTCTGCCTTTACTTCTTCAAAAGCAGATCTGTTCCTCCTTTTGACAGTCCACGATACTTTTAATATTCTTTCAAGATGCCAGCACTATAATTCAAATGCATTGATTTTTCTTCAGTTGTCCCTATTCAATGTCCAACTTTCACATTCACATGAGGTGACCAAAAATACCATGGCTTGGATCAAGTACATCTTAGTCTTCAAAGTAGCATCCTTGCTTTTCAGAACGTTAAAGAGATAAGCACTTAGCATGTATTATATCTGCATTGATGTTAATCCTCCCTGTTAGCCTATAAAAAACAACAACAACAAAGTTAACTCTTTTGAGTTATCTTTCACTGATTGGGAAAACTAAGACTCAGCATGCTGAGTTCAAACTTCTCTAAAGTCTTCAAGTTGACAAGTTGTTCTGCTAGGATTTGAATTTGGATAGTCTGCCTCTAAAGTAGGTTTAGATGCACCATCAAACACATGCTGTCATTGGTAATCTCAAGAGTGAATGGTTTTGGCATCTTGTGAGAGGAGGCCTAGAAATAATAATCCATTGAACATAATTGTTTTTGACAAATCATACTAATCTATTATTTTGTTTTTCTTTAAAAATTCCTAGGACTCCAAAAGTATCTTCAGTCATCAAGCCTTTTTAATTAATATTATTATGGATAGATGTCTTCAAGTTGATTCCAATTCAGAGCAACCCTGTACACAGCTGGGTCCTATACCATCTTCAAATTAATTGCTGTGCTTGAAAACACTGTTGCAACTGTTTTGGCAATCCATGTCTTTGAGATCCTTTCCTTTTTCTTGAAGCATGATGTGTTTCTCAAGGGACTGCCCCCTCCTGCTAACACTTCCAAAGTACATGAAAACAAGTTTTAACCATGCGTGCTTCTGAAGAAATTTTGGTTGTACTTTTTCCCACAAGGTTTGCCTTTTGTTGTGATGATGCACTCAATAATCTTCACTGACCCCATAATCCACACACTTCCTTACCCTTCAGTATGCATT
>NW_022111300.1:30130265-30135469 GCF_000313985.2 Echinops telfairi | reverse complement strand
GAGCAGAGACCCCAAACCTATCTGTGCACAATTGGACATCCCCTCACAGAAGGATCCCCACCCCCCCTCACAGAAGGGTCACAAGGAAGGGATGAGTTAACCAGGGGCAGTATAGTACCAATGAAACACACAACATTCCTCTGGTTCCTTGCGGCATCCTCATCACCCACTATCATGACCCCAGTCCTGCCTTTCACTTTGGGGTAGACTGAATCATGTACACAGGTACAGATTAGAGCTCTTGACTCACAGAATCCAGGTCAGATAAACCCTTCAGGAACAGAAATTGGAATAGCAATACCAGGAGGGTAGGGGTAAGGTGGGGAAAGGAGGGAAGGAAGGGGAAACTGACCACAATGATTGACACATAACTACACCCATGCAACCTTGCTCCCCCATCCCCAGCATGAACAACAGAAACCATGGGGGAAGGGAGACAGCAGTCAGTGTAATATATGAAAATAAAAATAATTTATACTTTATCAGGGGTGTCAAAAGTGTGGGGAGGAGGTTAAAAAGAGGAGCTGATGCCAAGGACTCACATAAAAGTAAATGTTCAGAAAATAATGATGGCAACATATGTACAAATATGCTTGATACAATTGATGTATGAATTGTTATAAGAGCTGTAAGAGCTGCCAAGAAAAAAAAATTTTTTTTTTAAATTTTCACACCACAACAAATATGTTCTTCATTTATCGTGAGGTGGCTTAATTGTCTAAGTTTGAAGATTTGTGTTCTCTAGCTATGGAGGTATAATCCATAATGAAAACTAGTCCTTTATCTGTAAGTGCTTTAAGTCTTCTTTGTTTTCTTTCAGAAGCAAAGTTGTTTAAAGAGCCTTGGATGTGCAAATGGTTAAAAGTTCTATAGTTAATAGAAAGGCTGGCAATTCAAATCCACCAAGTGATTTTGAGAAAGGCCTGGATATTATAGGTTGAATATCTCTAAGAATTATAAGAAATACTGTGGGGTTGTTCTTTTTTTTCACACAGCTTGGCTTTGAGTGAGAACTGCCCAGATGCTGCACAAAAACAAGTGTTCTTAACACAAAAGGTTGGTTGCTTGGTTAATTGATTGATTGGCTATTTTTTTTTATTTTTTAAAGACAATATATATTTTATTAAAAGGTTGGGGGTTCATACAGCTCTTATAGCAATCCATACCCCAATTGTATCAAGCATATTTTATACATATGTTGCCATCATTATTTTCCAAACATTTACTTTTTATTGAGCCCTTAGTATCAGCTCCTCTTTTTTATCCTCCCATTTCCCCCAACCCTCATGACTCCATGATAAATTATAAATTATTTTCGTATCTTACACTTACCACTCTCTCTTCCTCCAGGCTTTCTGTTGTTTTCCCCCCTGGGATGGGGGGTGAGGGGGGCATATGGTTAAGTATCGATCATTGCAATTGGTCTTCTCTTCCTCCCCCTCTCTGCACCTTACCCTTACCCTCTTGGTATCACTACTCCTATTCCTGTTCCTGGATTCTGCTCTTATCCCTTAACTATACCTGTGCAAATCTGTGGGAAACAGAAATATTTCTCCCCAAAATAGATGTAGACTTAGGATACTGCTTGAGACTAATGGTAAATGATTGTCAAGTTAGCTCCCTGAAGGCTGTCAGTTGCCCATGATGCACAGGCTGGTGGGCTTCTTCCATGTGGGTTTCTTGCTTCTCTGCTAGACAGCCACTTTTAAAACTTCTGTCCTTAAGACCCCAGATGCTATACCTTTTGATAGCCATACACCATCCACTTTCTCACCACATTTGCTTATGCACCAATTTTGTCTTCTGCAATTGTGCCAAGAGGGTGAGCATCAGAGGGTGCCAGGTTGTTATAACAAAGTGTTTTCAGATTGAGGGAGAGCATGAGTAGAGGGCCAAAGTCCATTCACTACCTCAGTGTATTGCCTTATAAATATATGTACATTGGCCAATACCTCTATTTTTATGAATTAATGCATTTATATATGTACACACCTATTCTTATACCTCTAATTATCACTTTGCTTCCTAAATTATTTCTGTTTCCTTTGACATTACTCCTGCCATACCATCACGCTCGCTCTTCCACCTCTTAGTGATTCCTCTCAACTCAACTACTGTTGATCCAACACCTCCAGGACCTCTACGTCTTCCTCATTTTTTATTTTAATTCCCTAGTTATTCCTCCATCTATGGCGTTGTTTCCTCACTGCTCTTTTCCCCTGCCTCCTTCTCCCCTCTCCCTGCAAGTCCTTCTGGAATCATTGGTCAATTGCTTTTTCCTCAAGCTTGCTTCCCAGGCCTATGTTATATATGTAGGCAAACCAGCAATAAGAGAGACAAAACAAAAACAAATCAAAATATTGAATAAAAAGAGAAAAGAAGAGAAAAAAGAGATAATAATAAATGGCAGGCAAACAAAAAAACATACATATATAATTCCAGGTCTGTCCACTGACCTTTATAACTATCTTCCCACTGGTCCTGGGGGAATTCCAGGAGCTGCCCCACCTAGCCTGAAGTCAATTTTGGGGGTCTTCTCAGGGTCTTTGTGGCTTTGTCTTGGTCCCATTGCTGATCTGTTATGTTCCCTTCTTGTTTTGCTCTGCTGTTGGGTGTTCAGATTTGAACCAGACTGGAACCAACTAACTCCCCACATTGTGTCCCCAGTATTGTCCTCTGTCACAGTGTGCTCCAGTGAGGGACATCATTCCTTGAGCTGTTGTGGGCCCCACAGTCCTCTCTGTGCCTTAGCAGCTCTGTGCAGGAATGTTGTCTCCTGGGCTTGGTGTGCAAATATGAGGTGTAGACCATCCCTCTCTCTTTTTCCTTCCTGGTTTGCTTCCATGCGGGCATACAGGCTGGCCCCTCTCCCCAACGTGTAAGTTTAGTGCGGTCCTCTGTAGCACATACTTCTAGGGTGGGGGTCAGTTTGGCTCCTATTGGGGCGGGCCCTCTAGCCCACTCTTTTCATGCATTGCTCCACGTGGTTACATTGCCCTCAAGGTTTGTTGCACTGGGGTGGGGTGTGCATGCTCACTCCTAATTCTGTGGAGACATAACCAATACTCTCCCCCTGGGTGGTTAGTGCCTGGCTCCCCCTGTGATATCATCTCCCTTCTCCTTCTCCCTTTTCCCCTCCCCATTCCCCTTCTTTGTGTTGCAATAACATGTACCTCCTTGAGTTTGGTCCGAATGCCTGTATCTCAACCCGTGTGGTGTTAGATAAGTGGCTTTTCTTCTATACCGCATGTGCTAATTATCCTTACCTTGAGGGCTTCATGTACCTTTCCTTTTGTGATTGGCTAACTTTGCTTCGTATAATTTCCTGCAACCCTTTCCATGGAACAATGTGCTTCATGTGATCATCAGTTCTTTTTAGTTTTCTATAGTAATCCATTGTGTATATGTGCCAGAATTTTCTTATCCACTCATCTATCCATGTAATTGAGGTTGTTTCCAGTTCTCTGTGATTGTGCATTGTGCAGCAATAAACATTGGAGCACAGGGGACTGATCGTGATTTATTTCTTACCTCTTCTGGGTATGTGGCCAGTAGAGTGATAGCTGGGTCATAAGGTAGCTCAATTTCCATTTTCTTTAAATATCACCAGATCATTTCCACAGAGGTTGTATGTAGCTATATGACCACCAGCAGTAGAGGAGAGATGCTATCTTGCTACATTCCCCCCAACATTTGTTGTTCCCTAATTTTCAGATTTGGGCTAACCTCAAGGGTTTTAGATAGTATCTCATGGTTGTTTTAATTTGCATTTCTCTGATGGTTAATGATTGGAAGCATTTTCCCATATGTTTATTGGCAATGCGGGTCTCCTCCCAAGTGGAACTTCTATTCAAGCCTTTTGCCCACTTCCTCAAGGGGTTAACTGTTTTCCTCTTTTTACAGATTAGAAAGGTATTATAGATTTTTGTAATAAGCCCTTTCTCTGTTGTGTCATTGCTAAAAATCCTCTCCCAGTGTATGGGTTCTCTTGTAGTTTCTGGGTGAAGTCTTTCGACACACTCATGTGTTTATCCTTAATATGTCCTACTTGTCAATTTCAGGTTCACTTGTGCTTGTAACCTTCCCTATTGCAGTTAGCTTATATATTCCCTGTGCCATGATTCTTAGGTCTGTCCTGATTCCATCCTTGATGGTCCTGATATTTTTGGCCTTTACTTCTAGCGATCCACCTTGAGTTTGTTCTTGTTCATGGGGTGAAGTAAGGATCTTCTTTCATTTTTCTACTGGTGGATATCCATTGTTTCCAGCACCACTTGTTAAAGAGGGTATCCACTTCCCACTTGATGCCTTTTGGACCATTGTCAATGATCAGTTGTCTATGTGCTGATAATATTATTTCTGGGTTTTCTGTTCTTTTCCATTGTTCTGAGAATCTGTCATTTTTCAAGTACGATGCTGTTTTGACCACTATAGCTGTGTATTAGGTGTTAAAGTCAGGTAAAATGACCCTTCTGACTTTGTCCTTCTTTTTGAGGAGTTATCTGCTAATTCTGGGCTTCTTCTCTCTCCATATGAAATTGGTGGTCAGTTTTTCCAATTCTTTGAAGAAGGTTGTTTGAATCAGGATAGGGTAAACTTATATAGTGCCTTGGATAAGATTCACATATTTACTATATTGAATCTTCCAATCCATAAGCATGGGATATTCTTCCATTTGTGGGGGTTGATTTTGGTTTCTTATAGTAGGGCCCTATGGTTGTCCTTGTGTAAGTCTTTTGTTTTTTGAGTTAAATATATCCCTAGACATTTCAATTTGTTCTTGGCTAGTGTGAAGGGTACTGGCTTCTTGGTCTCCATTTCCATGGTCTTGTCTGATGTGTATAGCAAACCAATAGACTTCTCTTTGTTGATTTTGTATCCTGCCACTCTTCCAAATTCCTCTACCACTGTCAGTACTCATGTTGTGGAACTTTTGGGATTTGTCACGTGCAAATAGCGATCGTTTCATCTACTATTCTCCCAGTTGCATACCTTTAATGTCCTTCCACTATCCTATGTTGTTAGCTAGGACCTCCAGCATGATGTTCAATAGAAGTGGGGACAAGGGATATCCTTGTCTGGTCCCCTTTCTCAGAGGGTTTGTTTTAATCTTTTTTCCATTGCCAATGATGTTGGCTTTTGGCTTATAATAGCTTTGAATTAACTTGAGGAATTTTCTTTCCATTCCTTGCTTCTTGACTATA
>NW_022111300.1:30127224-30129550 GCF_000313985.2 Echinops telfairi | reverse complement strand
TTCAAAAAACCAGCGTTTTGCTGTATAGATGTTTTGCATTGTTCTCCAGTCTTCCCACATATTTAACTCTGCCCTGATTTTATTATTTCTTTTCTTTTGCTATTGAAGGGGTTCTGTTGAGTCTGTTCTAGTTGATGAAGGTTTTGTGATAATGTATTATTCAAAAGTCTCTCTTCTTTATATATGCACCTATTGCTATCAAGCTACCTCTGACAACTGCTTTCATAGTATCTTATAAGGTTTGATATATTGTATTTTCATTCTCATCAGTTTCTAGAAAGTTCCTAAACTCCTCTGTAATCTGAGCCAGAAACTTCCTAAACTCCTCTGTAATCTGGGACAGAATCTTTCTTAACTCCTCTCTAATCTGGCCCATTCATTCCACAGAAGATTGTAATTTATCCTCCAAATGTTTGCCCTTGTTTTTCTGGTCATCATTTTATTGATCACCACCTTTACAGTGTGGTGATCCCAGAAGGATATCTGTGGTGATCCCAGAAGGCCATCTCTATGTGTTCGAATTTGTTCAGGCTTGACTTGTGCCCTGTGTGGTCTGTTTTAGAAAATGAGCCATGTGCACTTGAAAAGAACGTGATTTTATTTGCATTTTGATGGAAAACTCTATAATGTCTGTCAGGTTCAGTTGCCTAATTATAGTGTTTAGCTCTGTAACCTCCTCGCTGAGCTTCTTTTCTGGTATTGTATCTTTCTCTGATAGTTGTGTATTAAAGTCACCTACTATGATTGTTGAATCTGTGATTTCTTTTTTTGTCTTTTGAATAGGTTTTTGACAAAGTTTGCAGGTCTCTCATTAAGCATGTATATATTTATTATGGCCACTGTCCCTGGTCTACTGATCCCTTGAGCATTATATAGTACCCCTCCTTGTTTCTTGTTATGGTTTACACCTTGAGATCAATTTTGTCAGAGATTAGGATTATAAACCCTGCTTTTTTTAAGGTGCCATTTGCCTGGTATGTTTTCTGCCAGCATTTAAGATTCTCTGCCTCTTCTAGTCTGTTGATAAGATCTGTGATCTTGTGTTTTGCTTCTGTTACCTCATCTATGAGCTCTTCTATTTCCTTTTGGTGCATGGCCTTTATTCCCCCAAGTGTGGGCTTCATACCCTCTATTGTGCACTTCATCTCCTTTCTCCTTGAGTCCTTCTTCTGCATTGCTTCCCTCATCTCCTCTATTATTATTTCAAGCTGCCTTCTGAAGAATTCTTTTTCGGCAGGTTAACATCTGATTTTTCTATGAGTATTGTTAGCCTTGCTGTTGTGTTTTGTTTTTCTTGTTAAGGGTATCAAGGTATGTTGCTGTTTGCATCATTTTGGAAGAAATGGTGCCCTGTTTTTGGGGAGACCAAGGGACTCTGAGCTTTCTCTTTGTGACTGGTAAGAGTGTTTTCGAGGACTATCTGTGGTCAACTATGTTGGACTGATATATAGAAAAGATGCCATAACTCAGTGGCTAGCAGTGGTGGTGGTGGGGGGTGGTCTCAGAGTTTGAGCTGAGGCTGGTGACTGTAGGTATGCTACTGGCCTGTATTGGGGCAGGCCTGCAGCATGGGCATGGGGTCTGGTCTCTGTCAGGCCACATTGGAAGCCTTTCAAAGACACTTTGTTGTGTCTTTGAGACCAAGACTGGTTGTGCCTCTCTCTCTTTTTTTTAATGTTAAAAACCATAGACTGTGCTCTGGAGTTTAGCATTCTGGCTACCTTGTCATGTCAGTGGATGGTAATGGACAAAATTCTGCATGCTTACAATCAAAGGTACACAAAGGACCATAGCCTGGGACTGAAAGCATTTTTACAGGAAAAAAAAGTCCCCATTTACAATGGGTTTTTGGGGTTCCCTGGTATCAGAACTGTGCATGATGTCCCCCAGGAAAGGGGGATCAACTTAGCGGAATGGTTTTGGGGCCAACGGGATCTCATGTTGGCTCCGGTTGCCCTTCTGTGTCTCTCCTGTCATCACTGCTGGTTGTGCTCTGTGGAACTGCATTCTTTCACTAGTAAATATCTCAGCGGCTCTTCAATTGCTGTAAATTATTGCCTAACTACTTATCATTGTCCACGCTGGCAATCATGGATCTGGGGCAAGGCACAGAGGGGATTGCCAATGTAATCACTCCATTCCTGGCTGGGGAGGGGATTTTCAAAGCCCTAGAATGCAGGCGCAGGTCAGCTAACAATGTGGGCAACTGTGAGGATTTTATCTAAGGACAAAAGGTGAGGTCTTGTGGTCAACTCTCAGAAGTTCTCTGTAAGCCTGGGATTATGATGACTGTGAGATAATAGTCTGGGGAAATTACTGCTTGCCA
>NW_022111300.1:30103135-30126127 GCF_000313985.2 Echinops telfairi | reverse complement strand
CAGAATCAACTCGGGGGCAGTCATTGTGTTGGACATTTTGCCCTTGCTTATCCCAAATGCCCATCTAGGTGCCTGAGCCACAGCCGCCTTTTTCCAGAAAGAAAGATTTCCTCTAAGGTTGAGAAATCCCCTAGTGGTTTTATTCAGTGTCTTTGGCCAGCAAGTGCTGCTGGTTTCTAATCTCACCAGTGGAGAATAAGCCAAGAATAAGAATTCTACCACTCATAGCAGTAACACTAGATGCCACCCTCCTTCTGATATCAATCTATTCCTGTCTTACTGGAATCAACATCACAAATAAAAATGACACACACAGGCACTTTGTGGAGCAACACTGGTCTCACTAGATGAAGCAGCTTCAGTAGCCGGCATTGGTGCCCCCGTGGCCAATGAATGGGTCTTGCTACACAGCCATATCAGCAAGATGGTTTGCACCCATCCCCCTTGTACTTCAGGAGAAGGATCCCATTCCCTTCCCTCCAGAAGCGCATAGAAGCTGAGTTGGCCAGTTGCTCTACCCTAAGTTAAGCGGATCCTGGGAATGTTTCCCTGGGCTCAGGCCAAGAGGAGAGCATGTGCTGCTAGCCCCGGGTAGCTAATAGGAGGGGTTTGGGATCAAGATGGTCCCTAAAAGGGAGTCAGCCCATACCTTCATCCTGTTCTCTTGAGCCAGACGAACCCATCTAGTCCTAAGCACAAGATTCTTCATGGTCACAGAGAAGGTGACAAGTTTTACTCATATTACCCCTTTCCACAGTCCTTCCCCTAAATGGTGGGCTGGTTGTCAGCTGCAGATGTTGCCCCAAGATTTCAGAAAGGTGTCATTCATCAGTATGTACCCTGTATATAGACATGGAGCCCACTGTCTGAAGTGGACATCGGACAGATCAAGAATGTGAGTTGTTTTGTTTCCCTTTTGAAGTCCCAGAAAGCCCACTGTTTCTGGCACCTCATGAAACAGCAGCAAAAAAGAATACCAGACATTCTTGGCCTGTCGTTGTCCATTTCCTACATGGTACACATTGGTGGGTCACTTTTCCACACCACGTTTCTGAAATCATCAGGCAACATTCGTGAGTGATAAAATGATCCCATTCACACCACGTTTCTGAAATCATAAAAAAAAAAATTCCCCTTTTCAGAAGAAACATCTCATAAAAGATAAAAAGTGGTAACAGGGTTCTACATGAGAATATTTGTAGAGTTGCAATTAAAGTATTGCATTCCCTGAATGCTTAATTTAAAATGAAACATAAAGCCAGAGTACACTAAGAACAATGCTTCTAAAAGAAACATCAGATTTATAACAATTAAAATATTCCCAAGATGCTGCCACTGTATTTAATATATTGCTATACTACAGTCAAGAGATGCACATGTATATCAATGGTTATCAGCCATATGCAAAAAGCGTCACACCACACCTTGCACATCCGGCGGCCCTCTGCCACCAACTTAACCAATCTTGATGTATACTGCTCAGAGATGGTTTCGTTATATCCATGTCCACGATGCTTTTCTAAATTATAACAAAAAATAGATAAATGGTTAACTTACCAGCATTACTTGCTTGATTTTTAAATGAGTCTTGGAGGAAGCTCTGATTTTATAATGATTACAGAACTTGAAAAGTTTGGTGGTTCAAACCCACGTTGTTCCACAGGAGAAACGACCAGGCATCTGCCCCAGCACAATGTATAAGTTTAGAAACCTTGTGGGGGTAATTTTACTCTCACTCGTGGGTTCATCATGGATAAGAATTGTGTCAACATCTCACCAAACTACTGACAGAAGGTTGGTGAGTCTAAGCCATCCTGAGGAAACTTGAAAAGTAGTCCTAGTGACCTGAGTTCCAAAGCCCATAGCCTTGAAAACCCTATAGAACAGTTCTAATGGGATTGGCCTGACTTGGAATAAGCACAATAGTAAGTTTTAATGACCCTAATCACGCATCTGGCTCAGTCCATGTCTTACATCAACAGAGAGCAGAGCTGGTCGTATTGGGGGGTTTGTTTGTTTTTGGATTGTTTTCCAATGGTTGTAAGGAGCGCTGGTGGTATAGTGGTTATGCATTAGGCTGTGATCCTCATGGTTGGCAGTTTGAAACTGTGAACAGCTCTGCAGAAAAAAGATTGGGCTTTCTACTCTCATAAACAGTTACAGGCTCAGAAATCCACAGGGGGTAGCTGTGAGTTAGCATTAACTGGAAGGAAGTGAGGTGTTTCTTTTTGTTTGTTTTTCACTTTCTGTTTGGAGGTTTGTAGTAATTTCCAGCTATAGAAAATTAAGACAGATTATATCTAATAGATGTTATATAGAGAAGTGATCAGGGAATCTGCATGATGATTCTGAAAGAATATTTGCCTCAGACACTGCTATTGAACACGATCCATGATCATCACCTCTGTAATTCTTATTTATCCCCACTCTAACCTTATCTTTCTTCCAAATGCCATATTGACATCATCCTTCTCAGACATACCATTGTGTTTGTTGTGAAATTTAATATACTGTCTTCATTTAATACTTATTTTACTTCTGCACATCAATAGAAAGGGCTACCTCACCACCTGCCCTCACAATCCTTTTTCTTTTTGCCGGGGTTTTCAACTTTATTTCCCCTGGGGCTTTATCCTGAAAAATCTTTGCTTTTTCTCTACACATGGTTTCTAAGCAATATCTGACATTCTCATAGTTATAAGTGTCTGTATTATGGTAATGCCTATTAATTTTATACTAAGAATTTTTTCAGTTGAGCTAAAATTTACGAAGAGAAATTGGGTATTTTATAGGTCCCTCAGATTTAAGGCATTCAAACATGAAATCATATTTTTGTCTCAAGCCTTCTTATATCTCTGCGGCAATAAACAACATGTCTTCCAAGATGCCTTAAAAGCTTAATATTGTCCTTAACTATTTTACCATTCCCCCAATAATAAATAAATAATTTTCATAAATCAAATCATTTAATATTAATATATTGACTGCCTCTCATAATTTCTCATTGTTTATATCTTTATCAGCACAGTTAACATCTTACTACTTCCAAGATTTTTTTTCTTTTCTTTACTGAAGTAACCTTAATTGCCCTTCAGATGCTTCCTTAGGCATCAATTCCTCTGGGAAGCTTAATCTGCTTTTTGAGATTCCCCCTAAGCTCAGAGTCCCCTGTTTCATCACTATTACTATAGCCATTGCTTCAAAACTCAACAATTTTCTGATACTCGGTTCTCAGCTCTGTAACTGCCAACGTTCTATAGAAATAGGCTGCAATAACTTTCTAAATTGGGAAACCCCTATAGTTGCTTTCTTTGCGCTACTGTCAGTGAAGCTGACAAAATGATAAATGGCGAAAATTGTGCTTTGACTCTGGGGCTGTGGATAGAGATATAATCTTTTCTTTTATGGTTCTACATGTATGTGTTCCCTGCACTAAGCTTCCAGACTGGGAGTCATGTTCTGCAAGGCATCTTAACTTGAGCATCAAAAAATTGTATGCAAATCTGTTTGACCATCTTAAATTGTTATTGTGAGATTAATATGTGTTTCTGTCTTTTGATATCTTCTTAGAAAGAAGTTAGGAGAAGTTAATAAGAGGTCATGTCTGCTGCTGGAGAATTCTGAAAGTAGAAGTAGCATATTTCCAAAGTATGAGTTTTAAGTATGTACTTTTAAGGAATTGTCAGGGATGATATTTTGCACACACTGCAGTTTTCCTCTTCTCTCTCTAAACAAAGTACAAAGGGTTTCTCTTATTGGAGTTCCCATATTGACAAGAGTGCTTTAACTACTGTTTTTGTTGCTAGTTGTGGTCTTGTTGATTCTGGCTTATGGTAACTCCATTCAAAACTGCACTCCATAAGATTTTCAAAGTTGTACCTGTGGTAATAATTTATTTTGTAAGTATTAGTACCAGACTAGTCCCAAGGAGTTGCAGATTAATGGTGTCCCAAAGGTCCAACTCTTTCAAGATTTTAGTCAGTTCCATTTTCCTTGGGTCCTCCATTGTGCTCCCTCTTGTCTCTGAGTTCTGTGAGTCACGGAAACATCCCACAGAAACTCACAAAATGTTGACGAAATGTCTCATGTGGTATTAGGTGCTGTCCAGTCCCAAAACAAAAGGTCAGAGACAGACGTGAGCCAAACGCAGGGTCCAGATTCAGAAGCCAAAAATATCCACAGGACACATGAGGTCTTCTTGCTTCTACCAAAGTTCTGTTAGGAACATAGAGGCCTGGCTTCCCAGATGACGGGATGTGTGTAAAACTGTGTGGTGGCACCATTATACATCTAAGGAGAATGCAGGATGCGGTCTCATTCACACCCAGAACTCAGTTGGAGTCTTATGAATGTCCTCATGGAAACAGAGTGTTGACCGATTCAGACCCAGTGCTAAAGTGGGGTCTTAAAGATACTGACCAGAAAACAAAGGATGTTGCTCAACCCACACCCTCCACTAAAGTCAGGACTCAGACCTGTCCATCAGCAAATGAGAATGTCCTTCAAAATGTGACCATTACCATGTAAAGACCAGGCATAGAAAGTCCAGAACCATACTATACCATATAAGGAACCATGGCTGGAAGAGCCACATTATTTTACTTAACTAAGAGAAGCACATCACAGAGTCTGCTTTTGAGACTCTGACTGGGTTGGACTACTAACCTTTTGGTTATTAGTACTGGACCACTTGTGCCTCCAGGAATTACTATTTGTTCATTTTTGCTGACATAGAGTCAATGCTGACTCATAGTGACCACCTGTGCATTTCTGATACTGTAATAGATTACAGGTGTAGAAATTCAGACTTTCTCCCACAGAGCTGCTGTTGGTTTCAAACTGGCAACCATGTGGCTCACAGTCTAAACCGTAACCACCATACTAACAAGGATCTTTATTATTGATCTATTGTTATTTGACTGCAAGAATTTAAAATTATTTCGCATCATATCCTCAGTCTTTAGTGTATTTAGATGATAAGTATGTATGTAAACTTTACATGATTCCAAGCAGACAAGAGAGTAGAAATATAACTGGTTCAGAAACCAATAAAGACTTGATAAAGCCACTGAATTTTTTGGACTTCAGTTTTTCAATCCTTAGAGTAATGTAAAGTATTACCAGTAGAGCATTTTTCTTCGTGTCTGAAAGGTTATAATTTTCAGAGACAAATGAAATGATCGCTATAAAAAACAACTTTACTAGTGTTTACACAGTCGTGCTTATACCATTAGCACTCTATCTTCTCCATCTCTTGCCTTCACTTTCTTTGAAATTACTTCATTTTCAAACTCTCATTTCTTGATGTACTTCTCAAGACCCATGACAGTAGGAAAGAGGTTTTCTCTTCCCAAGGAGTTTTGAATTTAAACAAAAGTATTATACCTGATTTTCATTGGTCTGAATGGGGTCCAGTACATTGTCATTATTGCACAGAGAGACATAATTCACTGATTGGCTTAGGCCTGGGTCAAGTGCTCACTCCTAGAAGGAGAAATTAAGTCAGCTTCATTCAAATATTACATGTTGATATTAGAGTTATTAGTAGAGTTGTTTACTATCCAGTCAGTTCCTAGTCAAGTGCACCCTTGTATAATAGAAAGAAATATTTCCAAGTCCTGTTTCATCCTCACAATTATTATTATGTTTGAGCCCATTGTTGCAGCCACTGTGTCAATAGATCCCTTTGAGGGTTTTCCTCCTTCTTGCTCCCTTTCTATTTTTTCTAAGCATGATGTCTTTTCCCACGAACTGGCCTCTCTTGATAACATGCCAAAAGTACATCAGATGAAGTCTCACCACCCTCATAACTAAGGAATATTTTTTCTATGTTTATCTAAACGTCCCCACTTTGGCTGTTGTTCTTAATATACATCTTGAATATATTTGGAAGATATCCAGTCTCCCCATCTCCATCAGTAGCGGAGAGAAAATTATAAAACATTGGTACAATAATCATGGAAACCTTTATTAAATGAAAACATGTAAAATTTTGAAGCTATTGTTTCTCAATATGTTCTTCTCCTAGGTCTATATGTTTTGGAAGGTGGAGTTTCAAACTTTCTAAACTTTCTCCTAAAAATTCTTGCCTCTTTGACTTATGTCACAGTTTTGGCATTTTTATGATCTCAAATAATGTTCCGCCTAAATTTTTTTTTTTACGTTTTAGGAATAAAAAGATATCTGAAAGGCATGGTCAGGGCTATAGGATGGGTGGTGTAGATTTTCTTTAAAAAATTTTTTTGGCGTGGGTTTGAACAGCAAAAAAAAAAGAAAGAAATTTTTTTCATAGAAGAATGAGCAGCTGCATTGCCATTATGAAGATAAAAACTTCAGCACAATTTTCCTGGCCTTTTTCTCACCAACAATGTCTCCCATTTTCTGAACATTTCTGTGATTGTCCTGTGTCCTTCAAAAAATCAATCAGTATTACCCCTTTGAAGCCTACAAAATATTCACCATAACCTTCTGAGATGACCTCTATGTCTTGAATTTAACTGCCTCAGCAGATCCCGTCAGAAGTGGCTTTTTAATTGGACTTTTTTTTTTTTAGGGCACTTTAATGAGACTAAGGCAAGAATATTGCTGATAGAACTTGTCTATATCCATTCACCAATTGAAGAGACTTGTTTAAATATATTTGGAATACTGGAACTCTAGAAGCAATAGTTTTGCTTACCCTAGAATGATATATATATATATCTCCAATAGGGAGCTCCATGGTGCAGTGGTTAAGAGTTGGACTGCAATGTACATGGTCCGAGATTCGAAACCACCAGCAGCTCTTCTGGAGAAAGGCCGGGCTTTCTATTCCCGTAAACGGTTACTAGAGTCTCACTCTGAAACTCAAGTAGGGTCGCTGTGAGTCAGCATTGACTCCAAGGCAGTGAGAGGGAGTGCTATATATTCAACATATGCATATGTATATATTTGCCATTGTACTTAGCTGTTATCAATAAAATTATATTTTTGAGAAAATATATTTATATTTGCATCACCTTTTTGTGACTAGCTAATTTATATGTTTTTGTTAGAGGATTACAGACATTCATAATAGGGAACCCAAAGCAATTTTATTCCTAGACAGCTTAATAACATCGCTGTACACTTTCCACCAGATGGAAACTGAGTTAAGTTGTGGATGATATATTTTAATGGATCAATGAATGCAAATAAACATAACAAATGGCCATCAGACCTGAATCACAGCAGAAGGTGACCATGGCAGAGATCCCTTGAGGGAAGACTTCATTAATAGGTAAATTAGTTTCTTATCAGCTCCCAGCAAATAAGTTATTTTACCTAACTCAGCTGGCTGGAAATTGCCAGGACTGATGAGAAAAATCACAGAAATTAAGTTCAGTAGAAATAAATATGAATCTCTATTTTTTTGTTTTAAGGAACTGATTATATGGATGTAGGGTGTGTACGGTGTAGGATACTGGACTTGTATGAAAAATGCTAGCAAGTTGGTTGAGAAGACAAGTTGAGTATAACCTGGTGATAGAATTCAGCTGATTCCAAGTTTTGCTAAAGATCAGTTGCTTATTCCCTGGGTCTGTGTTTGTTCTATCAATTTAGAGTAATTTTGTATTTATGAATTTATGGGCAGATTCTCCTATTTTTTATTAGGATTTAGGGGAGTTCCCATCAGAGAAGTATATGTGTAATTTAGAATGGTAAAAAATATATCAGTTCACCAAGAGGATGGGAACTATAAATCTGGCAAAATTAAATTATACTTACTCTGTTGGCCTAATATAGTGATGAAATGGTAGGCATGGAAACAGAGAAAGAAGGGCATGTTGTGAAGGAAACTTCAGGTGTGCAGAGACACAATGTATAAACATTTTAAATTTGACTTTAATTTTTAGGTGCCAAGATATAAAGGGAGAAAATTATGGGTTATATATTGTTATCATTCAATGAAAGAAGCAAACTATCAGGAGCAAGATGTGTTTTCTAGAAATGAAGTCTCAACCAAATTCAACACATAGTTATTTATAGATGACTAGAGAACAGTAAGATTTTTTAATCTATAATTTTAAAATGGCACATATTTCTAAAGAAACCTCAAGTTCTTATTTAGTCTTGGATTTATGGATGAAGAGCTGCTATAATGCCAACTGCAAGCTGTTTTTCAGCAAGTTTAAGATGAGGAAGGGAAATGAGAGAAAGAAAAATATATGTGTCCTTCTCTTGCCTGTATACTTGAATTTTTTTATATTTTATGAGATTTTTCAAGAAGATATTTATTAGCACTGGCTATTGACAACATTATTTACTGTGTTGCCTGTTCTGTATGTTTAGAATAAACATGTGGCAAGTTCTGCTTATTTTCCACTCACAGATTCATATCCAGGGCATTTAAACAGAGACGAGAAGTGGATTTTACTGCAGAAATGACAGTTTGAAATTTGGTAAAGGACATGGGCTTCATCCTTTCACCCATAGGGCTTTGGTTTTCTTCTTCTAGAACTCAGACGTATGTGACTAATTTCTATAAACCTCACTTTCCCCACTTAGGAATGATGATCCTTACTTCTGAGTGTATGGAGACTAAAAGAAAATGCATGTGTGTCAATCTCTTATAGCTGCCGCATTTTTTATCACATAATCAATAGGTTTGCCATCATTAAGCAATAGCAATAGAAACAATATGACCAGTTTAATCCAAATTTCAAATAAGCAACATTAATTGGAGGTATTCTAAATAGTGCACGGTGTTCTGCATTTTACTGGCAAACTTAATATTAAACGTTTGTTAAATGGTAGCTTCTGTGCACCTAATGTTACAGTGATACTACTTGGCGTGCTACCCTTGTAAGGATTTTACAAGCAAACTAATAAAGACAGGATACATTAATGTGATGAAATCAGTCTATTGTGATGTATTTTCAGACTATGCAATTTAGTTGAGGGAACTTTTTATCTCAATCAAGACTTCAAACCACCGTGTTCTATTAACGGCCTATCAAAAAGTCAATGCTGGCTAAGCCATAACCTATTTTAGGTGGAGGAAATAGTTTGCACTTAGAAAGAGAGAAAACACTTGGTTCCCAAGCCCTTCCTATACCTACTATTTCAGTGACGTCAGAACTCTAACTGTATTTTTCTGACTTTGTTCTCTCTTGCCTCCTTAATGTTTATTGATTCTGCTGCCTTTATCACATTCCATCGATTGGTGGGTGTCTATAGTTATGCATTAGGGATATTGACCCAGAAGGACGAGCCCTCTAATGGGGGTCAGCTGAAGTCACGCACGGAGCTTGCACCTTTTTGGACTTTGGTTAATTTGTTTATTGGGATTTTTCTCTTATTGTCTAGTGTGCAAGAATTTGCTTGGGAATGAGGGATGTTTTAATACATCTACTAATATGTCAGGGGAGCTTGGGGGCTTAGGTCATAGAAGCATCTCTCTTGTCATTCTGGGCTGGGTTTGTTGATAAGTGTGACCAGGACTTAATTGCCTGAAGCAATGCCGAAGTTGCACGACTAGTTGAGGTGCACACCAACTATGGCAAGTTTTTTCTACTTAAATAAGAGGAAGATGTGCATGCTACTTTCAATACTTTATGCAACTCTCACGTTGCATGTATTCAATGCCTGTTCTTTTTGGTTGTGAATTGCAATTAGAAGTCATGGACTTGAAAATATCTGAATAAACCAAGGCTTTGAACTGGTTCATTCCAAGTCTAAACTCCAGTGGAGAACTTACAGTTCCACCACAGGTATACTGAATCAGAATCTACCTTGTAACAAAATCTTCTGTTCATATAGAGAAGAATTACCTGGTGGTCTTGCTCAAATTTAGATTCAAATTCAGTATATCTATGAAGGAAATTCAAATTTTTAGCAGGGATTGAACCAGAATGAACCTTTTCAAACCCCTAAAACAAACCACAATCTTTAGTTTTAAAATTCATATGTGGCTTAAATAAAAATTGTAGAGTAAATTTAAAATAGCAACATTATCTACAGGGACAAAAAGGCAGTATAAAATAAATGCAATTTGGTGCTAAATCTAGAGGTTTTGCTATTTTTGCTGTAACAGTTAATTATTAGCCACGTTAGCATGGGCAAGTTACTTGACCTCTTTGAATTTCAAATTTCAATTTTGTCAATGATAACCCTTAAAGTAATGTCCCTTCACTGGCAGGGAGGGTAAATGGTGATCCATATGTAAAATATCTAATTTAGAGTATTAGAGTAAGCACACACTTATATTACATGCAAATAGAAATTACAGATTTCATTACTATTTAGAAGATGAAGAAAAACTTTTGAAAGTCACTTCTAAATAAATAAACAGCTCAAGCTCATCAAGGAACTGTCAAGAAATTGCAGTTGATATTGATATTTCTTGGATCCATAATCAATGCTCATTGAAACAGTAGTCAAGAGATCTAACAGTGCATAGCTCTGGGTAAATCTGTTGCCCAAGAATGCTTTAAAGAGTTGAAAAGCAAGGAAGTTACTTTGAGGACAAAGATACCTCTGATCTAAACCATGATATTTTCAATCATTTTATGTGCATGTGAAAGTTGGATATGGAGCAAGGAAGAATGAATAACTGATGCTTTAAAAATGCGATGCTGGCAAAGAATATTGAAAAATACCATGGACTTCCAATAGAACAAATGCACCTCTTAGGAGATGTACAGCCAAAATGCTCCCTAGAAGCAAGGATGGCAAGGCTTCGTCTTAAGTACTTTGGACATGTTCTCAGAAAAGACCCATCCCAAGAGATGGACAACATGCTCGATGAAGTAGAAAGGCAGTGGGAAAGAGGAAGGCCTTTGACAAGAAGATTGACACAGTGGCTGTAACAATGGGCTCAAACTAAGAACAATTCTGAGGATGGTGTAGAAGGACCGGGGAATTCGGTTTTCCAAGTCTGAAAAAGTAAAGAACTTCCTAGATCCTCAATCTTCATTGTAGAACAGAACTGAATGAAGATTTGGGGGAATAACAGAAAAAAGTCCTATTTCAAGTGCTCAGTTTTGGCAACCTTTTGATATTCCTGGAGAGAAGAACAAGTAACTATAAAATGTAAAGCAAATAGTGAGTAGCACTGTGAACTATTTAATGAAGGATCAGATTGTGTGTGTTACCACAAAGTAATTACAACACCTCAAAAAGGAGAATCATTACCTTTGAGCAGCTGAGTTTTCGTTTGTGTTTTTAATGGCCAAGGCATCTATACCCTCTAGTCTCCATATTGCCCTCCAAAAGTTGTTTGAGTATTATTCTTCTGAAACAATAATTCATGTGTTCCCTCATATTTCTACTTAATGTTTCACTGTTGCTTATCTACATTGACTTAATTTCCTGATATTTATAGACATAAACCCAGAGTAGAATGCTTTGAAAATGTTTGCCTTCATTTCCATTAAAATAATGTTTTATATATATATATATATGATCATTAAATGCAAGATAAAAATGAACCATACCTATAAGAAGATAAGTGTAGATTCACATTTATTAATTAGATCACAGGATAATGAGGTCTCCTTGGAGCTATGGCCCATTTACAAGAGACATGCTAGAGAACTGGTCTTCAATCCTCTGTCTGTCTTGTGGGGCTGGTGGCCCATGTGGCTGTATAACCCTGGGGGTTGTCCCTACCTTGCTGTGTTCCTGCTGACCTGTGATCTCCCAGCTTCCTGCTTCATCTGCCATTAGCTGCATAAGCCTGGAGGGCCCTCCACTAGCAGCTGACCCACAGAAATGAGTTGGCCTGGACTGGACCACTTCTTTGATAAAAATTATTTCTTCATAAAAAACTCTTTCTTATACATGTGAGTGTCACTGGTTTTGTTCCTCTAGAAACCCCAGCACCTCGGCTCTTCCTTTCTTGTGCTCTGTTTCCCCTATCCAGGAGGATCTTGTTATTGAGCCAATGTTTGATTACATCCTTATGAAATTCACCTGAAAGATTTGAATAGAAATTCTGGTCCAAGCAGTCCATTTAACTAATTCCAGCACTCTATGTACATGTGTACAGAGGTAAATAAAGAACTTGAGACTAAATGTTTAGCAACCTTATAGCAATTTCACATCACCATGATGTGCAAAGGAATGGTCAGTTGAATTTTTTCATGGATGATCAGTTGGGGTGTCAATGAATTCATGTGGTAGGCCACATATTAGGACGAATATATATCCATTTGTGACAAATTGTGGGTGGGGTAGGTTCTTAGAAACTACATTACATTAGAAAAAATTGAATTAGTAAACTTTAGTTGGCCCACCCGAATTTTTTTCCTTATCCTGTGTTTATAATGTACAGAGCCAAGTGGTACTCAGGAGCAGCATTTTTAAGATTCCTGATTTTGAAGAAGAGTTTAGTTAAATCGTTATGCAAATCACAGCATTAAAAAAAACTGTGTGGGACTAAAATCCAACCTCTCCATTATAGAGGTCGGTTGATGAGGTTGTTACTTTAAAAATCCACTGCCTTCAAGTGCTATTCACATGATGCTACATTGGATTTCTGAGGCTGTAAACCTATACTGGAGCAAAAGGTCCCATATTTCTCTCATTGATTGGCTGATGACTTTGAATTTCCCACCAAGCAGTTCAATGCTTACCATATAGCACCTACTAGCTGCCATCAAATCAGTCCCCAGCTCATGGAGACTCAGACCCAGGCACAATAGAGTAAAATGCTACTCAATCCTGAGCTATAACCAGAACTAGTTGTAGATAAGACCATTGTAATGATAGGACTCTCAATGGCTGATTTTTAGACACAGATCGCGAGACTGTTCTTCCTAGCCCTCCAAAGCATGTTCAATAACACAGCAACACACAAAGTCTCCCCTGACACACAAAGTTGTTGGCCCTGCAGTAGATTGGCTGGGAATCGAATCCTCATGAACAGTGAGAATTCTACCTTTGAATCACCACTATCTTTGAATGTTGCATAAAGGATTAATGAGCAGCCTTCAAAAAGTTTGTGGGAAAATTCCACAATCTCTTCACTCCATTGTTTACCCCCCATGAACCTGCTGAGGCTTCCTATATATCACACGAGAATACTTTGGTAATCTAAAAGAAAACAACAAGCTTCCATCATGCTACTTTCTCTCCAGATAAACTGAAAAGGCTGGTGGTATTTCCCCTCTCTAATGCATGGAGATCAGATGATGTAATGGTGCATGGCCAGTGATTTCTTCGTTGCCAATACATTTTTCCAACAACGCAAACTGCAACTATACACATGAACCTCACCTGATGGAATACGCAGAATCAAGTTGATTACATCTTTGGGAAGAGGTGCTGGAAAAGCTCAACATTGTCAGACAAAACAAAGCCTGTGGTCATCTGTGAAACAAGCTATGAATTCCTCATAGCAAAGTTCAGGTTAAAGTTGAAGACAATTACAACAAGCCCATGAGCAAAACTAAGACTTTGAGCACATCTCACTTGAACTTAGAGACCCTTTCAAGAACAGACTTGAGGAATTGAAGACTATAACTCTACCACCAAATGGGATGTTGGATGACACCAAGAGCATCATACAGGAAGAAAGAAGAAAACCCGCTGTCATCAACTCAGTTACAACTCCTGATGAAACTGTAGGGCAGGGTAAAATGGTCCCCTTTGGGTTTCTGAATCTGTCAATCTTTATGGGAGCATAAACCTTCATCTCCCTCCAACAAGATTTGAACCACTGACATTATGGTTAGCAGCGACCCCTGCTCCTTACATGAAGAAATTAAAAGTCATTAAAAAGACAGTAATGAAAGAAAGGTCCATGATGCATATCATGAAACTAAAATTTGCTCTTAAATATGGAATAATTAAAGCAAATGAAAGAAATGATGAAATAAAAGGGACTTTTGCTTCACAAAATTGAAGGATTCCATGTGAAAAATATTGAATGATGTAAGGAGCAACCAAAGAAAATAGAAAGAATACACAGACTTATGGTACCAAAAATAATTCATTGACATTCAACCATTTTAAGATGTAGCCTTTGATCAAGAACCTATGATATTGAAGCATGAAGTCCAAGCTTCACTGAAAACATTAGGAAAAATGAGGCTTCAAGAATTGATGTAATATGAATTTTAATGCTTCAAAAGCTGATGTACTAGAAGCATTCACTAATCTATGCAAAAAAAAAAATTAGAAGATAGCTACCTGAAGGAGATACATATAGGTTTGCATTCAAAGAAAGATAACCCAAGGGTATGAAAAATTACTTAGCAATATCATTATATGATGCACAAGTAAAATTTTACTGCAGAAAACCCAACTATGGTTACAACAGTCCATAGACATGGAACGGCCAGAAATTAAGCTGAATTTAGAAGAGGACATGGAACAGGGGTTATCATTGCTAACATCAGATGGATCTTGGCTGAAAAGGTAGTACCAACTAGAAATATGTTTACTTGTCTTTCATAGTTCTTCAACTATGCAAAGACATTCAACTGTGTGGATAAAATAAATAAGGATAAGATCAAGAATAAGATGAATTCCAGACAACTTAATTGTGCTCATGCAGAACCTGTACATAGATCAAGATGCAGTGGCTTGAAAGCACAAGCAAGTACCAAATAGTTTAAAATCACGTAAGATGTATATCCTGGTTGTATCCTTTTACCATACTTATTCAATATGTATAATGAACAAATAATCTGAGAAGCTGGATTATATGAAAAAAAATGTAGCCTCAGGATTAGAAGCTTATTAACCATCTTCAGTGGTTAATTAACTATAATACAACCTTGCTCGCTGAAAGCCAAGAGGACTTGGAGCACTTACTGATGAAGATCAACAACTGCAAACTTCAGTTCAGATTACAACTCAATATTAAGATAACCAAAATTCTTACAAGTCGACTATATACAGCATCATGGTAAATGGAGAAAAGATTGAATTTGTCAACAATTTCATTTTATTTGGATGTACAATCAAAAGTCATGTTAGCATTAAAGATCAAAACAGTCACTTGGAAGGACTCTGGTGAGTCTGACCTGAAACATATTATTTCAAATTCCCTAATCTGCACGTGAGTCTTGAATAATGAATAAGAAAGACCAGAGAATAATTAAGCCTCTTGAATTACAGTGTTGATGGAGAACATTGAAAAATACCATGGACAATCAGAAGAACAAAGATTCGTCTAGGAGGAAATGCAACACAAGTACTTCTTCAAAGTGAGGATGGTGAGACTTCATCTGAGTACTTTGCACAGGTTACCAGGAGAGATTTATGCTTGGAAAAGGACATCATGGCTGGTAAAGTAGAGGTTCTTCAGAAAAGAGGAATGACCTCAACAAAGTGGATTTACACAGTGGTAACAACTATGGGCTCAAACATAAAAAACTATTGTGGGGATGATACCAGACCAGGCACTGTTTCTTTCTGTTGGGCATAGTGCCACGATGAGTCACAGCTGACCCATGGGCACCGAACAACATTACTGTTCATGTCATTTCTATTGGTTTCACTTCCTTTTTGGTGTTTATTAACTCAGCAGGAGTAAAAGTGAGTTATAATCTCTAAATTTTCGTTTTAGAAACTTTCGGAGACTCATAACTGAAGAAAGTCAACTTTTCTTCCTCACTTCCTCTTCAGATGCTCTCTGCTCCCTTTTAGGTTTTCTGTGCCCAAGGCTCTCTCGGTGTCCTCTGCTCTCTCTCGCCCTCTCTCTGTGGCTGCTTCACAGACCTGGGCTCCTGTGTCAGAGCAGTGGATTTCAAGGACAATTCCAACCCACCCATTCTGCCCTGTGCAAATTTCTTTACCCTTGTTCAGACACTCATGAGTTTACTGGGCAAAACAAAGATGTCGCTATCATGACTAAAGTGCTAAACAAAGCCACACTATTTCTAATAACCTCATATACATATGAAAGGTGTGCACTTATAAAGCAATACTGAAGAAATGATTAATTTTCATTATGGTGTTGGTGGCAATTGTGGACTATACCATGGAGTGACAGAAGAACAAACAAATCTATCCTGGAGCAAGTTTAGTTAGAATGCTCTTTAGAAGCAAGCATGGTGATAATAGTCTCACCAGGGGAGTAAAGAGGATGTGTACTACACCCACTGCCACTGTCAGAGGAGTTGACATAAAGACGAAACCCTAGGGTTCATAGTTGTAGCAATGATGATGGTCAACAGGGAGGGGGAGGGCAAGAGAAAGATGTTATTAGGGTTAGTGTCACTAGTCACCCAATGCAGTAGTTTGGCACACACACATATACACACACTCATCACCATTTAGTCAGGGAGTGGGGTTGGATTGGTGCAGTGAGTAGGGTCTACATCTTGGCCAATGGGGAAGGGAAAGAGCTTCAGGGAGCCCTGGGAGGTGGGGTCATTTTGGTGGAAGGGGGACATAGTTTGTTGACCTGTCCTGACTGGGGTGAGGAACATGGGTGTTGCCACTATAACTTACCACACTTGGTGACAGCAAGCATTGTTATACCACTGTAGGGTAAGTCCTCATCTTGATTACTACGAACATCCTAGTAGGCTGGCCTAAGCACTGGAGATGGACACCAGGCATGGTAAAGTAGAGGGTCTACCCAAAAGACAGAGTAGATTGACAGAGTGGCTGCAATGATGGGTTCAAACCTATCAGCTGTTGTGAGGACAGTACAGGACCAGACAACATTTTCTGCTCTAACTTATATGTAGCTTCCTTTGACAATTCATCCTGGACCTTACAACAAGGGGGCCTAAGACACCAGCTATGACCCAAAGGACAAGGAAGGATCAGTTTCTTGGGAAAATTAAAAGGTCAAGGAGAACATGAAAGTTTTCTTGTTTTAGTTTGATTTTTTTGTTTGATGTAGTAGATGCCCTTGTGGATCATTACTGTCTTTATTTCCTTTCAGGCGACAACTCTTAGTTGAGGATGGGCATCACTTGAGGAACAAGAACATTACATATAGAAAAATAATGATACTTAACAATCGGCTAACCATCCCCAGTCCGCTTACAAAATAGACAATTAAAGGCCCGAGAAAGGAAATTACTTGATTAATTGTACTGTTAACAAATATAATATTGTTAGTGCTGAAAAAAGGGAGGGGTTCAGTTTTAGATAATTATGTGTATTAATTTTATTTAATGGTATCTCCAGCAAATCACACATCTTTAGACCAGCATTTGAGAAGTAGGAAACTATAGTGTGAAAACAAAGAAACAAACATAAAAATGGAACTCACTGCCATCCAGTTATGGCTGACTCCCAGCGACCCGCTGTGGGTTTCCAGGGGGCCTCTGAGTCTGACAGGAGCAGAAAGCCAGTCTTCCTCCCGTGGAGCTGCGGTAGTTTCCACCTGGCAACAGGTGACCATGACACCGCCAGGGTCCCAGACAGTATGAAGAAAGCTAAGGCATTTTCATCGCATTAAGTTACTGTATAGCTCCTGAATCATTCCCAGTCCTTGTGAAAGGACCTGCTTCCCTGGCATGAATCGCTTCATATTCACGGCCTAAGTTTTAAAGGTTTTCGCACTGAAATGAAGTTATACGTATATGTATATTTCCTTGCATCGTGGTGTTGTGACCAGTGAATTGTAAATAAAATCCTTTGAATGGGAGAGTAAAATTTGGTTTTAAAAAGGGAATGTAAGCCATAGATTGGAATGGAAGCTTGGTGGGAATGCCTTTTAAGTGTGTATTGTAATTAAGGTCCACTGATTTTATTTGTGTATTAAGGGTGATCGAACTGGTGGTGTGGTGGTTATGCATTGGGCTGTGATCTGCAGGGTCAGAAGTGTAGGACAACCAGCAGCTTCTTGAGAGAAAGACTGGACTTTCTACTCCTGGAAGCAGTCACCTCCTCCGAAACCCACAGGGGGTTGCTGTAAGTCAGGGTTGACCAGATGGCAATGAGAATGGTGGGCAAAGCAGAGCGTGGATTTCCAGAAGCCTCTTAGTCTGAAATTTAAATCAAGTTAAAAATTGTTAAAAGTGGGAGATTTTAACTGGAAGCTGCATGAGTTACAGTTACATATGAACACTCCTTGCCACGTCTACTGTGAGAATGAAGACCATTCTCACCAACCAGACTGTCGACATTCCAGAGAATGTGGACATTTCCCTGAAGGGGCGCACAGTTATCCTAAAAGGCCCCAGAGGAACCCTGGGAAGGGACTTCAATCACATCAACGTAGAACTCAGCCTCCTTGGGAAGAAGAAGAAGAGGCTTCAAGTTGACAAATGGTGAGGAAATAGAAAGGAACTGGCTATGGTGCGCACTATCTGTAGTCTTGTGCAGAACATGATCAAGGGTGTTACACTGGGCTTCCGATACAAGAGGAGGTCTGTGTATGCCTACTTCCCCATCGACGTGGTTATTCAGGAGAATGGGTCTCTTGTTGAAATCCGTAACTTCTTGGGTGAAAAATACATCTGGAGGGTTCGCATGAGAAGAGGTGTTGTTGCTTGTTCCGTTTCTGAAGCACAGAAAGATGAGTTAATTATTGAAGGAAAAGACATTGAGCTCCTATCAAATTGAGCTGCTTTAATTCAGCAAGCCACAACAGTTAAAATCAAGGATATCCAACTGTTTTTGGATGGTATCTTTGTTTCTGGAAGAGGAACCGTTCAGCAGGCTGATGAGTAAGATCTAAGAGGTGTCCAACTACTGTCTAGATGGTTCCTTTAGGCTTGTCTGTGATGTTTTGATCCAATCCAATAAAGTTTATGTAGTGAAAAAAAATACATATGAACCTGGAATAGAACAATTTGCCTGTTTTGTGAAATGGTAGAATGCGGACAACTTTAGGACTTCTACTTGACCAGCTCATTCAGCAAAATTAAATGAATTTTCTTTTGTGCTTAGATAACTTTGCAATTATGTCTGTTATGGGACTAATCTATGTCAAATGTGTCAAAAGCATTCTGAAAGACACAATAAATTCAATATGGCACCTAGCTTAATTTGCAGGTACATAATTAAGTGGGAAAATATTGAAGATATCTTTTTAAGTGTGATTTCTCTCTGGAAAAAATTACAGTACTCTACTATGTATTTAGCATCTGTTATTTTTTGAAATCTTTTTCTATAATCCAAATTCCTTTTCTCTATTGCTTACTACAAATTCATTCAGATACAAATAACCTTGTTTTCACAGGGATAAGATTTTAGAAAGCTACCCGTAACTATTCTGGAAGATTA
Organism: Echinops telfairi; assembly: GCF_000313985.2. Taxonomy (NCBI): domain Eukaryota; kingdom Metazoa; phylum Chordata; class Mammalia; order Afrosoricida; family Tenrecidae; genus Echinops; species Echinops telfairi. The sequence continues at coordinate 30,106,966 of NW_022111300.1, read as the reverse complement.
AACAGACAAAATCCACCCCTTCCCCATTTAATATAAATGATTAAGTTGTAAATATCCAGTGGTAGGATTAATTTTGATCATCCAAACTCAATTAAAGTATTATTTTACAAATATGAGAGAATCTGACCCATACATTTATCTCACTGCCATTGAGTCAATTCTGATTCATTGATAGAAAAATTAAGGTCCAGTGATTTCATATGTATTGTCTGAATCTACAAAATAAATTCAAGATAGGGAATTTATTTTGCCTGCAAACATCATCTTGCCTCTCAAACTAGAAACATTTCAGCTTTATCATGAACAAAATCCTATGGCCTTAAACAAAACAATCAATCCCAAACAGTTCACCTCCTATGAACTTCCTGAGAGAGTTTCCCCTTCATTTATTCACAATCCTGAAAAGGGGGCAAAGTACAGTGGTCAGGGAAGGCTTTGCAGCTGACAATGTTGACCCCACATTAGCTAGAGGATAGTAGGCGAGTTACTTTACTTCTCGATGTTTGCATTTTCTCTCTACTCAAGTAATATGTATTCTGAATGATTAGTGAAAGGGTTAGTATTGATTTCACAAGAAAAATTACTTAACACCATACCTGACACAGTCAGATTGGTAGATTATCCCTTCCTGTTTCTTCTTTTCTCAAGTATATGATATGTCACTAAAACTGTAATATAAGCTTAATATTTCCATTTAGCAATGCTTTTGCGAAGCTAGAGAAAGAATCTGTGCTTAATAAAAAACTGTTTATTATATCATATTAAATATGTTACAAATATGTATTGTACTAATCAATAAGAATCCATGAGTGACTGACTTCTCCAGTTTTATTTGCCATTGAGAGAATTAAGGATTTTGACACAGGAGAATCAGATTGAGCCTCCATGTGTCTCCCCAGCTGCATGAAGGACTAGTTATTGTACTTATTTTAGTCACATGAGAGTAGTCCCTGGGTGTCCCCAGGATTTAGCGCTCTACTATGACGTGAAATGTGTTTTCTTGAAATCTACCTAGATGAAGTTCCAGATGAGATTTCAAGTCTTCCTGCTTTCTGAAGATCACAACCTTAAAAACCCATGGAGCAGTTCTACCCTGCATCGATGTCTTCATGGCGAGTGACACTGAGCTCAATCACAACTAACAGCAACGGCTTACATGAGATCTTGTATGTGAATGCATATGAACAGTAAAATGCTGTTCACACAAAGTAAAATCACTCTATTAATGACAGTTTTTCTTCTCATATAAAGGACGTGATTTGCATTAACAGACTTTTATACAGCATTAGGAGAACAAAGTGTTTAATCCAAACCAAAAGATATGAAAAAGGAACACGGTTGAAATTGTAAGCTGGCAGTCTCAGGCATTCTCAAATCACACGTTTGCCAACCATATTAAAGATACCACATAGGATCTTGTATATGTAGTACTTGTCAAGAAGACTTGCTACATATTTACAGGAGAATATTTCCACTGCATTCTGACAGTAGGAACAACTTGAAAATCAGCCCTTGAGTAAAACAAACCAAGAAGGGGGGAAAATCCCTCTTTTTTTATAACTTTGTTGGTGGGGCAAAGAAGTAATATTTATTTATGTTGATTTCATCAACACTTCCCATTAGGTGTTGAGATTATTTGTAAATTGCTTTACCACATTTATTCCTGTACTGACTGGGCTTTCTGCATCTGCTTCCAATGCAGGATTAGGCCTGATGGTTGGACCCCTTCTCATTTGGTCAAATACTTAATGGTTGTTTTAGGCTACAAGAGAGACACCCATCTCAAATGTAATTTAAGGAGGACAAAGACAGCAAAAAGACACAATGGATGAGAGAGATAATGAGCATGAGATAAACATGGCTTCTAAGGATTCAAAGTCAAGATTCTAGATAAACAGTGATTGGAACAAAAGGAAGTGTAACAAATTCGTGGTTGGTGGCAAATCAATACATTACAGTTACAGGTGGAAATACAGAGGTAGGAACGGGACCATAATTGAAAAGTCCGTGGTTGGGTTGCCTTTTTACAAGATTGGTCTAGGACCTTTTAAGCAAGGCAGGTAGGGCACATCTACTGGGCCTTGACTCATGATCACGCATGCCCTGCACTGTCCCTAGTACAGTGGTCTCCATCAAGGGTACACCCAGGCAAGCCCTTAAGAGAGATTGCCCTTTCTAGGTGGGCTGAAGAGGGGTGGAGCTAATCTACCCTGCAAGGTAGTCTTTCTGAGGGCAAGATTATCTATATCCTTGGTTAATGATCAGAAAAGTTTGATGGAGACAATCTATACGGGGGCTCCGCAAATGCATTTTGAGATATTACTGCCATCCATAGCCTTTGCAAACCGGGGTTCTCAGAATTTATGCTCGAATTTTCACCCGATTCACTGGTTCCCCACTTTCAACAAGTCCTGTAGCTTTGTTCCTTTGATCGGTGCCTGCTCTGAAGCTTTCTCCAAGTCTACATCTAAGCAAGGATGAGAAAGTCAAATGTGAAAATAGGAGATGCATCAAGAGCCCCTCTGTGTCTTGGACTTGTTGGGAACGTGGGTGGGATCAGAATAAAATCAGCTAGTTATCAAAGCTAGTCAGCCCAGTCTAGAAACCTGGAAGTCAAAGCAAGGTCACAGCCTTTGCTGGGAAGGAATGAACCAAGAAGAGTTAGGAAAAGTAATAAATCATTCAGGTTATTTTCTGACGTTGATGCATATTTAAGGCTGGAGCATGGAGCGAGAAGCAGTAGTCAGCCCTGCTGGGACATCCTGTTGGAGTTCAGTTTGTGTGTTTTGTAAAGCTGTGCTCCATACCCAATGGTGGGATTCAGCCAGTTCCTACCACTTTGGCAGAACTGATAACTAATTTTTTGTTGAGCTTGGCAAATTGGTTGTTAAAATGGCACTTATAATCAGGGTTCTAAGGTGAGTGGTTGGGGACCCACCCATCAAGGTAGAAATCACAAATTTACATTCCTTGCTGTTTTTTAAAGTTCATCTGCAAAAGATCTTTGTGTTAAGCCCAAAATTACCACAAGATAATATGAGTGAAGTATGCAATTCCTGAAAGTGTTCAAAGAGCTAAAAATACTGCCAGAACAATTGCTGTAAGTTAAGCAGAAGTGGAAAGGGGTTTTTCAAAGATGAACATAATATGTTCAGAGGAGAGAAGTCACTCACTGTTTCTAATATATCAAACACAATGGCTATTGTCGAATTGGCCAACTTCTAAAGGAATGGGCTCTGACTCCTACAGAGAGTAGATTGTTCAGGATCAATCACACAGCAGATGAAGCTCAGATAAAAGCAAAGACCATTGTGAGGACGCCATGCAAGAAGCAATATGCAAATATCTTAAATATCAGTTTTATTGTTTTGTCAGGCACTATTTAACATTTCTCATGAATATTTTATCACTTTTTATTATAACAAAGTCTAGTTTTTTATACCTCTTTTATTGGTCCCATAGCTGTGTAAAATAATGCACTACTTTTGGTATATCATTATTATACTTAAAATGGTCACTAGGATAGCAAACTGAATGTTAAATTATTTGAATCCCACCACTGTCCATATCTGCAAGAACTTTTTCCAATGGAAGACTTATTATCATTAACTGAAGTAAGACTGATGAGGGATTTTTTTTCGGCCTGGATGTTCTTTCCTCCCCTTTGATCTCCCTTCCCTTTTTTTGCTCTTTTATGCTTCCATCTGAGCCATGATGATTTCCACTCCGATAATCCCAGCTCTACTTTTACAAAAGAAACGCACCTTTGTCTCCCTATCACTTAGAGAAAAGGGTCTGATGATCCATCTCTAAGCAAAAACAACCAAAACA
>NW_022111300.1:30100465-30101529 GCF_000313985.2 Echinops telfairi | reverse complement strand
AGGACAATTTTATGGTTGGAGGTCACCACAACCTGAGGAACTGCATTAAAGGGTCTCGGCATTAGGAAGGTTGAGAACCACTGTTGTAAAGCATGCCTCAAAAACTGCATGAGACCTTCATTGAATGAGTTCTAGCGAGCGTCCAAGTGTGAAAATCATACTAAATGAATTCTATTTCAACCAATTTATACCAGAGCGCTGCTCATTGTCATTTGAAATAATCATCGTGAATATAAAACAATTGTCCCCCAAACACACATCTAGGATACGTTGTTAGGCTAGATAGGCATCTTGCTTTGGTGACCCAAAACAGTACCCGCACCTGTATATGTTCACTTTTGGAGGAAGCGATCTATCAGCTTGTCATTTAAGGATGAGTGACAGCTTAGTGGGTATTAAGGGCAAGTATCCACTAAATTCTACCCATCAACATCACACGGTAGAGACAAGATACTTCTTAAGAATGATATTTGAATACAATTGAAGTTAAAATTCTCATTCTTTGACAACTTCTAGTTATTTTCTTTTCTCTCTCTTTTTTTCCTCACCTGTGTTTTTCTTCTTCTTATCGATTGACTTATTGTTACTTAATTGTGTCTTCCCTTAATCACTTTTAAGGAGCCCTGGTGGAGCTCTTGGGCAAGTGAAGGACCCCAATTTTGGTGATTCAAACCCTCCAGCTGCTCTGAGGGAGAAAGAGAATGCTGCCTTGATCCCAGTAGGATTTACAACCTCAGAAACGCTATACAACAGTGGTTCTCAACCTGGGGGTCGTGACCCTTTTGGGAGTTGAACCACCCTTTCACAGGGGTTGCCTGACTCATAATAGTAGCAAAATTACAGTTATGAAGCAGCAATTAAAATCATTTTAGGGTTGGAGGCCACCACAACATGAGGGCCTGTATGAAAGGGTCATGGCATTAGGAAGGTTGAGAACCACTGCTGTAGAGGGTTGCTATGTTTTGAAATAGATCCCATTGCAATGGCTTTGGTTATGGGTTAATTGCTTTTAATTTTTAAAATAATGTGACTTTTACATTTAGTTTCTATCATTACTCCTAATA
>NW_022111300.1:30097757-30098769 GCF_000313985.2 Echinops telfairi | reverse complement strand
AGTACTGTGGTGGCATGGGGGAATTGTGCCTCCACCTCCTTATTGTGCTAGAAATCCTTTCATTGTTAACCTCTCCCCCATAACTAACATATCTTTTTATAAAAATGGTATGTTCTAAGTAGAATTTATTCTCTCTAAATAAATAGTGTGTTTAATACAACACTTAAATTTGTTTGTTTGTTTTCTTTCCTTACTACCCTTGAAAGAGCCTTCTGTATAATGTCCTATTGCTGGGTTAAAGGATTTTGACACGTTCTTACTTTTATATTGCTAATTTGAATACTCAACATTAAATATGATGGCTGCTCCCAGTTTCTTTAATAGATTTTGCTTCTTGGTTTTGGCATAGGGTTTGATCAGTTACTGAAAGGGCTAGAAGATGTCATAGCACATTTATAAGAGAATAAAAGAGTATCACACAGGCAATCGATTATGCTGAAATGAATTTATAAAGATATATCAAGAAGGTTTATTTACGGGATAGTAATAAATTGCATTCCACTAAACACAAATCGTGTGCATTTCTTTATTAAAGACATATTTGCATTATTGTCATTTTATCCTAACAAAGTCGTAAAGAAGCTGAGACGGTGGAGGCAACGTGATCCCAGAGAAACCCCTCTTGGAAGCTCCACAATCCCTTGAGACTCCTCATTTTCAATGAAACGCACGCAATATCTTTTGTTCCTTTCCAAAGTCTATCACAATTTTTCACTAGAGGTTGTGTGAATTAAGCTATATACATCCGGTAGAACAATACCAGGCATAAAATAAAAACCATATGTGTTATACACTTCTAGATTTCATTTGTTCATACTTTGATTAGTATTTGTATATCTATAAACATGATTAAATCTTGGCACTAGTTTTCTGTGCCATGTTTGTATGTGTGCATAATAATATGTATATATATTTTTTTCTTTTTTAAGTGATATTTTATTCTAGCTAATGTGATATAGGAGTATAGGAATGATATGCCTTTTGAAAATGTTGTAGGGAACATCATTCTGTG
>NW_022111300.1:30096556-30097657 GCF_000313985.2 Echinops telfairi | reverse complement strand
GAAGGTTGAGAACCACTGCTGTAGAGGGTTGCTATGTTTTGAAATAGATCCCATTGCAATGGCTTTGGTTATGGGTTAATTGCTTTTAATTTTTAAAATAATGTGACTTTTACATTTAGTTTCTATCATTACTCCTAATATCCATCCAATTTTATTTTAATTTTTCATTTATATTCAACCACTGATTTGTTGCATGATAATTTAATATTCTAAATTATAGTTTATACTCTTTTTCTCTTCTATTTTTGCCACTTTTGCTACTATTTGTGTGGTTTACATTATTCTTTTATCGACATCCACATGCCACAAATATGGCTTCTTGTGTTAAAATTTTTCCATAAGTTTTCTGGTGTCTGCTCCTTTTGTGGACTTTTACAAGCATGAACAGAAAAGTGATGCTGGTGTGAAAGGGGCCAATCTAATTCCACATAACTAAGACCTGCCCCCTTTGGAGTCTTCTTTCAGGAAACCATCAAGGGTCCATTTTTGTTCCATGAAGGATTTGCCCCATCATCATCTAACCTGACTGATTGATTCTCCAACATTAACTGTACAAAGTTAATTGCTTTAACAGCCAACAGGCCTTGCTGATTAATTTCTGCCTAAATGAAGGACCACACATCAACTAGTCTGAAACCCAAGTTGTCACTTTAATTAGAAGCCTCTCATCTTGTAACAGAATGGTAGTCAAGAAATCGACTGGCAAATTAAGCAATGTAGTTCCCTAAGCAGATTATATGTAAGGGTGATTCACATAATGCTCAGTGTGAAATACTTTATGTACCTGTGATATTTATTTAATTTTGATGAATCCTGTGTTTGAAAATAGCCATGTTTTATAGTCCCTAACTATTTTGAAGATTAATGAATACATACGTGGAACACATTAAGTCTTGGCCACTTGTATCTAATTTCACTTGTGTCATTTTCTTATGGTTTTGTGTGAAAATTCTTTACATGCGTATGTTTGCCGCCCTCACCCCCTTCCAAATAGATTCTGTGTTCTGACTCAACTATCAAGTACATTCTTTTACATAATCTGCTCACTTTTAAACGATAGTTGGTTAGTTCGAGGCAAGAATATACAATTTAGCAGGCAAA
>NW_022111300.1:30093862-30094816 GCF_000313985.2 Echinops telfairi | reverse complement strand
CTTGTAAAAGAGTAGCGTTTAATTCATAATCTACTTTTGGTTTATCTTTAAGAAGCTATGGTATGGATTTTGCACATGGCATGTTTCTTACTGTTATCTTCTTCAGCCCCTCTACCCTATTTTTCATTTCTGTTTATTTGGTCTTGCTGAATTATTTATATTTATCAATATATTTTTGATCATTTTGCTTTAGAAAGTATGGAGGTGATCACTATGCATTATTAGATTGAGTTTCATAAACTTGGCAGGCTATATCATCAAGTTCTTTAAACAGGTTGATGAATGCAGTCAAAAATGTAGAACTGGGTGTGTGTGCAGAATGCCAGGTCTCTACAATTAATGGAATGGATGAGAACAGTTTAATTCAATAATTTTATTTTTAGCCTGGAACTGGAATCTAATTTAGCTTTATGAACATGGCTCTCCACAAATGACCTTCTACCAGATGCAGCCATAACTTGCTGCAGTTGTACAGATAAAGCCCTGCTATTCAGCACACTGCTCCACGTGCCTCTCCTAGCATGTCCTCCTCGGTTCTTTCTCCCTGCAAAGAAATACCAAACACAACAGCAGTCAAAACCAAACCAAACCCAAAAACCAAACCCAAAAGCTCAGGGTTTAAAACAGCTTTAGCTAGAATTTGGCCTGGGAGAATAATTTGATATGAATATCATTATTAAAATTCCAGTGGATTTTTAGATTAATATATCTGCTGAGATGTAAAATTATCTGATTTATAACTATGCATTATTAGATTTGAAATGTCAGTTATTATCTCCTCAGCTTAATACTTATATTAACATATAATTTTATGCACCTTTGAGGGGAAGAAGGGTTAAAAAGTAGCACGGATATGAATTTGATGCCTACTATTACAATGGGAAATACAGTATCATGCGGAGCTGTGAATGTTGCCCAGCTTTGTACTGACAAAATCCCAGCAAGAAGAGACTA
>NW_022111300.1:30085235-30092159 GCF_000313985.2 Echinops telfairi | reverse complement strand
TGACCAGTTGTGGTGGACTTGCCAGAATCGACGTGTCCAATGACGACGATGTTGATATGGGTCTTCTCCTTTCCCATTTTGGCTTAGGTTTCTGCGATGGTTTTCACCGACACCTATATTCTGGCGGCAAACCCGTTGCGAAAAAGCTATGACTACTTTTTGTAACATTCTAAGTGACTTCCATGTGACAACCTTCCATCCATTCTTTTGCTTTTAAATTGCAAATGTGTGAAATTAAACGAAGGGAATTTGTCAATTCAGCTGTCACTGTCTTCAGTGTATAAAATTCAAGGTTAGCAAAATGCTACATGCTAAAGGGGCTTCTAATCTTTGTCATAAGCTCCTAAATTCCTGAATTTAGAGCTCACTAAAGCAAAGCAAAACAAAAACAACTAGTCGCCATGGAATTGTTTCAGCGCATGGAGGCCCCATGGGTGTTGGATCAAAACTGCACTCCATAGGGTTGACAATGCCTGATGTTTTCAGAAGTAGATCACCAGCCCTTTCATAAGAGTAAAGCTAATCTTTTCTCATGATTTATTTACCAGCATTGATTGAATTTTACATAAACAAGCCAATGAATGGAGGCTGAATGAAGATCAACTAAAGAATCCATTTGAAAGGAAGCTATCTGCTGTGGAATTGTCCCTTATAGCTACAGAGTTTTTCCAGATAGCGATACTCGTGTTAGACACACAGATGGTCAGCAAACATCCTCATGCGAGAGCGGATAAGATGAAGAGCAGAGCATAGCTTCCCTCCACCTTTTCCTTTTGCTCACTTCGACCATTTGGTTCTGTGATTTGACACACAGTTTCCTGATGCGTTAACATAAAAAAACTACCTCATCCATTTGCTCTAAATAAGATAATGAATGTAAAAACTACTGGCCTACTATTCATGCATAATGTACACTCTATAAATCACAGTCCTTGTGTTGACTATGATTAGTTTTTATTCTAATCCAGTCTCATTTTATAATTTGGAACCTTCAGGGAACAGAAGATAAATCGCAGCCTCACGCACAAATATCAAGTGCACTAAAAGTAGCAACTTGACCTCTTAGCTCTCTTAGAATTCTATTTCCACCACAGTATGCATTTTAATATTAGTAATTCTTTAAGGTACTAATACTGGTTTTGTTTTTAACAAAGAGTTTATACAGACACCAAGCCAAAACCAAACTCACTGCCTTCCAGTAGATTCCAACCCATGGACACCCTATAGGACAGAGTAGAATTACCCCTTCGTGTGTCTGAGGCTGTAAATCTTTATGGGAAAAAGCTTCGTTCTGCACCTGCAGAGTGGTTGGGTAGTTCGAATGATGGACTTTGCCATTAAGCAACCCCACAGGCTATCCACTGTATTACCATGGCTGCTGGCCTATACAAAGTAGATATTTAATAACTGCACATGTAATCAAAATGTAGAGAAATAACAAGCTCATTTTCCTTTTGTTGATATTTTAGGCAACTTCGTTAAGGGAAAAATACACAATGGCCAGACCCCTTGTCTTTGAGCTGATTTCAACTAATAGAGACCCTAAAGGACAGAGTCGAACTGTCTGGAAATCTTCCCCGGCTATACATCTTTACCAGAGTTGTAGTATCAAATTTACTGTTAGTAACAGAGTGCTGATCTACTATGCTTCCAGGGCTCCATTGTGTAAAGGAGAACTTCCTAAATATTAGGCAGGATTAGTTGCCATTTTCATAATTTTGAGGCAAATATCAAAAGCATTTTCTTACAAAGGTCCACACGGTTGAAAGGGGCAGCTCTGAAGCATTTTTTGGTAAAGTAGCGCAGTTGAGAGAGTGGAAGTGGAGCCTTTTTTGTGATTGAATATAGATGTGAGTAATTTTTGTTTTGACCTGTCCCAAGGCCTGCTCTGGGGTGATCTGATTTGAGGTCATTAATACATATGGCCCACCAAGACATTTGAAGAGTTTGGATGTCACATTGGCACTTTGCTGATGTTGACTTTTTTTCTACTACCTCTGGAGAAGCTCCACTGAAGGGCTTGGCGCCACAGCCTTTTCTGGTACAGTCTTAACAATGGATATCAATTTACTCCTTTCTCATGTATAAACTGTGCATCTCCGGATAAATGCCTGTATTACAGACTACTACCCAAGTTGTTATTAGTTTTGGATGTTGGCCAATATTTTGCATTCAGAATTTCATGTGGAATTTTGGAAGCAATGAAATCCCAACACTTACTTTCAAATTTCTGCATATGTCTTTCATTTCTAGAACATTTTATGTGTTTTAATATAACTTCAAAGCATGATGCTATTGTTTCTTGAAAAAATGTATTCGTATTAGTAAACCTCTTTAAAAGAAAGAAATTTGGCACAGAACACTTGGAAGCTTCCTAATATCCTAGAATAAGCAGACAAGCAGATATGAGTAGGCAAAAGGGGACTACATTGTGGACACTATATATATTTGGCAAATGATTTCTATAAGCAAATTTGTAGGTGCTGTAAGAATGTCCATGTTCATAACAAACACGTCCATGTTCATAATAGGCAAAAATATGTAAATATATTAGCCATAACCAAACACCAGCAGAGAATGCTTTGAGACCATAATTATAGGGGGCACCAAACTCAATTGGCCTAACAGTTCACAAAGACACTGTTCTATATCTTACTTTAATGAGTACTGACTGGGGTATTTGAAGCTTACAAGCAGCCAGAAAATGTGCAATTTCTGTTCTCTGCTCACGAAGAGAAAAGAATAGAGAAAGACATTAAAGGCACATAGAAATAGTTCTAAGGACTAATTGTCCCTGTGAAAGTCAGTATCCATTGGCCTGAGAATAGAAGAATTAGATGGTGCCCACCTACTACTACTAACCTCTCTAAAAAGAATTACAATAGAGGGTCCTGAATAGAGTGAGAGAAAATGTGGAGAAAACCTCATCATAACATTAATAGAAAGGACTAGGGTTGCTGATCTGAAAGAGAGTGATGGGACCTATAAGTCTATGGCCCTTAGCCACTCCTCAGACCTAGAACTGAACTCTCTCCCATGACTCCACTTTTAGCCAAACTATATCCAAGTTTATATGGTATATACAACAGCGCCAAGAAGGTATACACTAGTTAGAACAGTTAACCCACAGTAGAACAGTCAAGCAAAAGGTAGACCTGAGATATGCCTCAGAAGAGAGTGATAACTAGGATAGCATGACAATGATAGGAAGAGTGAAGCTCTACAGTGGGTGCTGCAAACACCCACTTTTGTTATGGAGCAAAATGTATATGCATTGTTACATGGAAAACCAGTTGCTTTGTAAACCTTCATTCAAGTATTAATTGTGTGTCAAATATACATATAACAGAGTGATTTGAGTAGAGCCAGAATACAGGTCTTCTGCTACTTAAGCTAATGTTCTTTCTACCATCTCTTTAGACTTGGGGCAGTGTTGCTCTGGTGTCTCTGTTAGGGTTGTCCTAGTAGCAAATATTACAGATTTATGGACTGGAGTGTATGACTTACTGGAATAAATGGGCTTGATGTGCTCTCTGTGTATGTGTGTGAAGATATACACAGAAAAACATGTAGGAATTCAGCAATATATGTATAATTAATCCACTGACATAAGTTACATTCTACAAGTTATGTGATTTTCTCCATATTCTTCTCTGCATTGTTTCATCATCATCCATACAAACTCTCTGTCCCTCAATTTATCATCTCTCCTTGCCAGCTGCTGTTGTCAAATTTATCTCATATAGATAATTATTTAAAAGAACAGAATGCTTAAAGCATAGTTTGAAGGCATACAAAAAGAGCCATCCAGTTTCAGTGGCTTCAGAAAGTCTGGATTCTTTGAGAATCGGAGCAATTCCTTTTCACAATGTCATTGCATTCAGCAACATGATGACACATTAGCTTAATACAAATGAAACTGCCACATAATTTCAGGACCAAAATTTGGATCTAGAATTTTGCATGGGGTCAAGCATTGAACCAATTAAAATTAGTGCCATTAATAAGACATCTCCAATACTATAGAAGCTTTGAAATAAATAGAATAGTTCTTAGCTTTTACTCTCTGGTGCAGGAGAAAACACAAATGTAATTGTGATATTAAAATATTTTAACAAGGGTGTAAAATTATTGTGTAATCCTAATTAGGCTTTTCTAACACTCATGAATACATTTGTAACCTACCCAGGAATTTGGTTTGTAATAACTCTCAGAATTCAAATGGTTTGGTTTTCTCTTTAATATCAGATAGTAGGCACGATGCTCATCTTTACATTTCATCTTTACCCACAAATGTCTGACATCTACATGGCGGTGAACAAACACATAAATGATTATCTGTGGAACAAAGCTAAATTAAAGGTGAATACCAATGGCAAATTAATGTGTAGTTAAACATGTTATTTATGATAGAATTATATTAAGAACATCAAGTCAGGCAATTGAGTTTAAATCCAGTGACCCCAATAATGTAACTAAAATTTAACTAAATTGTTCAGGCAATTTAGTTAAAAATCCAGTGACCCCAATAATCATTTCAGATTTATGTGTATGTTATTGTTCTTTGGTTTTGTTTTAATTAATGTGTGTTTTGTATTGTCTTTACTACATTATCTGCTGCATTGAACTGATAGACTTGGGCACTGAATTCAGGCATATCTGAATTCTTTATGTTCATAGAGCTACTGATTTTCTACGTGATATAAAACAGGGACTCAGTCTTTTAACACCCAAAGATAGCAGGAGCAGGATGAATGAATTGATTATGTGTGGAGCATAAAGGGTTATGAATTAAAAAGTATTTTATTTAAGTACAAAACCTGATAGTAAAACCCCACTGTGCTGAAAAAGACATCACCAAGACAGCGAACTTGCTTTGGAAGAAGAAAAGAAAAACCGTACCTGAAACAATAAGGTTTCAACAAGAAATTCTTTGCAAATAAAGTTTCTTGGTCACAATATTGCCTGTTTGAGAGTTTTCTTACACAATATTCTAAATCTCTGGTGATTTTAATGAATTGGAATTAAGAAGCATCAACATCTAGGTTTAGAATACCAATGTAAGGGGATTGTGATATTTGCATTGTTCTTTTACATAATCCTATTTCTCGGTGAATACAAATTTGATAACTCCAATGATCTGGATGCTGCTAGCTTCTCTACCTTCAATTGCATCATCACAGCACATGCAGTGAATAAAAGGAGTACTTGTTTTGAATAAAAACATATCGTTTTTGTTTAAAGCCTGGAATTTTTATCATCTCTTCATTTGTATGTCATTTTCCCCAGTGAAGGATATTCTGGTCTCAATATTGGTATAACATTGATATGATTTTCTATCATCTTCTAAATTCTATATTTTCATCACACTCAGCATTTAAATGGAAATGAGGAAAAGGAACAAAATATACTTTAAAGGCTTAAACTGTATGAGCCGGCTGGGGATTGCTCTACTACCCCTCACTGTGTGGCACTGGGCGTTACTCTGCTATGGGAAGCTAGACCTTTGGGTTTTCAAATCACATCAGGGTCACCTATGGTGGATAGAAATCAATGAAGGTGGTTTAAACATACTAAAATGAATAGTCTGGTTATCTACATCTGAAAATTAGCTTATGAAAACTCTATGGACCACAACAGAATCTTCTTGGTGTAATGCTGGACAATTAATTTCCCAGTGGTTGCAAAAATGGTCTTGGATTGACCACTGATTGTGAAGATAGTGCAGATGAGACAATGGTTTGTTCTGTTGTGCTGAGTTGTTGGCCATTCTACTGCAGCCTCATTGTCACCTTGAGGCTACAGCAACTAACAGCATGTGACTGATATATGACTTCTACTCTTCAGTTGTAAAGCCATCGTAATTGCTAAACAAATTACATCATCTTATGTCACTATTCTGTCATTTTGCTCTCAAATTGTCTGTATTCTAGTCCAGATGCTTTCATATCCTACCATCCATGGTATGTGGGCCATGTCTTCTAAGATTCCAGTTCTCACTGCAATTAGTACAGTGTCTACCATGGTCTGTGCTTCTTGACGTGCTTATTCTCAGCTAAGTCAGTGTGGCCTATTCCTTCTTGTGGCACCATTTCCATACCAACCTAGGATTAAAGCTCAAAAACTTAAATCCAATGACTTCCAAAAATACATTTTTAGTGGTTCTGTGATCTAGAGTCTATTTTAAAAATATTTATATATAAAAAGAGCATTGTGTTAGGCTGGGTAGACTAAAGAAACAAATCCAGGGAGACTCATCTGTGTATAAGAAAAAACTTTATATAAAGAGTAATTGTACATTAATAAAACATCCTCGCCCAGTCCAGATCAAGTCCATAAGTCTGATATCAGCCCATACATCTGAGATCAATCTATAAAGTCCTCTTCAGACTCAAGAGACACATACAATGACACCGAATGCAGGAACATCACAGGTCAGTGTGGGTGAAAAGTCTTATGGATCCAGGGTGTTGTAAGCATCTCAGCACTGGCAGGGGTCTCCACGTGGCTCCTCTAGCTCAGTGCACTAGCGAAGCTCCCTGTCTCTTGTCAGTTGCAATGTCTCCCAGGGAGTGAGCCTGAGTCCTGTCTCCAACAAGCTATTTATCTCCTTCGTGCCTCCAAATGAGGTTATCAAGTTGCGACCTGATTGACAGGCTAAACTCTACCCTTTCACTTTTAATCCTCTCAAATTGGCAACATATTATATAACTATCAACATCATTCAATCTATTATTTAAGAATCTTATTGCTTCATGTGTGAATTCTCTTCCAATTTTCTGGGGTAAATAACTTTCAAATGTTTCTCATGGTACCAATCAAGAAAAGTAGATAAAAAGATTACCTTAGGGATGTAGCTTGGCTGGTTTGCCCATCCTGGCATCATTATCTTGACTGTGATTATCAGAAAATGAATGGTGAGTT
>NW_022111300.1:30080885-30084847 GCF_000313985.2 Echinops telfairi | reverse complement strand
TTTCTTTACATAAAACTCTCTTATACATGAGTTGCTGTGGATTTATGTTTCTAAAGTACCTAGACTAATACAAATGGCAAATTCATTTTTGCTCAAAAATTAATAACTTTTATAAAATACTTCATACTTTTTCCATTTAGTCTTTAATTTTACTTTAACAATTGAGCAAATTAAGCAGTTGTTTGGTTTAATAAGAGTGATTATTTTGAAAAAATGTATTTCATCAAATATAAAAATAGCATGAGTAACATTATTCTAATATGAACTATAAACAAATAAAAATGTTGTATGCAAATAAATAATCAGAATATATTATGATATAAAAATGTTTCAGATTAAGTAACAATTTTTCATATATTGTGATGATTATTTACTACAAATGATCACTTATAGGATGTGAGGTTTATGTCATTTTGTTAACATGATTTCTTACTCTCACAAATTTATGAAAGATAGGTATTATTATGTCTTATTAAATATAGACAGTCCTCAGGTGAGATACATCCTATTTAATGGACTGCTTACTTGTCCTTAAGTATTATGTAAATTTGAGCTCACTATGAAATGATTGAACTAATCCCTACTCTGATACAGAAAAAATATTTTATCATAATCATTTTCACTTGCTGCTCATGTATCTTTTAAATGACTGAAAAGGCTCCAAGTCTTTTCTTCACTAAATCCAAAATTTCACTGCGGATCAACTCTGACTTATAGTAACCCTATCAGATGGAATAGAACTGCCCTTTGCTTTCCTAAGGCTTTAAATTTTTTTTTTTATAGGAGCATACAGCCCATTCTCTCAGTGAGGAGCTCAGTGGTTCAACTTACTGACCTTACGGTTAACAACCAACATGTAACCAACAAGGTCAACATGGCTCCCTTGTTTGCACAACAGCAAAGCATCATAAAAACTGTAGGCATATGTTCTGATTAACCTATGAATTTGACTCAAAGTCCCAGGTAGGAATAGATCGTATTCATAATGAGAACATTAAGGTTACATGACTTGTCTTGGACTACACGATTATTAATTGGTCAAGCGAAATTTCAAACCCCAATTAGTTTTCCCTCTTTCCTCTAAGCTCGTGGTTCTCAACCTGTGGGTCATGACCCCTTTGGGGGTCAAATGACCCTTTCACAGGGGTTGACTAATTCATAACAGCTGAAAAATTACAAGTATGAAGTAGAAAAAAAATAATTTTATGGTTGGGGGGGTCATGACAACACGAGGAACTGCACTAAAGGGCCGTGGCATGAGGAAGGTTGAGTCTAAGCCAAACTCCAGCTCTTGATCCTCCGTTAATGTTAAGGGGAACTTATCAAACTCCCAGCACAAAAGGACGGATGTATAACACAGTTTCATTTCCATTATAATTGCAATTCCCTTCAAAAGCCATGCTAATGTATTATTTTAGTACATGTCATAATTATTATTAAAAGTAATAAATGTTAATTTTTTGATGGAGGTAATTTCAAACCTACATAAATACCCAGTTAATTATTCAACCACATTGCTACATGATTGTGAAGCCAATTATTACAGATTAAATTGGTACATAATGGATTTTTTTAAATACTAAATCGAAAAAACCTGAAAGCCTGGTTCATAATCTTTTATTCTATGATACCATTTAACTAGAGATAGTAAAAACAGAGAATTGACTTTGAGTACACAGTCTATCAAAGGATCATTTCAGCTTCAACTACATACTGAATGCTTTACCTACCAAAGTAACTGAAGACTTAGTACCAAAGCTAGGTGACACACATTCTCTCTCTCTCTCATTTTTGCACGTTGCCAGTATGAACCCAAAAATGTCATTTTCCAAAGAAATGATAACTTGTGCCCAGGCTGTGTCTGAACAGCTAATCTCAGCTTGATCATGTTTGGATTGGGAGTTTAGTCAAGTTCTTTCATTCGTTTTTCACAGAATCGTGTAATATGTAAAAGATTTAAAAAGAAGAATATTTGCTTATCTAAAGCCAAGCCCTGAACCCACTGCCACACAATCAGCTCTGACTCACAGTGATCCGGATGGGGTTTCTGAGACTGTCATTTTTTTTATGAGAGCAGACAACCTCATCACTGGTTGTGTGAAATCAGTTTCCCTCTGGGTGTTTTATGGGTTACATTTATTTACTTTTCTAACTTCAGGAAATATTTTATATGCATATGAACAGGACAATATTTAGACATTCAAACACTGGTTTATCTCTCAAAGTTTATGGTATTTCTTTAAAAAAAATCATTTATTGGGGCCCTTGAAAGCTCTGATCACAATCCATACGTACATCCATTGTGCCAAGCACATTTGTACATATGTTGCCACCATCATTTAACTTCCAGCCTTTAGGTGAGCAGTGCCACACCTAAACCACAAGGCCACCAAGATTCCCTTGTCCTTATCTTCAGCCTGCTAATTAAAATAAGGACTTCAGATCAGCCTCATGTCATTTGCTGAGTGCTTATGGCAATATGGTCTTTTAGACCTCGTTTACAGACCCAGTTGATCCAAACGTCCATTTTTACCAAAGTCCACCAAGTGATTTTGATGCGCGTTAATATATGTGAGATGCTGATCCCAGACAAGCTGCTAGGATCGGAACTCTCTAGGACTGCCATTTTGTCCAGGCTATCACAAGTTCACAGCCTTTGACAAAGCACAGTCTTCCTCTTTCCCACTGGCTTATTTTAGTGAAAATGGTTGATTTTCTTCCCTGATCATTTTTGGTCTTCCACAGGTGTTGGATTTCCCTGGTTTTACTTTCCACCTTTCGTGCTGGCTGATGGTCTGTGGACAGTGCTTTTCCTAGTGCAAGCATTTTCCTTAAACATTATTTCAGGTCAGGAGTGTCTCTTAATTTATCACTGACTTTAGAAAGTAATTTATATAAATATGTGCTTCTCAAGATAATTGTGAGCACCGTTAGCTTAGGGACAGAAGAGAGACGCATCCTGCTGCACACTGTGGCATTTCTGTGGGAGTCCGGTGACTTTATGGGTCATTTCACTGGGCCGCTGACCTCAAGGTCAGCACTTTGACCCTACTAGCCACTTGGTGAGAGAACGAGAGAGCATTCTGCTCCCTTAAAGGTGTGCAGCCCTTGATACCCACAGAAACAGTTTTATTATATACTTAGGGACACTATGGGTCAGATTCAACATCACAGCAGTGAGAAGAGTTAGATAGGAATTTGGATATATGTAAATAATTATTCTCAATTTTTTTTTCATGGTACATCAGCCAAAGAAGGTCTCAAACGCTTTACTTCATCCTTGTCATAGAGATGGATGCTACTATTAGGAACCAGCTCTTCCTTGGTCGTATTTTGAGTACCCGAGAGGCTTAAATTCCAGGCAGATTCAAAAGAGAATGGAGAATGAGAGATATCATAGAAGTCAGATGGATACTAGTAGAAAGCAAAAATAAAAGTAAAAAAGTTATATGCATTTTATTGGCTACACAAGACATTCTGCTCTATGAAGCTTAACAAATTAATTCAAAGAATAGAAATGTCAATCACCTAATTGTGCCTCAAGTTACAATATTGAAGGATTCCATGGGTGGCATAAGAGTTACATGTTGGGCTGGTAACCCTAATCATTTCCAACCACAGGAGAATGATGGAACTTTCTACTCCAGTAGAGAGTTACAGTCTGGGAAACTCACAAGCAGTTCTGCCCTGTCTATAGGGTTGCTATGAGTAGCACTGATTTGATGGCCATGAGTCTAGTTTGGTGTGGGATAAATATTGAAGGATGCAGGAAACATCAAAATGTGAATGAAGGAATACATAGGATCACTGTATGTGTGTGTGTGTGTGTATATATATAAGCCAGTGGGAAAGAGGAAGACTGTGCTTTGTCAAAGGCTGTGAACTTGTGATAGCCTGGACAAAATGGCAGTCCTAGAGAGTTCCGATCCTAGCAGCTTGTCTGGGATCAGCATCTCACATAT
>NW_022111300.1:30012026-30080785 GCF_000313985.2 Echinops telfairi | reverse complement strand
AGGATCGGAACTCTCTAGGACTGCCATTTTGTCCAGGCTATCACAAGTTCACAGCCTTTGACAAAGCACAGTCTTCCTCTTTCCCACTGGCTTATATATATACACACACACACACACATACAGTGATCCTATGTATTCCTTCATTCACATTTTGATGTTTCCTGCATCCTTCAATATTTATCCCACACCAAACTAGACTCATGGCCATCAAATCAGTGCTACTCATAGCAACCCTATAGACAGGGCAGAACTGCTTGTGAGTTTCCCAGACTGTAACTCTCTACTGGAGTAGAAAGTTCCATCGTTTCTGATCAGAAGGATCCTGTCTGAAAAAAAGAATACCAGAAGACATTGCCTTTTGCTTTATTGACCATGCAAAATATTTGATTATGTGGATAATAGTAAACTCTGGATAAGTTTGAGCAGAATGGAAATTCCATTCTTCATTGTACTCAAGTGGAACAGCTACATGGTCCAAGAGGCAACCATTGGAACCAAACAAGAAGAAACTACCTGGAATACAATGAAGAATGGTGTGTGTCAGGGGGGTATCTTTTCGATATACATATTCAATTTTTATTCATCAGAGTAGCTGGTCTACTTAAAGAAGAAGGCAGCATCCGGATCAGAGGAAGACTTATTAACAACCTGCAATATGCGACGACACAGCCCTGCTAGCTGAAAGTGAAGAGGAAGTGAAGCACTGGCTGATGACCATCAGTCACTGCGCCTCTCAGTATGGATTACAACTCAGCGTAAAGAAAACTAAAATCCTCACAATTGAACCAATGGTGAGCAGCTTGATATATGAAGAAAAGATTGAAGTTGTCAAGGATTTTATTTTGCTTGGATCCTCAGGGAATCCCTGTAAAAGAAGCAGTCAAGAGATCAAGTGATTTATTACAAATTTTTGTACAAATCTGCTGAACAAGACATTACTAAAGTGTTGAAGAGCAAGGATGTCATGTTGCAGACTAACATGCACCTGACCCAAATCATCATGTTTTCATTCACCTCATGCATATGGAAGTTGGACAATGAATTATGAGGATAGCGGAAGAATGGATTCATTTGAATTATGGTATTGGTGAAGATCACTGGAAGTCCCATGGGCTGCCAGAGAACAAGGACATCTGTTTTAGATGAAGCACATCAGAATTCTCTTTAGAAGTGAGATGACAAGATTTTGTCTCATGCACTTTGGACGTGTTATCACAAGAGACCAGTCCCTGGAATAGGACATTATGCTTGGTAAAGCGGAGGGTCTGAGAGATAGAGACAAATCCTCAATGAGCTGAATTGACTTTGTGGCTGCAACAATGGGTTCAAGCATAACAATCAGTGGGAGGATGGATGGCTCATGGGCATGCAGTGCTCCGTTCTCTTGGGCATGAGCTTGCTATGTGTTGCCACCAACTTGATGACACCCAGCAACAGCAGCAATTGCGCTCATGGAGAACCTGCACATAGATCAAGTAGCAGTCCTTTCATCAGAACAAATGAAGATTACTTTGTCAAAATTGGAAAACATGGGCATTCAGGTAATATTATTTCACCATACTTATTCAATCTGTATGCAGCACAAATAATATGAGCATCTGAACTAACTGAAGAAGAATGTAACATCAGGATGAGAAGAAGGCCTTGTGATGTACCCATGTTACGTTCTTGCTTGCTAAAAGTTACTTTGAGCCCTTACTGAGGAATATCAAAATCTTTAGTGTTGATTAAACCTCAATATGGAGAGAGAAAAACTCTTCATAAGCAACGATATTACAAGTGGAAAAATTGCTGAAATTGTCAAGTATTTAATTTTGCTTGAATTGAGAATCAATGCACATTAAAGCTGCAGTCAAAAAACTAAACAATGTATTGTATTGGGTACATCTGCTACAAAAGACCTCGTTAAAAATAAGCATGTTACTTTAAGGACTTGACCTAAGACGTGGTATTTTCAGTCACTTCATACACATGGAAAATCAGATCAATGAACAGTAAAAATCAAACATGAGTGGATGCACATCGATTATGGCATTGGCAAAGTATAGCCAGAGAGCACCTTAGAAGTGAAAATGTCAAGGCTTCATCTCACTGACATTGACTCTGTTATCAAAAGGGACAAGTCCAAGAGAAGGACAGCATGCTTCATAAAATAGAGGGCCAACAAAACACAGAAGACCTCAATGAGATGAGTTGATGAAGTGGCTTCAACAATAGTTTCAAACACAGTCATGATTGTGAGACTGGTGTAAGGAACGGTGCAAGAACAACAACAAACTTCGTGGTTTGTTGTGCACAGGGTCACTGTGGGTGGAACGAATCTATGGTGCCTACCAACAACATAGGATTGTGGTGTTTTTAAACTGAAAGAACTCGCAGTAACAACGTTAGTAAAGCTTTTTTTTATTTACACTTAAGAAACTAAGGATTAAATATTGAACAGATGAGCTCAAAGTGTCATAGTTAGCTATTCGTATAGTCAGGGAGGCTCAAATTCTTGTCCCTTCTCACTATTCCATTTTATTTTACTATGTAAGACAATAACAATATAATTTGAACATAGTGATCATGCCTGATTGAGTATTTGGTAGACACTTCTAGGCAAAGTAAGATATGTGATTGTCTCTGATTCAATGATGTGACACACCTGGCCCACATTGGCTCCGCCAACTCATGTCAATATGGGTGAGTCAATCGAATACAATTCTTCTCAACTGCAAGTTGAGTAATAGAATATTTATGCTTTCAAAATAGCCATAATAGGAATATTCATGCCATGAAAATTGACAAATTCTACAAATTCTTTGCTTTTCTTTGAATTATCTACTTACTGACTTAGAACTTGTAGATTTATGTAGAATAACCCATCCTGGTACACAGACACTTGGTGTTCCTTTAGTTTTCTGACTTTTGCTTGAAAAAAATGAAGCAAGGTCCATGCTTTCTTTGGATGCTTAAGCTAATTTTTGTGACATTTGTTTATTTTCTTTATCCACCGCTGTAGAAATGTCCTGTTGATCATTTGTGCCTCTTCTTTGATGATCATATAAAGTTTTAAATTGCAAACGAATAAATACATTCCATTTAGTTTTCAACTGAAATATAAGCTCCTAGTTTTTAATCAGTACTTGTTTTCCCTATTGAGAATTAGAGCTTTTATCTGTTTAGTAATGTATATCTTTTAGTTACAATTAGTGAAATTTCTGACTCCCCTTATTAAAGAGGAAATCACAGATTCAACATTTAATTATATAGACATTTCTGAAATTTTTCTAGATCTGTGGAGTCTGAGCGATATTCTTGCTTTCCTAACTATCGTCCTTTCTAGTCTCAAATATTTGCAGGACCCATAAACCCTCGTCCAGTTCTTTACTTTCTGGATATTGTTCTGCCCAGAAGATCCTCCTTTATATGCTCTTGCCCCTAAGAAATAGTCCTCCAACATCAAAAGTTTGTAAATGTTTTAGAATGTCTTCTCTTATGGATGATGTACTCCAATCATTTTATAATCAAGAGAAATCCTTAGGTAATGGCAAAACCACTAAAAACAAAACAAAAACAAGGGTAGCATTCAATGGCTTTGTTAAACACCATTGTCTTGATCTTCTATTGATCGGAATGGTAGCTTCATGCCAGATGACAGAGCAAGGATTAATAAGGAAAAAATCAAGAAACTAAAGAGGACTTGTGGCCATCCGCTCTGATTTCCCAGCACCTGAACTTCTTTGCACATCCCGAAAGTTGAAGGAGGTGAGTCTGACACTTCAGGCTAGGAGAACTGATGAACAAAGGCAAAGCCCAAGAAAGCCATGAAGCCTCTAGGAGAGCTAACAATGAGCAAGGATTTCTGAAGCACAGGATTCAATATAAGAGAGCAGGCAAAGCCAGGAAATGGGAGCTAGCCAGTGAATTTGGTGACATATTGTTCCACAAAATGAGGTCTTTAAACTTTCATTTTATAAAGGTCCTGGGAATTCATATTGGAGGCAGTGAATAGACATTACTATCTTTTAATATTTTCATATAAAGGAGTGGATCTGAACTTTAGCATCCATTTTTCCCTTAGGTAAATCCATGAAAATTTCACAGGAGTAAAGAGATTTACCATCACTGGAGGGCTGCTTGAAAAAGAAATCATCATTTATAGAGAGGTCCTTGAAATCCCTTGCTGGAGATTAATGGACTGGTCATTGCAGAGAATAACCTAGTTCCAGGTATTGGATGCAGATGACCTCATAGTTCTTTCATCTTGGAATGTTATGGTACTGATTGCATTAATTAGAGGAAGATACTGTATAATGAAGCCTGTCAAGAAAAAAAAATTAATAGGTTACTTTAATAAGTATTTTCTGTGATTTGTGTTGCTGATATGAACAGCTATTATCCAGCTAAGTAATGAGCCACTAATGAGCATGTCTTTCTTAGATTATTTTG
Source organism: Echinops telfairi (assembly GCF_000313985.2). Classification (NCBI taxonomy): domain Eukaryota; kingdom Metazoa; phylum Chordata; class Mammalia; order Afrosoricida; family Tenrecidae; genus Echinops; species Echinops telfairi. The sequence continues at coordinate 30,076,351 of NW_022111300.1, read as the reverse complement.
CCCGTGCATAGAGGACCTGTACTGTAAAGGTGAGCAATGGTTTCTACAAGCAAATAATTTCCACAAGATTGCAGATATATAATAAAGGACCTTCAAAGAGTTCATGAAAAATGGAGTGAAAACTAATGGAAATATATGAACTATATACATGTAGCTTTGTGTTTGTCACATATCCTCCATCTGGGTCTGTATGCTTCTGAAACCAGTGTTTCCGTTTTTCTAATCCTTCCTGGAAGAATTACTATGTTTTTCCACCTACATGTGTCATCATAGCCATTTTGGTACCCTCCAGGAACACACATGGTTGACCTTTTAAATATTCTTTGAGTTTCAGGAACAAAAAGAGTCAAGATTAGGGCTGACAGTTGATGAGGTTAAGATTTTCCAACAAAATTGCCTTAGAACAGCTCTTGCTATCCTTAGAGAATCAAGAAGTATATTGTCATCATGGAAAAAATGTCCTTGCACAAATGAACTAACTTTTTTCCTCACCAGTGTGCTTTTCATTTTTCATTAAACTTTGTTATAATAAGCCCTGATAGAAGCCCCTTGTCGTTAGCCTTTTGGGTATCCCACAAACTGTCACCTTCTGAGATGACCTCTCTTCTTTGAATGTAACTGGCCAGGCAAATCCCATTGAAAAATATTGCTCAGACTGAATAGTGTTCTCTGGCTAGTATTAGTGCCATGAAGACTCTTCCTGGTTATGATTTCTTCCAAAAAAGTTTCTTGCTTGGTGTGAGTGGCGAAACAGGGAGGGTAAAGGGAGAATGGGTAGGAAAGAGGGAACCAATTACAAGGAACTGTGTGTGACCTCCTCCCTGGGAGACAGACAACCGAAAAGTGGGTGAAGGGAGACGTCGGACCGGGCAAGATATGACAAAATACCAATTTATAAACTATCAAGGGCTCATGAGGGAGGGGGGAGCGGGGAGGGAGGGGAAAATGAGGACCTAATGTCGGGGCTTTAAGTGGAGAGAAAATGTTTTGAGAATGATGTACAAATGCGCTTTATACAATTGATGTGTGTATGGATTGCAATAACAGTTGTATGAGCCCCTAATAAAATGTTTTTTAAAAAAATCAGTTCTTTTGGTTAGGCGTCATTTAAGCAATACTATTGTTTAACGTTTTTTTTTAAATGGTACAACTGAACTGTCATTTTCCTGTCAGTTCATAGCATTCTGGTGGCTTGTGTGTTGCTCTATTACTGGAAACTATGGTATTGGTATTTTGAAAACAAAACAAAAATAGAGTCACCAGATTTCAGTAAATCTTCCAGACTGAAACAGACTAGTAATAATAATTTAAAAATTCATTTTGAAGCACAAGCCAATAAAATCTTTATGAATAGCCACACAATTTGTCTGATAATAGTGCTAGAAGGTGAGCCCTCAAATTGGAAGACACTAGAAATGAAACTGAGGAAGAGTCACCTCCTCAAAAGTAGAGTTGACCCTAAAGACCTAAATGGAACAAAGTTTTGGTACCTTCATTTGATAGAGGCACATGACTCAAAATGAGAAACAGATGCAAACATTCATTCATAATCAGATTGTGGAATGCACAAAGTGTCAATATAAGAAAACTGAAAGTCATCAGAAATGAAATGGATCTATATCTAGGAATTAGAGAGCTGAAATGGACTTGTATTGATCATTTGAATTAAGTAATTTTATGGTCTACTGTGCTGAGAATATTGAATCCATGAGGAATGGTATCACATCCATTGTCAAAAGAAGATTTCAAAATTTATCTGGAAGCACAATACTATATGTGATAGGATAATATTTGCATACCTAAAAAGAAGATTGGTTAATATAATTATTATAGAAATTTATACACCCACTGCTAAAGACAAGGATGAAGACATTAAGGAATTCTATTGATTTTTCAGTCTGAGAAGGATGCAATAAACATTCACTGATAATTACTGGTGATTGGAATTCCAAAGTTGGGAACAGAGAGGAAGGATGGGTAGTTGGAAAATGTGGTATTGGTGAAATACATGTAGCTGAAGATGGCATGATAGAATTTTGAAACACCAACACCTTTATCAACAATATTTGCATATGGACCACAGAGCATACACAGGAAAATGGACCCCGTGTATAGGAAGAGACAGCAACAGCTCAAACAAGGCCAGAAGCCATCTGTGGAACAGATGATCAGTTTTTTTGCTTTTGTTTTATCAGTTGTTGTAAAATACTTCAGGTTGAAGTTGAAGAAAACTAGAATTAAAACAAGTCCTCAAGAGCCAAAATGATTGCTACAACTGAAAAATCATAATTACACGAATAACAATGAGTACAAGGAAGAAGAAAATGTTGTACAACTGATTGTGGTAATAATTGTACAACCCTTCTTGATGTGATTGAACTATTGAATTATATGACAAGTGGATGAAGTGCCAAAAAAAGTTTAAAAAATCCACAGGAATTTAGTGATCATCTCAAGAGCAGATTTGACACATTGAACACTAATGATCAAACACCAGATATGTTGAGATGACATCAAGAATATAATACTTGAAGAAATAAATGGACAAGTAATCCCATGGTGCCTTTGAATTTATGAAATCATTGCCTGTAGTTCACATGATATGACTTGGCAGCATCGTGGGGAAACCCTGCACTTGGTTGTGTGCTGACTCAAACCTAGAGAGAGCAGTAGAACTACCTCTGAGGGTTTCTTAGTCCTCAACTCCATAAACGCTGACTGCTCTGCCTTTCTCCGGGTGAGTGGCTGTTAGGTTCAAACTGCTGACCTTTTGGTCAGCCATCAAGCACTTTACCCACAGAGCCACCAGGGTGCCTTCACTGGGATTTGCAAGAACTGCATTCAAGTCTCTGTGTAGCTGTGGAAATGTACCCGAGTCTGCTTACCTTTTCCCGATTTTCCGTTGTTGGTTTTATCGGCGTCAATAATTCGCTGAGGATTTTCTCTGGTTTTCCAACTCTGAAGTTTTAACACTCCAATTTGACGATTTCCAAATAGTAATATAATCAGAATTTTTCTTGAATTCAATCTTTCTACTGCTTTTTTTTCTAATTATATAATGTAATAGATACTTATGCCTTTACATTTTTGTTTGGCCGATCCTACTTTTTTACTTCAAGTAAAAATACTTGAAAATAGTCAAATATAGTACAACTTCTCCTTCTCGCTTGTAAACACATCCTAAATGAAAGTGATTTTTCTCCTTCATACTACTACTATTATTATTTTAATAGAATATCATTGGCAGAGGATACACTTGGGAAATTCAGATCTGTGCTGTAAAGCTAGCCAGCATGTATGGGTCAATAGCAATTTTGCTTTAAGTTTATTAATTGGTACTAATAGACAAATAATCTAAATAGAACAGTAGAATTATACCCTAGTTATGGCTAGAAAATACCCTGTATTTAGTGGATTTATATACAGTGATAATTTTCATGAATAGACTATTTATTTTACCTTTCTTTCAGTTACTTACAAAATAGATCAATGTAGTTTAAAAAGAGAAAAGTCCTGAACTAGGCTGCTGATTTTCATTTAAATTTGACTATTGAGCTGATAGCTCCTCTTTGCACTTACCACATGAAAAGATCCTAGATTACTTGAGTTTTTTTCCCTCTTTTTGTAAGTTTATCTTCATTGCTTCAAATGCTGTACAAATCTGTTGCCATCGAGTGGTTTCTCTCTCGGCATGACTAGATAGGACGGTAGAACCACCACACAAGGGGTTTCAAGACAGTCGGTGTCTAAAGATGCCGACTGTCACATCTTTCCCCCTCAGCACGGTGGGTGGGTTCAAACCACTGACCTTTGGGCTAGTACTTGCTTAAAAACTGTACCACTAGGGCTCCTCTCCAAATGATGTGCACGCACGTTTCTTTCAGTGTCAATGATTGTAATGCCTCAACTGAAACACGATGTACTGCTGTGATTTCCTACAGCTCTTCTCTTTGGGTTACTGTGGTCGCTACGGAAAATGACAGCTTCACAGGTTTCCAGTATGTGTCCTTTGCACGAGTGAAAATGCCCACTTTTTGTGAAGTGAATCATTTTCCAGAGTCCCTTGATTTTTTCCCTTCCTCAGAAATCAGACTTCAAGCTATGTCAAAGAGTGTCCTCGTCTAAGATGTCGAATTTTTTTTGTTAACACTGGGTTCTCCAGTAATAACTCAGTCTTTCCAGTCAGCTTATAAAACTCTGAGAAAATAGAATAGAGACGAAATGATTTTGATTTTGCTCTATTGAGCAAAATAACCTTGACAGCTGCCATGGTAAGGCTTTCAGGAATTCATTAATCCTTTGTTCGCATTGATCCCAGCAGACTAGGAATTCTGACTAGCTGGGCAACGGACAGCTCATTAGAGTCTGCTGGATCCTTCTTCAACATCATTCACATACGCCAAAGGAAAAAAAACCAACCCCAAGCCTAGCTTTTAGTTGATTTTTTCCCTTTTTCCTTATTTTCATTTCTCTATTGGTCAGAATAATCAAACATCCTTTCTTAACACCTTCAGTATTGATAGCTATCTGCATCAATTCCTGCAGAAAATTTCCCAAACAAACTCACATCTAGTGGATCTCCTTTCAGATGAGATAAGTCTTCACTTTGTATTAAAATGCTCTTGTTTCCAGCCTTTGTGCTTCTGAGTCACTGCCACTCCTACATAACGAAAACACAACATCTAGAAATGTTGCTTGGGTTTTGGTTTTATTTGACTCAGGTTCTATGATACGGTTTTCGGTTCTGTGATGTGGTTTTCAAATATGCTGTTTAAAATCTCAGTCGATTTAGCAGAACACAAGTAGTATATTCAAGGTTGTGTAAAGGAAATGGCATGCAGGGCCCATTCTCATAAAACAGCAACATCAAATCAAAATAAAACAAACCCCCAGGAGCCTAAGGTCTTTGTCTTGCTAAGAAAATCCTAAGATTAAAATGACCCACCAAGTGTAACATGGTTCTATTTTTTATTAAAATAACAAATACATAAATTGAAAGACTCAGAGGCATGTGATTTAAAGGCCAGTCCTATGGGGGTAATGAAATCAAAGCAAAGAAGAAACATGAGCAGCTACAACCAACACAAGGTTTTTAAAACTGCCATGCACCCCAGTGATCACATTATAGGAATCATCCATCAAGGTTACCACGATATAAACCTGTCTCCTGAATTTTCTCAGCATTGTTTAAAATGGATTACTCTAATCTATAATTCTAATAGTAAAATCTATAGTGTCAATAGCATAACTATTATATTTACAAATGCAGGAGCCATTTGTTTATAAAAGGCAAGCAAATTTCACATACTTTTTCTGCAAAATTGTAATCTAGACTCTTGTTGCTACTCTGTGGAGTTGATTCCGTTGTGACTCACAGTAATCTTACATATGCGAGTAGAACTACTGCATAGGATTGCTTGGGCTTTCATCGGGACAGTATGAGATCGTTGGCTTTGTCTTTTCGAAGAGTCCTTACCTGGGAGTAGCTAAGTTAGTAGCTAAGTAGCTACTAAGTTAGTAGCTAAGTACCGAAGCAGGGAGCCACTCAGGCTCCTTTAATCTAGAATGATTGCACCCTAAAGCTTAGTCCCCAGAGCTCTGAGAACACCTGAACTCTTTTGAAGAGCTCAAGACTGTCCTAGTCATTGTTCCAAGATGTTATTAGCCTTGGTCACGGCATTACCATGTGTTCTGATGATAGAAAACTAAGGATGAGTAGAACACCTGGCTTGATTGCAGAAACCAAAGCAGTGACACGTAAGTGTACTTGTATTTGGGCGGTTCATCACAGTCAAGCAATTAAAAAAAAAAGTAAGAAAAAGACAGTAGAAATTAAGAATGTCAGTGATGAAGCAGTACAATTTATTGTGCTAAATCCCCACCTTTGAGTGTTCATCTCTTTAATATTCTGTTGACCCACACAAGGCCTGGTAGCATAGTGTGTTTGGCAAGTTCAGTGGTCTGAACCCACCAGCTGTGTCTAGGGAGAAAAGTGCCACTTTCTATTCTCAGAAAGATTTGCAATGTTGGAAACGGTCCAGGAGAGTTTTATCCTGTTCTATAGGATTTCTATGTTGGTGGAAAATATTAAAACTACCATGGATGTCAAAAGCACAAACAAATCTGATTTAGAAGAAGTATAGCCAAAGTGTTTCTTAGAAATCTTGGGATGGCGAAACTTTATCCCAGGTACTTGGCACCTGTTAGAAGAGAGCAGTCTTTTCCCCTGCTTTTATTCTTTACCCAGCTGGTGTCCTCTTCCAGGGACTGGTCTCTCCTGGCAACAGGTGCCATGTATGTGAGATGAGGTTTCTCAAAAGATGGATTGGCGCAGGGATTTCAATGATGGCCTCAAACATAAGAATAATTGTGAGGATGGTGCCGGACGAGGCAATTTTTTTTCTGTTGTAAATGGGTTTCTGTGGGTCAGAACTGAGTGCATGTCACTTAAGAACAACATAAGGGCGCTGTGAGTTGGGATCACCTTGATGGCAGTGGGTTTTAGCTGGAATGGCACACATAAGGACATCAGTAGCTTTGAGGAATTCTTGTGTCACAAGTGAAACTAGGAGGGTGTTGAATAGAACAATTTTATATTGAAATCATGACTGACAAGCTGTGATTGTTCGTCAGTTAGTATTTGGCAGAAACTTTCTGCAAAGTTAATTCCATCCTTCAAGGAAATTAATAGTACTTATAACCAAGGATGTTTCTTAATTTATAATACATATTTTAATACATATATGTGAACATTGAAGAAACATTACCAGGTATACTAAAGCATTATCAACATAAAGATATATTGATAATAATTTGTTGATTCATGCTACAAAGCAGGATCCGTTGATTATTTTATATAACATGTATGAACCATTCTATGTGCTAACATTTTTAATATGATGGACTTTAAAGGGGTGACTTCATACTGTGCATTGCACTCCAGTCAGTTGTTCATAACCTGGGGACTGTCTATATTGTGTAATCAAAAATGTTAACAGTTAGAAGATCAGCACAGCTGAATATTTTCCAAATGATCACTGTATGAAGTTACGAAATCAGACCTGGATAAAAGGCCCAGTCAAAGTGTAAGGGACAGAGATGGATGCAAATGTAAGACAGTAGGAAGAGTTGATTCATGTGGTTTCAGATTGAGCCCTGCAACTCTTGTGGTGGTATGACAGCAAAGAACTTACACCATTATCTGAAAAGGCTATTGAAATACCCATCCATTTATCTTCCAATATCTTCAATGACTTCAATGAGGCAGGATATTGAAACATATTTAAAAAAAGAAGCAGAAATCAGAATCTAGCATTCTTCTATCTGGCCAACCATTATTGAGGTTTGAGACTAAGTAAAACAGCATCATTCTTCGCACTAAGGGGAGAAGTGTACCATTTATCTTTCAGAAAATACATTTGTACAACATATAATAGGTTTTACACTATTTTAAATAGTTCATATGATAAAATTTTAACTTTTAATTTTGTAAATATCAATAGCTATAGCCCATATTAGTAAGGTTTTAGTGGCTAATTCCTCCAAAGATGACCATCTATTTCTTCTTACTCATCTGTTCATCTGGAAACCTAACTGCAGTCTGTTCACCATGGGCGATCCTACTGGTGTTTGAAGTACACAATGAATAGCTTCCAGCATCACAGCAACACACAAGCAACCTCAGTACAACAAAGTAACAGAGGAGAGAGCTTTGGTGGAAAAGAGGGAGATTTCTAAGGAGATGGATGAGCACAGGAGTGGCAGCAATGGATGCAAACATGACAGCACTCTGGAGGATATGGCAGAACCCAGCAGGGCTTCATTCTGCAGCAGCTGGGGTCACTGTGAGGGGGAAGCCACTCAATGGCACTTAACGACCACCACAACATAACCCACGTAAGCAAAACTCCTTGAGAGTGTTGAGAACTGGTAAAGCATAAAAGGATCCTATCCCCAAGACACGGAGAACCATTGATCTAGAACCTTGGTCTTTAGTCCCATATTTTCATATGCAGAGAAAGGTGGATAGCTTCTTCTATTCTTGTTTTTGGTTTTCTTATAAAACCTACAAGAAAGTTATCTGGTGACTATTGTCTCAAGAACCTTCCAAGCTCTCTGTCACTAACTCTCACCCTCATTTCCAGTGCCTTCAAAGGGCCTAGAATCTTGCCTACCCTAAATCACATATCCTTTTCCTGATTAGCATGAATCAAGGAACATAGAATGGGGCAAACCCTGGGTTGTAAAATACAACCCTATCTAGAATTAAAACATGCATTAGAAATATTCCGTTTTGGTCAGCTTCTGCTGGTAGAGACTCCTGCATGATTAAGGAATACCAATGTGGATCACAGAGGGTATGACAGTCTTCTCCTGGGACCAAGTCCATGAGTTGATAATTCAGATTCCCTTAGATGTGAGTAAATGCTTGGGATTTGTGGAACATATTTATCTTTCCTGTCCAAAGAACATAAGCCTTACTTATTGGGGTGAATGTTCCTTTTTATCCAGTTTATATGTGGTTTGTATTTTACTATCCTGAAAAGACTGATGCATCTATAAAAAGTTCCCTTGGGACAAGCTGCCTCTAAAGCTTGTGCTCTTCTCCTATGATAACCCACCATGTCCGACTCAATTCTTCAATTTACTTATCAGCGACTTGTTCCCTTATAATTCAAACTGCATTGATATCTTTTGCCTCATGATTTCCTAGATTGTATCAAAAGTTGTTAACAGACTCCTTTCTGAAAAAGCAGCACAATAAATAAAAACCTACCTATAATCTGTCCACCAGATAACTGCCTAGCTTTTTGCCACCAAATAGTCATAGACTCTTGTTGTTAAACTTGCAGTGTCTCTGGATCAGTAATTAAATCTGAGTTCTTGCTAAAATTTTTAAAAAAGTAATGAATGTTTGCATTTTTCTCAGAGCAATGTGCTTGCAAAATTCTACATACATCTATGAATAGATACCTTGGGCAAAAAATAACATCAGCTTGAGATGTACCAAAACTTGTATTAATTGCCCCATAAAACATACTCTGTTGTGCCTTATCGCTTAAATTAGGTGAAGTTTCCAAGGCAACCTTTGTGTCCTATAATATCACAATGGCTAAGACGTGCATTCTAAATCCTATGCCCCACTTACAGAAAGGCTAAGAGAAAAGCTGCACAGAAATCAAGCGTGCTCACTGCTGACCCTCCGGTGCGATCCATGCAGTAGTCAGTAACAAACGATGTTACAAAGAGACCAAACCAGGTTAGCTACTGGTTATTTTCTGTAAAGTATTGAAAGTATAGCAAAGGTTTTCTGTGTGGACAATAAAGTTACTTCACAAGCGAGCATGAGGACATGACACTTTGATTTCCCCTATTGTAGGGGAGGAAAAAATTATTCCTGATACACCTTAGAGCATTGAGCTTGTTCCTCCATTGTTTCTTAATTAATTTTTCCATTGTCTTTTGTTAGATATCAAATGATTTACCAGTGGGTATAGTGTTTTAAAGCAAGGAGGCTACTTTGAGGACTAAAGGACACCTAACCCAAGCCTCGGTCTTTCCATCACTTCATCCACACGTGCATGTGGGTGTGGGGGTAAGGAACGCTGAACTGAAGACGACCCAGTGAATTTGATTGGTGGGGTTGGCGACAAATGCAGAAAGGACCATGGACTGTCAACAGAGCCAACACATGTGTCTTAGATGGAAGACAGCCAGAATACTCCTCGGTGGCAAGAGCATCTTATATACTTCGAACATGTCAGAAGAGACCGGGTCCTGGAGAAGACACCATTTTTGATGTAGGAGAGGGACAGCAAAAAGGAGAAATTCCCTCATCGAGATGGATGGACACAGTGGCTGCAACAATGGCCCCCCATAAGAACAGAGGTGAGGACGAGCAGCACTGGGCCGTTTGGGTTTGCTGTTCAGAGTCACTGTGAATCGAAGTTGACTCCATGCCAAATGCACAACAAAAAATACAACCAGGTGTCTTACTTCTTGATTCAAAAATCTAAAAGTTCATCATGTATTATGCTAAGCACAGCAATCATGGTAATTCTTTCTAGCTGCTATAACCACTGAAAACAAGCAAACGAAATTACTGGATTATTGGGAGTTAGCAATGACTTGATAACAGTGACTTTATTTATTTGTTTGTTTGTTATCACTATGAGGCTTTATTTATAGTTATGACACTGGAGAATACTCCTGGGTTGCCTCCCTCCCCCCCAAGGTACTCATGTTCATCTCGTGAAATTGTTATCCTCATTCTATGGTCTCTACTCCTGTAAAGAGTCACAGTCTCTGCAGCCCACAGGGGCAGGTCTTCCCTGACCTGCAGGGACACTATGAATCAGAATCCACTCACTGGCAGTAGGGTTGGTTTTGGGGACAGTTACCATAGAAGTGTGGGTAATCATATGAGTAGAAATGAAAGAATCATTAGGTTTTAATCTGCTTCCTTATTATCTGGTGACCTATACTCTCAAATCTCCACCTGCTTTCATTTCCAATGTTAGAACTGGGGATTAGATAATCCAACAGATGATCCCATTTAGAAAAGTAGGCAACTGGAAAGATTGCTGTGGTATTTAGGCACTACTGAGTCATTTCTGACCAGAGCAGCCTTGAGTGCAACAGAACAAAACACAGCCGCCTTAGGGTCATTACCAGGTGGGAGCCCATTGCTGTGTGTACTGGGTCTTCTGGGGGGTTTTCGTCTATTTAGGTTGAACGTCTACAAAACACGATGGATTTCTCCAGGCATTGGTTTCTCTGGAAAATGTGTCCAAAATCATATTGCTTCTAAAGGATGTTCCAGGAAGATTTCCTCCAAGACAAGGTTTGTTGGTTGTTGTTTTTTTTACTCTTCTGACAATCTTCTACTCCTTAGAAATTACAAAATCCTGTTTGCCAGCTATTCTGAAGAGCCTTATGTTAGGCGTTACGGAGGTTGCATTATTTACACACACACACACACACACACACACCACAGCTTCTTTTGATTCTATTCTGACTCAGAATCCCATCTCTATCATAGTAGAACTGTGCTCTATAACATTGTGTATGCTAGATAATTTGAAAAAAAGATCATCAGACCTATCTTCTGAAGTACCTCTAGGTAGACTTGAACCTATAACCTTTCAGTTAGGTGAGGACATCACCGAGGTATTCTATTCCATGATTAGAACAAGTTTTTTTTCCCTTCAAATGTTTATGATTATTGATCATCTACTTTACTCGTTGAGGGACATGTTTTCTTCAGACCTCACAGAGTGGAAAAGCTGCCCCCTTTTCATGGAAGGATGGGGAGTAAGGGGTGGTTTTACATTTTGCATATACAGCTACATTCAGATTGAGATTAGGGAAGTAGATTACTCAGTAAAAGGTGTTGAGTTTCTTCTGATCATTTGTTTCCAGTCCATTCCATAAGCCAGTGATGACTTTCAGAACACTTTGGAAGCACAGTTCTTATTCAGGCTTTACTTATGTGATTTCCCCCCTGTACTAGGAGGCAGTCACTGTGGAGCCCTCTAAAATAATTATTGAGAAAACTCTATTTGAATTAGATCTTTCCCTACATAACTTTATTCAAATGAGAATTTTACTAGTCCTATGTTATTCAATGGCTTTACAATCCTAACTGTCCATTTGATTTCCAGCCATGGAATCTGGTAGCCACCAGTCACCTACTTGGTCTTGTGTCCTTGAAATATAGCTAACGCAAACCGAGATGTGACAGCAGTGTAAAGTACACCTTGAAAATGGTCTCTTAGTATGAAAAAAATAGATATCAAAAATGTAATTTTACATTGGTTGCATTTTGAAATAATATTTGTAAAAATGTAAGTACAAGATCATATTAAAACTAACTCCATCGGTGTCTTTTCCCTTTTGTCATATCTTATTTTTGTTGTTATTCTTGAGAGTGTGCACAGTAGAACATGCCATTCAATGATTTTTATTTGTACCATTCAGGAACTTGGGTTCAGTTCTCTGAGTCATCATCATTCTTGCCCACCTCACTTGAATTACCCCTCCCTGTACATTCACTATGGAGCCCCAGTGGAGAGGGGCTATTTATTGGACTGCCGACTGCAAGGTCACGTTGAAACCACCAATGGCACCCCAGGAGAAAGATGGGGCTTTTGACCCCCCTAAAGAGTTGCAGTCTTGGAAACTCATAGGGACAGTCCTACCCTCTTATAGGGTCAGCATGAATAGGCATTTACAAACTCACTGCCCTCTAAGTTTCGTCTGGGCAACATTTTGAGTTGCAGTTCTCAATTTGATGACCTATTTAGATTTTAGAATAGAATAATGTTCAAGGTAGACGTAGACACTTTGTGCTAGTTAAGTGAAATGATTGTTTGGCTTTAAGAGGAAGTTAGGGGGTAATTTTGGCTTAAAGTTTAAAGCTTATTTCAGGACAATAGTTTCAGAGGTTGCCCCGTCTCCATGAGAAAGTCTGGAGACTGGAAAATTTCAAATTCTAGTCTGCGCTTTCCACTTTATTCTACAGAACCTGAGATTAAGATGTTTAGGAATAGTAGCCAGACATCATCCAATGTTCCTGGTCTCATGACAAAATAAGGGGTTCTTGATTGGCCAGTTGTGTGATAGATACATTGACAACAATGACAGCAAAAAAGCAAAACAAAAAACACAGCTGCTGGGAATGTTTATATATTGTCAAACATCTCCAGAGATTTGGTTCTTTGAATTGGAGCTTTAGGGTCATGAATTCATGGAATATTCCACTTAATTAGCCTAGTAGCTTGTTTAAGACAGTGTTGCTTGAAACAGTATTTCTGTTATACATCCTAATGTCTTACCTAGTGTCTGGGGTATTTAAAATTTGCAAGCAGTCATTCAGGGGTAGCAATTGGTCTCTATTCACCTGGAGTGCAGAGGAAGGGAACTTAGGAATAGGAGGAGGAGATCCAATGTGAGACTAATTACCTCCCTGAACAACTGCTTATTTTGAACACTAGAAATTTTTACACTTAGTTATGTGGCTTGTGTTATAGTTCCATTATTGCATTGGTATGATAGTAATTCTCCAAGTAAGGTAAACATTGTCTGGATGCTTTCCTTTCCCTTTCATATGTTGAAAACTCATCAATTATTCATTTCATTTATCTCTGTGTGATAACCCAAGTAGAGACACTGAAACCTAACACACCCCTAACATCTCTAACATTCTTCCAGGCTTGCCTCAGAACCACCGATTCATTAGGCAGATGAGTTCAGTTAAAAAACTCGAGGATTTAAAAAGAAAATAATCAGTGGAAAATTCTTTAGGTATTGGCTGGATATATTCCAGCATATTAACTATACACATAAAGAAAGCCTTAATGTGATGTTAAATACCATCAAGTGTTAGTAGGATGTCCTGTCCATCTCACATCTTATGTCGAGAAATCAACATTGTCTTACATTCAATCAACAACCTTAGAGAAAAAGACTAAAACAAAGCAACACATATTTAGAGTAGATATAGTGATGCTAACCACGGTAGTCTCTATGTTTCTATTTAAGAAAATTAGTATGTAATGCACAGCTGATTAAGTCAAGATATAGTTTTGCTCCACTCATTTGGCACCCAGAGAACAGGATCAAACAAGATTGTGTTTGCAAGGATTTGAGTCAATCAATACCGATTTTAACTCCAAAAATACATAAACATTTTATAGGTTCACTTTATTATATTAAACCTGAATATGTCTCAACTAACATGCCATGAAAGTATTATCAACTTACCTTCTGTTATAGATAATTAATAAAGATATTACTATAGATATTGCTATGCTTTGGAGTGATTTACAGGTAATTTAAAAACACTTACCAAAACAATATAAGATCTGCAGGTAATAAAAATATGGGAATTTCTACTTCAAGTGAACTTTTTTCTATTTTTCCCACATACTTAAAATGTAATTTTATTAACTCTAGGAGAAAAGAACAAGATAAAATTATACATAGGGCATAGTGAATTAACATAAAAAATTTAAACCAAGTGGTAACTTTTTTATGTCTTAAATTATTTTTACATTTAAATAACATGCATCTTATAGTCTTAAAATATTATTAAATTCAAGTGTCTGCATGTTGAATTTATTTTCAAAGAAAGACACATAAAGATATCTTGTGTCTAATTTCTATCCCTTCAGTTAGTAAGATAAGTACATAGATATATAGATGGTATAGATGATATCGATAGAGATAGAGAATTATTCACATACTTCATTTTTATAGGCAGGTACCATTTCTCTAAAGGAAGGTTTTATTAAGGTGAGCTGCAATATTACTTTCCTTGGCTTAAAAGTGCTATAAGGATGTCAATACCAGAATAACCCACCCCCACCTCCCTGCTATCAAGACAATTCCAACTCATAACGCTCACAGTTTCTGAGATGCCACGATATTAGAAAGCCTCATCTTTCTCTTGCAGAGTGGCCAGCGGTTTCAAACTGTTGACCTTGTCATTAGGAGACCAATTTGTAGCCCACTATGCCACCAGGGTTCCTTGCACAGAATCAACAAAATAATTGGAACTTTAAGTTTTCTGGTTGTATCTCCAGGGTTCACAATTTGTTTCATCTTGTGTCATGTTAGCAAAACATTCTTTTATTTTTTATATTATGAAATATTTATTTCTGATTACAGATAAATGAAATTCGTGGGGGGGGGTTGGTCGATATATTTTTTTTATTAATCATTTTCTTAGGGGCTCATACAACTCTTATCACAATCCATACATACATCAATTGTGTAAAGCACATTTGTACATTCATTGCCCTCATCATTCTCAAAACATTTGCTCTCCCCTTAAGCCTCTGACATCAGCTCCTCATTTTCCCCTCCCTCCCAGCTCCCCCCTCCCTCATGAACCCTTGATAATTTATAAATTATTATTTTGACATATCTTGTCCTGTCTGATGTCTCCCTTCACCCACTTTTCTGTTGTCCGTCCCCCAGGGAGGAGGTCATTTGTAGATCCTTGTAATTGGTTCCCCCTTTCCAACCCACCTGGCCTCTACGCTCCCAGTATCTCCACTCACACAACTGGTTCTGAAGTGATCACCCGTCCTGGATTCCCTGTGTTTCCAGTTCCTATTTGTACCAGTGTACATCCTCTGGTCTAGTCAGACTTGCAAGGTATAATTCGGATCATGATAGTGGGTGGGGAGGAAGCATTTAGGAACTAGAGGAAAGTTGTATGTTTCATCATTGCTATATCTCACCCTGACTGGCTCATCTCCTTGCTACATCTCACCCTGACTGGCTCGTCTCCTCCCCAGACCCCTCTGCAAGGGGATCTCCAGTGGCCTACAAATAGGCTTTGGAATTCCACTCCGCACCCACCCCCTCATTCACTATGGTAAGATTTTTTGCATTATTTACAGTGCTGTTTCAGAGTCATTTTATTAATCAAATAAGCAAAGGAATAAAATTGGGCAGGGACAGAACTGAAAAGAGACAAAAGCTCTGTAGCTCCTGGCCTTTAAGATAGCCAAAGGGATATTGAACAGTGACCCAGTGCCACATGCTGTAATTAGTCTGCAGTTACAGACAGTTGTAATACCATTCAGGTACACTTTCCCTTATTTTAGAAGAGACCATCATTAGGCACATTTTCATACCACTGTTTACATCCAGCTTTTTCCCTTGCAATTTGGGAGATGAGTCTCAGAAAGAGAGGAAATGATCCACATTTGGTGCTGGTGAAATTGTGACACAAGGAGAACGACTCAAAGCTACTGATGTCCTTATGTGTGCCATTCCAGCTAAAATCCACTGCCATCGGGTGACTCCAACTCACAGCGCCCTTATGTTGCTCTTAGATGTCATGTGCTCAGTTCTGACCCATATGTAACTGTCCGAAGAAGCCATGTAAAAGTAAGAGAATAGAGGGGAACATAGGATTTTGGAACACAACAAAGCTAATGCATTTAACAGTCTAGCTACAAATCCTTACACCAATCAAGGAGTGTGGAGTTAGTGGAAGGCGACTAGATGTAAAACAATCCTATAAAAGTGGATAGAGTTATTAGTAAAGTTTAGTTTATACAGGAGAAAACCAGGCAATTTGTTATTTTGATCCATATAGCAGCAAAGAAAAAGAGTAAGACAAATAGATAAAGTCTGTTGTTAGAATAATGGAATGAGCTATTTTATAAAAGAATATAAGGTCACTAAGGATTTTAAAAATGGTTGTTATTTACTCATCTACCCTCTTGATGAATGCTTATTAAGACAGAACATACATAAGACACTCTACTAATGCCTATGGTAGAATGGTAACTGGAACATGAACCTTCTTGAATGTTAGGGAACTGATGCCCTGGTGGTAGAAAGTGACATAAAATGCATATGTGGATATTTATTTAAATTTTGTTTATTATATTCAGGGAAATTCAAGTAAGAAAATCGCCACAGTGGGATCATGGGGCTATTCTGGGAGAGCCTGGGAGATCACTTTGTCTGGAGGTGTAGGTCGAGTTGTGGAGATTGCCAATGAAGAGGTAAAGGAAGAAAGTGAACATGGTCATGTATGTTCCAAAGACATTTATAACAAATAAGGAACTAGAAGAATCTCACTATAGATGGAGATAAGGGAATGTGGGAAATGTATTCTTCGATGGAAGTAGACAGAAGGTTCGGCAGAAACCAGGTTATGCCAGGGTTCTGAGAGATTTTATTCTTTAAGAAAAAAGATGTAATCATCAAAGAAGTGGCATGATTGGATTTATTTTAAGGAGCTCACTCAGCCACAGAGAACTCAAAAACTAGATTGGTGTGGCTGAAAAAGAATGAGGCAAAAACAAGTAGGAGGACATTTCAATCATTCCATTGGAAGAGAAAGGTAACTCTGCATAGGGTAATGAAGAAAGCGAAGAAGAAGAAAGGATCTCAGTATATTTTTAACTCACTTTAGTGTTTGAATAGATTTGAAAGATTATTTATGAAAGATGGAAGAATGATACATTTTGCTTAGGACAAAGAGTTTCACTAGATAATTTCCACTGTGACTTCCAAGAAAGCCGGTAATCTTATTATTTTGACCTACTTCTATTGTGATTCCACGAGAACACATTACCTTCAGTTCCATTATCTCAGCAACATAGGGAGGAGGGGGAGGGGGAAGAATTTCAATTGTTTACTTAATTCTGTACATTTCTGCCTCCTCAAGAGGTCTGACAGAGGTACCCTACTTATTTATTTTCAGAATCCTCCCTTTCCTCCTGATGACTGTTGAAGTTAATATGTTGACAGTATGACAGTAGCAGAGGATAACAAGTAATTACAAACAAACACTAAAACTAAAATAAACAGTTTATGGAATGAGACTGACTGCATTTCTTTGGGTTGATCATGATTAAAGACCTGTGAAAACCCTCCCTGTCAATCTCCAGCATGCTGAGATCCTGAGGGGAGGGTCCTTTACTACTCCATCTGCATCTGAGTTATCACCAGGCTCTCTGTAACAGAGGGGCAGGAGATTTCAATCATGCCTTTGCGAATAAAGACAAAAACATTTCTGAAGCAATTGTCTGGAAATCAGTGGCAACCCAATTTTCAACATGCAGCCTGGGTCTTTGATTGGCCAGGTGCCAGTGGTTGGAAGGAGGGGTTGAGAGGAAAATATGTCAGAAGTGACCATAAATTCTTTGACATGTTCACTTTCCTATAGTCCCTTCTGAAGGGGCAATCAAATGGAAGATCTGTAATTATCTTTCCAAATTAATATCTATTGGTTATGTGCTACACTCTATTTTTTTAATACTTTATTTTAGCTCAGTAGACCTTAGGGAATAACAGCCAACTTTATAATAAACTATTGGAAATTGAATTAAAGTAATTAGCTTTCATTAATGATATATAATCTCAGACTTTTTAAAGATAGAAGGGAGAATGTTATTTTCCAGAAGTGGCTACCGTTTCAACTTTATATGACTGTGGAATGAAGTTGTCTGTGATATTAAGTTCACAAATCCTGCTTTATGTCTCCAGAAACACTAGTGAATCTGAAATGAAAATTCGTGAGACAATTATTTTAGCCTTTCTGAATTCAGAGTAATTTCCTTCACATTGGAACTACTGAATGATAAGTGCTAAATGACTGAAGATAATCTAGCAATCTTAAAACATATATGCTGGAAAGGCAAGTTAAAGTATTATTGAAATAATGGCACAAACTGTCAGCGTATAAAAAGCTTATCTTCTACAATATTTTATAATTGCCTGTACATTCTCAAGGAATGGAAATTTTATGATATAGAATAACAAAATCTGTAGGCCCAGAAGGAAATAACAGAGGTTGGCACAAGCTCTATACATTTGGGGGAAAAGAGTGTAGAATATCACCTAATCAAGTTATGTAAATTAAAATTCTGGTTAGGGATGGGGGCATAATTGTAATTCAAGTATCTTTACTTGTTTTTTTGTGATATTTTCCATTATTCAGTCACCATAATGATTGGGTTTATGCCTTGCCATTTTAGTGTTCTCAAAAACCTTTCAGGTTGGTGTTTCAATAATTAAAAGCTTTACATCCTCCCACTAATATTCTGAATGCTGTTTTCCATTCTTGCCTCCTATATAAATTCACTGTAGAAAGGGAATAATTATGGAACTCAGCCAGGTAGATATATTTTTAAATTCCCTGGGGCAGTATGTGTTTAGTTTCAAAGCAATGGTGCCAAACGTTTACATTGAATCTACCTATGCTGATTACTTTTGAGTTTTAAAAGCAAAACCCACTGCCACTTATTTCATATGACCCATAGAGAACCTATATATTGGAAGAAATGGCCTCAACTTTTGCCCATGGAGTGGGTGGTGGGTTTGAACTACTGACCTTGTGGGTAACAGTTCAATGCTTATTCACTCTGTCAATGGCCTTTGAGGCTATATGTTCCCATAAATATTTATAACCTTGGAAACCCCACATGGGATCGCTATGCATCAGAATCTTCTTGGTGGCAGTAGGTTTGATATTTATAGGTTTATCTTAGAGTCTTGGGTGGTGAAAATGACAGCACCGGGATACAAGCTGAAAGGTTGATGGTTCAAGTCCACTCAGGGGCCACCTTGAAAGAAAGCCTAAGTAATGCACTTCTAAAGAATAATCATTAATCATCCTATGGAGCAAATCTTACTCTGGCACACATGGAAATGACTGGATGGCAACTGGTGTTCCATGCTTATCTCATTGAAATCCCTCAATGACTTATTCAGCATCAATTATGATTCAATGTTACAAATGGGTAACTATAGATTTAGACAGATAAATCAGATATCTCGCGAAGATCAAGAAAAATGGGATTGCAATTTACTTGGCTTTTAATGAATGTCTATTCACTCTACTATGTTGAGAATCTGAGATAATTCTTGACTTTATTCAAGGAAGCAGGAACCATGGTTGGATGCTTCACCCAATGTGTCTCAAATAACCTTTTCAATCTGTTCTGTTATGGCCATATAATTGAGCTACCTGGAGAGATTGAACACACATTTGAGGGAACATTTAATGAATTATTTGCTTTGTTTTCCTTTTTTTTTCAGTTTCAGTTAAAGTTTACGGTGAAAATTAGTTTTTGATTTAACAATGTATACATATTTTGTGTCATGACATTGTTACATCCATCATTCCTTCTTTCCAGTCCCCTCCTGCTTTCTGAGCTTTGTTTAGGGAGAGACAGAAAGAACACTGGTATTATTAACTAGACAGAGAAACAGGAAGCAAAGCAGATTGCAAGGAGTTATGATCAGTTGAATGGAAAGAGGTTGAAAATGATTGTGTGTGAAAGAAAAAAAAAGATTGATATGTGTGGTAATCACATTTTAAGTTTTTAAAAAATGCATTAACACACAGATATCTTTTAGAATTGCATCAAAATTGTGCCACATCATACTGTGTGTGTGTGAATTCCCAGTTTTTCTGGAAAACAAAGCGAAGACATTCTACCCCATAAAGATGACGAGTGAGAGACAGCACAACGAGAAGACACAGGTCAACCTCTGCGGCCAGCACCTGCTCACGGGTTACGACGAAATATAGATTCTCTTCCCTTTGTCTCCTTTACTCTCTGAGAGAGACATTTAAAATGGTAATATCAATTTTATGACTGCCTTTGACATGTTAAAGGTTTTTCTATCAAAAATAAATGCCACAGGAAAACCTATGTAAGTCTCTCACCAGTGTCAAATTACTTGACAGTTATTTTCATCATTTTTAGTATGCATTATTTCTCAGAATGTTGAAAGAAATCACCACTCCCCAGTTAGCAAGGCAGCCCTTGAAGATTTTTGTATTCTTCTTTTGATAAA
Organism: Echinops telfairi; assembly: GCF_000313985.2. Lineage (NCBI taxonomy): Eukaryota > Metazoa > Chordata > Mammalia > Afrosoricida > Tenrecidae > Echinops > Echinops telfairi. Next base: position 30,056,014 of record NW_022111300.1, on the reverse strand, counting down.
TGACATGATATGAATCAGCTTTTATTACACAATATGAACTGTTTCTGATAATAAGAATGTATCATACACCCGTTCCATTGCCTTTATTAGATTTGGGTTTTTGAATTTTAGCTGTTTGCCCTCAGACTTCCATGTGAAACTTCATTATTTTTTAATCAGAGGTATAAACCATGTCTCCATGATCTAATGACCTACTTTAGCAACAACAACAAAAAACAACCCATGCGAGTTTATGTTTCCATTCTGTATTGTCAGGAGAATGGTGAGAAGAATGTTTGTGAATGGAGTAAAATAGAAATTAATAGAAAACTGACTTTATTAAATCCATTATTTCATTTGAGGGTAGACAATATAAGGCTGTATATACTATTTGTGATTTTATAGAAATAATCTATGTGATATCCTCTTAACTGTCTTCCCTAGATAGGCTTTTCTGATTTAAAAATGAAGACTCTAAGCATTAAAAAGTTAATTACTTGCTCTTGTTACCAAGTCAATGTTAGAGCCAGGATGATTCCATTATTCTCCTTGAACCTGGTGTTCTCTGTCAAGTTCATATTGACTGTGTCTACATGTGGTGTTGTACTCTGACTGATACTGTACTCCAAGCTCACTGCCATTAAGTCGATGCTGACTCACAGCTACCCAAGTTGAGAGGGGAGAAATGCCCCTGTGGGTTTCTGAGTCTATAACTCTTTACAGGAGTAGATAGGCCTGTGTTTCCCCTGCACGTAGCTGGTGGTATCGAACTGTTGACCTCACAGATTGCAGCACAATACATAGCCACTAGGCTGCTAGGTGTCCTGACAGATACTATAGGAGGAGGAAAAAGAGCAACAGGTGGCCCTACCCTAATTCCCAAGAGAAACTATTTTTCCTGGGAGTAAATAAAATGTAAGCTCATGAAATGATTATATCATTTCTTGCTCACTACTTTAGGTCAAAACTGGGAAGCACAGAAAATTTAAGATATTACTGACAGAAAAGGAGTTATGTGTACAGAATTGATTACTTTCAAAATTGTGAAGACTATAATTTACTTCTATGAATTAAATAACACATGAGGAAGACACCCTATCTTGAAACAACCTTACTTTAACTTGTGTTGGATGCTTACTAGAAGAATAATAGTGGAATTGGCTTAAATTTTAAAAAAATAACTAAAATCAAGAAAATTCACCAAATATCTACTAATGATTACTGGGTATATGGTCTCATAATTCTAAAAAAAATAAATAAAGGTAATTATAAACAAATCTCTTGAAAATAATTTTAAAATTAAAACACCAAGTGGCTAAAATCAAAACTAATCTGTAACAAATGGGGGGGGGGGGAGGAAATCAACTCTGCTAACATTATGTAAGTGAAAGGGAATTTGAAGTCTAATTTTCAAAGAAAACATCAGAAAAATGAAATATAGTGCAGCATCTCAACCAGTTCCAGAAAATTGTGTTTGATCATCTTAAAAAAGTTTCTACTTAGAAGATAGTAAGGCCAAAATATGGTGATGAGGTTCACGTAAATTTGTTTCCTAGAATATAAATAAGGACGTATATTTTAGTACATCATATTTAATAAATATACAGCAAACCAATTCATTGACTTTGGGTTGATTCTAACCCATAGTAACCCTAGAAAACAGAATAGAATGGCTCCATAGATTTTCCAAGACTGTAACTATTCATGCCAGCATATGCCCTCTTCTTTTTCCCAAGGAGCCACTGGAGGAATCCAGCTTCTGAACATGTGGTTAGCAGCCAAACAAGTAACTCCCTATTCCAACAGGACTCCACATTTCTTGGAAGATTTTTCATCTGTAAAGAAAATGTAAAATTAAATCTTATATGTAAATATATGGCATATTTAATACTTCATTTGGACTTTGGGAACTTCATTATATTTGATCATTAATTAGACCACATCTAATTAATTAAAGTCAGGGAAAATCAGAGAAGGAATTCCACGTAGGCCTGTTGGAAAAGAAAGCACAATCTTTTGTTTAGAAATCATGAAGTTAAAATATTGTGGTACTTTCTAAAAGTGCTATGGTAATTCAAAGGACACGACTGGTTACTGAAATAGTTGAGAAAAATTGAATGGGAGGTATAAGATTTGAACTAAGTAAAGGGTGTGAGTTAAACTTTTTAATGACAGAAAAAGCATTGTAAATTTGATATGAAAAAAATCCACACTCAATTTGCTCCTAAGTATGTGTGAATTATGAACAGCCGTCATGCTGTTTTCTCCATTTTGCTACACTAATATTGTTGTTGTCAGGGCCATCGGGTTGCTTCTAAGTCATAGAAACCCTGTGCACAAAAGAATGAAATACTGCCTGGCCTTGCACCAGCCTCACAATTGTTCTCATACTGAGCCCATTGTGGCAGCCGCTGTGTCAGTCCATCTCCGTGAGGACCATCCATTTTCACTGCCCCTCTACTTCACCTAGCATTATATCCTGCTCTAGGGACTGGTCTCTCCTGACAACACGCCCAAAGTATGTATGAGGAAGCCTTGCCATCCTGGCCTCTAAGGAGCAATCTGACCATAGTGCTTCCAAGACAGATGAGTTTCTCCTTTGAGCAGTCCATGGTACTTTCAATTTCCTTCTGCAGACCCATAATTCAAATGCATCACCTTTCCTTTGGTCTTTGTTATTCAATGACCAACTTCCACATGCATATGGCAATTGAAAATATCATGGCTTGGGTCAAGCATACCTCAGTCCTCAAGTCACATACTTGCTTTCTATTACTCTAAAGAGGTCTTGTGCAGCAGATTTACTCTCTGAAACTCATCTCATGTTTTGATCTCGTTTAACAGCTGCTTCCATGTACATTCAAGGAAAAAAAACCCTTGACAGCTTTTGTTCTCCATTTATCATGGTGTTACCTGCTGGTACCGTTTTGAGGATTAAGGTTGAGTTAAAGATTGATTAAGATTGACATTGAGTTAAAATCTACAGTGAAGGCTGCGATCCTTGATCTTCATCAATGAGTGTTCTAAGTCCTCCTCATTTTCATAAAGCAAGATTGTACTATCATCTTTATATTAGAGGTGGTTACTAAGCCTGTGTTAGTCTGGGTATACTAGAGAAACAAATCCACAGGGTAAGTGTGCATTAAGAAAGCATCCCCACCCAGTGCTGTCCAAGCCCATAAGTCCAACATTAGCCCATATGTTTGACATCGATTTACAATTCCTCCTCAATTTCACAACACACACACACACACATACACAGTGAGGCGACTACAGGAAGAAAGCCAAATCAGTGAGTGTGTAAACATCTCAGCGCTGGCAGGGTTCTCCACACGGCTGCTCCAGCACCCAGGGTTGCATCAGGGTAGGTCCATGTGACTATGTCTCACAGGAAGTGAGCCCTGCCAGCTGAAGCAGGGGACTGGTTAAGGCAGCCGCACCCACTTCCTACCATCAGAGAGCAACAGACCCCAGAACCAGAAATGTGAGGCTCACCGAGCCATTTATCTCTCCGCCCTTCAATTAATCCCACATGTGTTTAATGGCCAAGTTGGCACAATAAACCTTAACTATCTCACCTTCCTCCAATCCTGACACCACATTTTTCTTCATATAATCCAGCTTCTCTGATTATTTGTTCAACATAAAGATTGAATAAGCATAGTGAGAGAATATAACCCTGACACACCTTTACTGAATTTAAACCATGCAGTATCCCCCCCCCTTTTTTTTAACACAACTGCCTCTTGATCCATTCATGAACACAATGAAGTGTCCTGGAATTCCTGCTCTTCTCAAGGTTCGCCATAGTTTGCTATGATCCACCCGGTCAAATACCTTGGCATAGTCAACACAACTCAAGTAAACAGCTTTCTGGTATCTTCTGCTTTCAGACCAAGTCCATCTGACCTCAGCAATGTTATCTCTTGTGCCATATCTTCTTCTGACTCCAATCTGCATTTATGGCCGCTCCCTGTCAATATACTGCTACTACTATTGTCGGATGGTCTTCAACCAAATTTCACTTGCATGTAATATCCGTGATAGTGTTCCACAGTTTGAGCATTTTGTTGGGTCACCTTTCTTTTGAATGGACACAAATCTGGCTCTCTTCTAGTCAGTAGGCCAGTTAGCTGTCTTCTAAATGTCCTGGCATAGACAAGTGAATGCTTCCTGTCTTTTATCCGTTCATAAATTTCCCATGGTGTTCCATCAATTTTTGGAGCCTCATTTTTGGCTAATGCTTTCAGGTCAGCTGGAAATGATTCCTCAGGACACATAACAAAAACAATGTGATGTCAGTACCGGGCTCTTTTTTTCTATCTCACTCTTCAAAGTTGTTCCTGGCATGTTTCAGATGAATTTAAGTCATATTTAATTTAACTGTTTCCAGAGATGGATGTTGACAAAAGTATTAGAAAGTTAAAATCATGTTATGGCAGGAGAGACCTACAGGGGGACACCACTCGCAGCAGAGTCTCGTCAGTCTTACAAAGTATGAGGTTTTTGTAGGGTTGTTATTTTAGTCAGGAGTCGGTATGTGTTTTGGGGGGCAAGTTTTCTGCAAGTTTACACAGTTGTGTGGCTTTTACTAGCTCTTGTCTGCTCCCCCTTTTCAAGGGGTGCATGCTTAATGTTGGACCATGTTGGGATCAGTAGCAAGGGCATCTGGAACATTTAGCGCATCTAGTTGGACATGAGCACAACTCATTTCTTCTTTGCATCCAGGTTAGTACTGAAGCCATGATTTTAAACCATGTAGAAGTTTCGAGTGTCCTTTCAGTGTATACCTCTGACACCTGTTGAACCCAACCTTTCAGGTTGAGAATGGTTGTGATCTGAAAGACAAGTGAAGTAGAGACTTTATAGAGTTCACTAGTTATTTTACAATATCACATTGTCTTGCTCGTGTTAGGGTATATCATGCTCCCCTCAAGGCATTGTTTCTGCAAGCCATGACTTCTCCATTTATTTCCTATTTTCTGATTAATTTAATTTTTACCGACATTATTTCCTCTGTATACTCTCTCCTATCTCCAGCACAACAGTGACCAACAAATATAAATGCAGGCATCAGGCTTTCTGCTCCATTGTACTCATTGACCAACTTCTCGAAATTGAAAATTTTGCTTAAAAAAAACAACAACAAATAAACAAACCTTGAAAGAGTAGTGGGTTTTTTTCATTTTCAGTTCTTTATTTCTAGTAACACTTAAAGATACAATTGTGTTACCTTTGAATTAGGATTCATCAGTGAATTTTGAATACACAGGTCTAATATAATTGAATTAATGAACATAAAAAACTTTGCTTATACCTGTTTATCTTTGCATCTCCTTATTGTTTCTTCCACAACTTTATTTATACAATTATTTTGGTGGTTTCTCCCTGGACAATATCTGCTTGCCCATTTCTTCCCACTTAGTAATGCTTGGTTCCATTTTCTATCTGAGGTCTTTCATTGTCATGCCATTTCTATACTGGTCTTTCATTTTCTTTAGCATTTATAGTGATATGTAGTGTATCAGGTACTTAATTCCATTCATAGGTTTAAAATACACACATGCAGTTATCTGTGCATCTGGTGAAGTACTAGATGTAGAACCAAAGAAGTTAGACTTATAAATATGTCAAAGACAGCATCTTGAGACTTGTTGGGTGTATACTGGATCCTGAAATAACTTGGATGGTCTACTGGTTTGTGGTTGATTGATTGCACCAACAACACTTGCTCTTCTGTTTCTCATTGGCAGTTATTGTCGCCCTGACATCATCACCTGTCCAGACACCCTAGGGATTATCTTGCTTTTTTCTTGCCGATCTCCATTTCCTTCCCTTAAGATAGAAAATTTTACCTCCGCTGTACCCTAAGTCTAGGGATCTCTATCTTGTCATTGGACGTTTAGATATTTTACCAGAGAAATCCATGCCATAGCACATTCAGGCTTAAATCTATACTTGCTGAAGCTAATCCACTTGTCAGTTGTTGTAATTCTACCAGTCGACATTGACCCGAAGAGATCTTAGATTATTCTTAGAATATGTCTTTTCTAGATGGTGTGGTGTTGTGTATGGTACAGTTCCCTTTGTCTATATTAACTTAAACTTTTTAAGGTACTAATGTCTTATACTACACATGCATATATGAATGTCTATATATCTAGCCATAGGCCAGCCAGATATAAATGTGAATGCTCCAAAAGCCCCCAATCAAATTATCTTTTAATAAAAATAAATAAATAAACAAAAGTTCATGGGAAATAGAGTTAAAAGATCATGGAATTTTTTCTATGAACTTTTTGAAGGCCTCATATATGAAATAAGTATGCGTTTCAACATAGGTTATCCCAATCCTCATTAGGTGTGGAAAACATTTAGTTAAGGAGCTAGGAAGATTTGGGTGACATAGACATAAAACAGTACTAAAAACATTAATAGATACTCAGTAATATTTGTATTCAGAATTCCAGGAACCCAAGAGGAAAGCGAATTTTGGGAATGATGAGGGCAACAAATGTATAGGTGTGCTTAACACAATTGATCTATGTATTGTGATGAATTGCATGAGCCCCAATAAAATGATTAAAAAAAAGAAGAATTTTTATCAGCAACCATTCCTAAATAGTTGTGGTATTTATAACATGTAAAAATAAGGAATAAGTTTCTGATCTGCCCACTTTAAATACAAAACAAAAAATTTGCACATTTTGCCTATGATTTGAAAGATGTTTAATGCTCTTCTGAAGCTTCGAGCTGTCATTTAGAATATTTTCAAATTGTTATTGCGATTATTTTATGTTTTTACAGTTACAAAAGTAAAACTTGTTCATTAGGGCAAGAAAAACACTAGGAAAGAAGAGAAAATGTTATGAATAAACCAATGGGGGAAAATGGGTAGGGGATGCATGCATAGTCCCACTACCCACATTCAAATGGAAGAAGTCAGTCCTTTCTGGTTCCACCCCTATTAGAATGTTGTGTACAATTATAACCGAATGGTTTCATTTCAATTTGTATAACCCTCCTTGACTTTGATTGTCTTCCAGATTGTGTTTGAACACATATAACACAAAAGAAATCAACTCAGTACCATTGAGTTGATTCCAAATCATATACTCCTATAAAGAGTTACAGTCTCAGAAAATCCCAGGAGCAGGTCTACCCTGTCCTATAGGGTCTCTATTAGTTAACAACGATGTAAGTCATTAAAAAGCAATGAGTAAGAGAGACAAGAGTCAAGAGAATCAAAACCTTGAGAAGTGAGAGCTGGATTATATCCACTATATATTTTTAAACACACAATTATTAGTATTTATCATTTGCTCAACTGAATTCTACTCTCCCCCTGGATTCAGAGTCTTGAAATCATGAGGAATACGGTGACAGATGTGTGGAGCACAGGCCTGACCTTTAGCAAGGCTGCCACTGCGTCTCCCAGGGAGAGATCAGAGAGGCTGCTCTGGGCTCATGGCCAGGCTTTGTAAACAAAGGAATGGATGGTTGTTCACAGGTTTTCTCGCTCTGCTTTCAGTGGGGTGAAGGCACACAGTCCCATCTGTCCTCCTCAACATTTGGAGGGAAAATATCCACCAAGAGAGTATGTTTCTGATGTATGAATGTAGATATTTAAGCAGAGTATTCGAATAAGTGGAAACAAGGGAGACAGATTGGGGATCTTTCAGGATGCAATAACTGCAAAGACTGGAAAAAAATTATTTACTGAGTTTATGATTCTTCCCCTTCACTTAAACCAAATGGAGAAAATCAGATATACTTCAGAATGGAATTGTGTTTTGTTTTGTTTTAGAGTGAACATTTGCTTCCCTTCATACTTACGTTTTTGTTGTTGTTGTTGTTGTTGTTGTTATTTTGAAAGAACATGAAGTCCGTAGTAAAGCAAAGCACTCAGGTTTTCACTTGAAGTCCATCCATATAATGTGATCTCCTTTGCCAAGGTAGTTCCTCTGTCATGACTTAAATCTCTTCATGTGTTAAATAGGAGTAGTCATATGCTCCAAAACCTACTGCCAGCGGGTCAATTCCACCTCATTCGACTATATGAGACAGAGTATATGCGACAGACTAAAATTTTCCTATATATTTACTGAGACTGATAATCTTTAAGTGAGCTGACAGCCTATCTTTCTTCCTCAAAGTGGGCTTGAATAACCTACCTTGCAGGTTGAAACCCACTACTAAAGTCCCTGTGCCACTAAGGCACAAGTATCACCTAAAAGTACTGTAAGAGTACAGTGTAGCAACGATGATATATGCAATTTTCCTCTAGTTCTTAAATGTTTCCTCCACCCCACTACCATGATCCCAATTCTACCTTACATATCCGGCTGGACCAGAGGATGTGCACTGGCACAGATAGGAACTGGAAATACAGTGAACCCAGGACAGATGAAGCCCCCAGGACCAGTGGAGAGTGGCAATATCGGGAGGGTAGAGGGAAGGTGAGGGAGAAAGGGGGAACAGATGACAAGGTCTACATATGGCCTCCTCCCAGGGAGACGGACAGCGGAGAAGTGGGTAAGGTAGACGTTGGATGGGGTAAGATATGATAAAATAAAAATAATTTATAAATTATCAAGGGTTCAGGGGGAGGGAGGCAGCAGGGAGGGAGAGGGGAAATGAGGAGCTGACACAAGGGCTCAAGTGGAAAGCAGGTGTTGTGAGAATGATGAAGTCAACATATGTACTAATGTGCTGGACACAAATGATGTATGTACAGATTGTGATGGGTTGCATGGGCCCCTAATAAAATGATTATTAAAAAAAAAGTGCTGTAAGAATCAAATAATTTAATGCTTGGAAAGCATTTCAAATAGTACACCGGATACATCACAAATACTTAGTGAATGTTGACTATTTTTAAGTTGAATCACATAAATAATTTACTCCTCCTTCCCCCATTTAATGCATGAAGCATCCCGGTCAAATATGAATTAAATTCCTAAAGGTCAAAGAGCTGACAATAGCAAAGTTAGAGGTGTTATTTGTGCAAAATTACAGTTGGATTCACATTGGTGTCACTCTTGCTTATAGAGCATTTCTGAATCACATTGACCTTTTCTTTGCGAAAAGCTCCATTATCTTATTTTATCACCATTTTCTGTGTGTTTTTATTTCTCTTCACTGCACAGAGCTAAGCTTTGTAAGGGGGAGGATTATACTGATATTTCTATTGTATCTTTATTGTGGCAATTAAAAACAGGGTGTCACCATTATAGTTGTTGTGTGTTTTAATCAAGAAAGATCTCAATCAAACTTACTTTTTGCAACATGTTGGGTGAAATTGAGGTTTTTTTGTGGGAGGAGAATATATAAAAGAAATTAAAAATAATTCAGAGTCAATGAATTTAATGAATGATAAACAGATAATTTTATTGCATTTCCCTCCATCTCTTGTGTACTCTCATTACTCATTCCCTTTTGGAAATATCCAACAGTATTCAAATGCTATTAAAATAATTAATACAAATACATGAAACAAGGAATTGCTTTTCAGAGTTAGATAATTAAGTTATTTAAATCTAAAATGAATCTTTAGCATCCAGGCCACAACTATGCAATGGAGGAATATGTCTGGGATGGTGATTGGAGTCATTGGCATGACACAAGTGGAGATGATAGTCTGGCAGTTGTGAGAGCTGTGTAGGAAATGTATCTCACTCTGTACTTTTAAAACACCCATTGGATGTACCCTCCATGGTCTTGGCCAATAAATTTTAAATGGGAATGATTTCCCAGTCCAAAGCATTTAATTGCTACTTTGAGATTTCTCCTGAATTTTCATTCTCTCTATGTAGTAACAAGCATTATTAGATTTTGACTGTGTCCCTGAGTACAATGAACAGAGTCAATCTATGATAACACCTAGTACATACCAGAAAAAATGTGTGTTGTATATCTGGATTGTGAGTGTTGTTATTGCAAAATAATCTAATTGATCTTGATGTACATGTGAGTGTAATTTTCTCAACAAAAATGGCATCTGTGGCTTGTTTCTTTAGCAAGGAAAATACACAAATGAGTGCATACATGTGCTCAAAATACATAATGAAATTTGAAGTCTCACTCTCTGCCACCAGATTTTGCATGTGAACTCTTAGTGGAGAACATGCATATGGTCATGGTAGTGCATGCATTTCTCTCACAACACTTAGAAGATTTTGACATTTCATAATCTAGTCTAAATGCCTCCTGCTTGGGCAACCCAAATCATGGAAAACTGAAAAAGAATACAAACAGCTAGCTAGAAATCTATTTTTCTCTCTAATTTCCTTCTAATAATGATCTTGAAATATACATGAACAAATAGGATAAGGCTATCTTTCCATAATGGCAAATAGTGTCTTTGGTTTGGCAAACAATAATAATATGGATAGTGATAATAATCTATTCAAGGTTTACACTTGAGGCATATATGGTTAACAAACTGACTGATGGCTCTGTATCAGAAGGCATAATCTGGTGTGGTAGTTACATAATCTGGTGTCAATTTGAGGATTAAGAGGGTAGGGGTGGAGTCTAGCCTGTCAATCCAGAGATAGCCAATGAGACCACTGTATGGGCATGGCCTTCTCCTCAGAATTCTAGGAACTGCTGTATTTTCCTCTTTGGAGGTGCGAGACACACTCTTTCTCTCTGCCCACTCCCTGTGAGACATTGCAGCTGACAAGCCACATGGAACTCTGTGAATCCTGGAGCTGGAGAAGCCACATGGAGGTACCCTGATGCAACCAGACCTCTGAAGCCAGAGAAGCCATGTGGAGGCCCCCGCCAGCGCTGAGATGCTTACAACGTCACTGGATCCAAAGTCTTTCTACCCACTGCCCTGTGATCACCCTGTATTTGGCTGGCACCATTGCCTGTGTTTCGTGAGTCTGAAGAAGACTTCATAGATTGGTATCAGACATATGGGCTAATATCAGACTTATGGACTTGGACTGGACCGGGTTAGGATGCTTTCTTAAGGTACAATTACCCTTTCTAAAACTCTCTCTTATACACATATGAGTTTCTATAGATTTGTTTCTCTAGTCTTCCCAGATTAACACATCTTGGAGACATTAATCATGCTTTTATGCAGGATCTTACTTTTTTAACTAAAGTGGAGGCTTTTCTAAAAAGTAGCATGATTCCGTTAATTTGTGGGCAGAAAGAGAGTATACTATTCTCCAAGGGGAAAATGGAAGACATCTTTTTCTGTCTTTAGGGATTTTCCATATATAAACCAACTCATTACAAATTGTTTAAGAGACTAACCCAGCTATATTTCCCACGCACTTAGCAGGGACAAAGGAATAAGAAAACAAGAGAAAACACCGAGAAGAAAAGGGGGGTGGGCACAGAAACAACACCTTTTGAGTCTGTTACTTACAGATGGGCCCTAAAACAAAATTGGTCTGGAATTGAACTTTGAGGTGAGAAACATTTTGTGAATTGTCTCCAGTCCTTTCTTTCTGATAACTTTTATTGGTTTGGAAAAATCTTTTTAACTGTGTTTAAAGGAAGTGCTAACCTATCGGCTCCTAGAGGCACTGATTAATTGCTTTTCACACCATTGGTAAAACTGTCAATGCCATTACTTTCTTATGCATGTGAGCTCCAACATTTTCTACAGATTCTTTTGTAACATGTAGAAATTAGGAGAAAAATCAAGTAAAATGAAAACAGGGACCCATCGGCCTTGAAGTCTAAAATAAAAGCATCGTCAGCCTTTATGCTAAGGAGAGACATAAATCTAGTTACTTACCCTTTATAATCACTACGGTTTTATATAATTAGCCTTCAAAGCACTTAGCATCATTGTAATGTTTTATTCAATTAAATAATTAATTGATATGTTTTATCACTGAAATGTGAATTCCTTGAAGACAAAGACGATATTTGATTTTACTCAACCAGGACATACTTCAAACCTGGCATACATTGAATTCTTAAAATAATTTTCCTGACCCAGCCCCAGCCCCACCCCATAAAGGGTTTCTGAGGCTTTGCACACTTTCCTGAGAGCAGGAAACTTCATCTTTTCCCTCAGAAGGTGTGGGTTTGAACCACAGTCCGTGTGATTTTCAGCCCAATGCTTATCCAACAGCACCAAGAGAAAATGAGGACATATTTTCGAGTCTGTTGATCTCTACACTACCTAACCATTGAAGATGCCACTAGTATGACTACCTTGATGTATCCTATTCAATGTTTTATATCACTGCATAATACTGAAATAAAAAGTTGGTAGTTGTATTATTAAGAACCCATTAGTAATAACAGACAACCAAGTAAACTAGTTTAACCATGACCACTAGCAAACACATACACACCAAAAAGTAATTTATTAGCTCCTTTAACTGTTGGTGTGGTGAGTTATGTACTCAGTGGCTTGAAGCCACCAGTCTCTCGTTGGGAGAAAGAGGGGCTATCACCTTCTAGAAAGAGTACACATTTCAGAAACCTGAGGGGACAGCTCTGCTCGGTTCCGCAGGGTTCTAGGAGTCAGAATCAACTCAGTGGCAATGTCCTTGGTTCGCATCAGGCATTACTAGAGTCAGATCCCCTAATAATACCAGTAGAATCTTTGTTTTTCCTTCTTTCTTTTACTTTCCTATTCACTTACTCTTAGGTCAACACTTACACTCACCATTTTAGCCCTTTCCACCAAATAGCATAACTATTTTCTAATAGTACTAGCAAGATTCTTATCCAGGGTTTCACTACTTGACTTAACTCACAAACAATTTTTGGCTGAAGAGATGAGGTTCTCTGTTTGACTAGGTTAGGACGACTTGCTTACCCTTCAAGTCAGAAAGAGATTCAATTCTATCACCACAATTGGATTGAGAAATGGACAAGTACAACTGTCCCAAAAGGAAATTGAGATGCCATTCACAAAAGGAAATATGGTCTTTGTCAGCAAACATCTTCACCAAGGACGCCAGGCATCTGAGAATTTCTGTTGCATGCAACAAGGAGTCAGTCAATGATAATAAAAAAAGGGGGGGGATATTCAGGGTTATAAAATACCCTTTCTACTGTGTTCTACAGTTTTACTTCATCATCCTTGTCTATCCTTTAATGAAGGCAGGCTGTGGAAGCCATTCATGGAAACATGACTCTCTCTGGAAACTAATTAGGCTAACCTCCACCGAACGCCAAGCCATCATATTTGTGCAAAGAGTGTCTGAGGAGCTATCATTTCACCTGTGCCCATGAAGCGGTATCCATGGAAACCTTGAACTTCTAAGGACTGGGGGCTGGTAGGCTCAGGCACCTAGAAGACAATTTCTTACTAGGCTATCTAAAGACCAGCACTTATGCGTGCCATCCTGATTTTGATGAATTTGTTAATAGTAATTCCCTATCAAATCTATGCTGTATCATAACAAATTCATCAAAAAGTAACTATACAAAAACAATTAGATTAGTGAGGATCAGAAGCATAAATATCCAAGGAGGATGATTCAAGAGCATCCCATGAACATACCATTTAAAAAAATCATTATGATTATATAATCTACATAGGATAAATCACCCCTATGGAGCTAAAAATACAGTGATTACACATACATACACACATACACATCCTAAATACTATATGCATATTCTGTGTGTCTGTATCAATAACACATATAAGTCAACACGAAAGTGTGTGTGTACATACAGATATATAAAAGAATAGTCTCTCCCATAGGCTTCTGCAGGAGATCACTAATGTCAACACACTTTGTTCTTCCAGCCTCCCTGCACTCCCTGCACCTCGTGTTTTGCTTTTGTCCTCTCAGTATGGGAGGGCTGACCTTAGCAGCGAGCCAGCCGTCTTAAATATGGCAGGCCATCTATCAATGCCTCCCAGGCTGTCGGAGTTCCTTTTAATCTCACTTGTAATTTTCCAGGAGAGGTTTGCAAAAGCCACAAACAGAATTTTAATGTTGTAAAACAGCTTCGGAGACAGTAAATATTTCCTTGCTCATGAGGACAGACTGTACGTTAGCTGGACTCAGAGAAGACAAAAACGTTTTCCAAGTTAAGGTTTAGTGTACCTAAATTGTCCCTGAATTGGGTCATTTGCATTGCTCCTTTGAAATCATTCTCTCCACATATAGGTACAGCAGAGTCATGAACATATTTTTTATTATTATTAAATTCTTGTTTCTGGAAAGTTTTTTTTTCTTTTTCTGCCACAACCAAAGTATTAATTGCCTTCATAATTGCAAAATATTCAACCCACTAATTTGAAATTAATTCATTATGCATTCCAAGCATCAGATTCAGAAACTAATGACAAAATTAATGGATAGTCTGAGCCCCCACTGAGAAGAAAATATAGGCCAAGGCAAGCTTACTGATGAAGGGTAGACTGAGTGCCCCTAAATAGTAAGGCTATAATGACTTCAAGATACAGCTAGATAAATGGATTCTCAAAGATCTCAGATCAGCCAGCAAGTAAACATTATAAACTAAATAAGCTTGCATCACAAATTAGTTTGGTAAGTGAGAGCTTTTGTCTTAATTATGTATGCTAATATTTCATAGCTTTCTCAAAGATGGCATATACTCAGTGAAATAAGGTTAATAGAAAATCTTCCTAAAACAATTCCTTATACAAATCTATAGATGACAGAATAAATTAGGGATGCTGTGATTCTGCGACTTTAGTTATGACTCCAATTATATCTACAAATATTTACTAAAGCCCTGATCTGGTGTTATTCTGAACACACAAAATGAACAAAATAGTTTCTGACCTCAAGAAATGCAGCATAGGAAAGAAAGGGAATTTAACCCTTGACATATCTGGAAAGATATCTGGGGGTAGTAGTGGAAGAGGGATGAAGATAATGTTTCACTTCAAAGATAACAAAACAGGAGAAAAAGTTGAATAGTATAAGTTGCTTTAGTAGAATAGTTAGAAACAGTTTGTTAGTTTTAGGAAATAACAGGAGCTAGGTATTCAAGTCAATTGGACAATTACTTTAGTTATAGGAGGCATAGAGGTAAAAGGAACACTGTTTATGCATCCCCAAATACTTACTTTTAGCAAAGAATGAGAAAAATACTAAACAAGTATTACTAAAGATTGACTAATAAGAACTAAATGCTTTGAGAGTTTAAAGGAGGCAGGGGTCCTCTCAGTCTGTGGGATCAGCAGACCTTCATGGGCTAGAGTGGATACGTCGTATTGCAAACCTTAGGGGTTAGTGGAAGGCCAACTAGTGAAGATAGGCGGTGGGACAAGACAGGTGAGAAGAGCAGGTGCAGAACCAAGCGGGACAGTGGAGGAAAACAAGACAATTATAATTATAAGGATCTGCAGGCTACGGGAAAATCTTGCATGAAGCACAGAAGCATTATCCCTGGTTCTCCTCGACCAGTTGAGGCAAAAATTGCCTTACTCTGCACTGATTGAACATAACTGTAGTTAATTCAGCAATAAGAGGCTTGTTATTTCCCTGAAAGACTTTTATGATGTATTTGTTAATTTATGCCCCAAAGAGGGTTCAACCATTCTGAAGATTGCTCTGGTGAGGAATGCAACTACTATTCCAAAACAGCTCTGAGATGAGAATCACCCCCCCCACCACCCCATCCTCTGTCATTGGTCATGAAGTCTGGTAATAAAAAATTGGCTCCACTATTTCTGCATGAATAAGCAAACAAATAATAAAAAAAACAACCCCAAACTTCCAAATAAATAGTGTATGTACAATGTATTAACCATAAGGCATGTTAAATAGAGCATTTCACATTAAGCCCATTTTAAGATGAGTTCTATGTTAGAGAGCCTGAATAAATCAATTTAGATGACTCAACTAGTAATCACCTGAGCTGGGAGTTAAAACTTAGATGTCTTTGGATGTCAGAAATCATTCTTTAAGATAGGTTATTTCTTTTCCTTCGAATGTAGTAAGACCTGCTGCTTTGACAAACGTCGACTATGTTCCCAGCTGCATCTGCAGAGAACAGAGCACAGAGCGTGTCAGTGAGCTGACAAGTCGCTGTAGTGATAATATTGTTTGCCACGTGCTCTGACATGACCGGGATCTGGGCAAGAAAACAGGTGTCACTGACTGAGATGCCGTCTCAGGCCGCTGCTCCTTAACAGACTTGTCAAGAGTACCTCCCTGGCCGGGCTGCCACGGGTCCAGCTGCTGAACAGGTCGTGTTGTTCACCTGGGGAGGAACAGACCAACTGAGCTTCAGAAGCCACACATGGAAAGAGTTTTAAGGCCACCGAGGGTTTTCCTGTAAAAGTTAAAAGCTGTCATCGGTGCAGTCATTTGAATCTAGACATAATATCTTTCTAATCCAAAGGGATGGGAACTGGCAGGGATGCATTCAATGATATCAGACAGTGTTGTCTAATGAAACAAAGTAAAAGACAGACCCCCTCATGCCAAAGTACCTCATCTGCACTCTGAGCCAAACGACAGCCCTTAATCTCCTCCCTCTCTTCTGCCTTCTCCATGGAGAGCTGATCGCCCCCAGAAAATCGCTTCTTCCATTCGGTTCTATATTAAAAGGAACTTGTATCATATCTTCAGGTCCACAGTCTGTGCTCTTGATAAACAGACTGTAATGTGGTGAAAAAGAGACCTAGATTTATTGAAGAATTACTATCTTATAAATGTAGATATCCATATATATATATATATATATATTTATATGGTTTTATAAGTGTTAGTCTGGGTAGACTAGAGAAACTAATTCATAGACATTCATATGGGTATGAGAAAGAGCTTTATATACAAGAGCAAATTAATATTGAGAAAACATCCCAGCCCAGGCCAGATCAAGGCGAGGGGATTCGGCTTGGTTTTTAATGAAACATTTCAAAAGGAGGAACAGGAAGATCTCACCACCATGAAGAAAGAAGAGCCGGTAGTAGAGCACATCTTCTGGACTCTGACTCCTCGATTCAGGAGATAGAATTGTGACATCAGGGGAATGACAAAGGAGTGGTAGCCACAGAACCAAGAGCAGGAGCTTGAGGCAGAAATGTGGGCTGCAGAGAGCTAAAAAGAGTGGTTTCAGGCAGGATGCTGATTTTGGGAAAGGGGTGCCTCCAGGTTCTTAATTAGGGGAACTAGATTTGCTGATCCAAGAGCCAGAGCAAAGCACCTGCGGGCTGAATTTACGATGAAGTGAAGTGGTCTCTGAGCATTTATGAGCAGTGCTAGGGGATCATGGCAACATGCACCTGAGGAGGACAGAAGTTAAGAGGCCTCATCTCAAGGCTAAGAGGCCAAGGAGCAGAAAGAGGTATGTCTCAGGGCATGGTTGAGAAGAGGTACTTCTGACCAGAAGAACTGTATGCTGAGCTTCTTGGAAAATGAATGATAACCTGTCAACTTTCTTAATAAATTCCATCATCATAAATATGATCTGCGAGTTCTGTTAGGCTACTGTAGTGAATTCCTGAACCAAGCAGAGAAGTAGCGCGTGCCTCTGGAGGGACACTTGGTGTGAGGATAGCTGGCAAGGTTGAGAGTTTATGTGTGGCTCCCTTCCATCTCAGGGGAATAAGTGCTGTCTGATCAGTATGATTCTCCTTTTCCCTAATGAAATTAAAGGCTGTCAGACATCACCCCGTGCCCTTCTTACCCTCTTCCAAATAATTTATTCACCCACCCAATGTATTTCAAGATAGAAAAGATGTTTACTGAAAATGTCCTATGGACAAAACACCAAGGAATGGCGGGGATGCAAAGTTTCCTGGGTGCACGGCTTCATAATCTGCAAGGAATCCAGAAGTTTAGGTTGTTACATAATTTATTGCTTAATTATAATTATTGTACACATTGTCAATATAATACACAAGTTTAATCTATTTTTACCTCACCAAATTTATTAATGCAGTAAAGTACAGCTTTTGGGTGCTTAAAGGATAACGTTTTAGCCATTTAGCAAACTTAGCTGTCCATAATAATTTTCCCCTAATGATTTGAGGTAGCCATTCATTTAATATACACATGTAAAACATTTACTTAGTGCACATATGCAAATATATCCATAGGAATGCCAACACATGTATGTAGCCTTAAACCTATGGGTACTTGCATATATATTATCTGGACTGTCTACATTTATTGTTTTAAAATTTTAATAAGAAAATAAAAGGGTAAAGTTCTTAGAAGAAAAATTCAAAGAAGAAGCCAGATATAGCTGTTAAAAAAATATTTGCATTAACCTTCTCCCTTGCCCATCATAGCAACTACTGGCTACCATGGCAACCTTTCCCCCCAGCCTGCCAGAGATTCTCAGATGAAAAGCACAAGGCCTTGGAGACTTCAAATGTCTCTTATACAAAGCACTCTAAACCCATTACCCTAGAGCCATTACCATCTTCAGTGTCAGAACAACTGGTAGCACACATTTAATTTATTATGCCCTGCCTTTCTCACCATTAATTTAGCATCTTTCTAGAGCAGCAAGAGAAACAGCATCCATTGCATTTCCTTGTGCAGAGCATGCACTCAAAAAATGTTTGTTGTTTTCATTCCCTGAATTGATAGGCTTCAAACAAAAGCTTATAGATCCAAGAACTTAGGCAGTGAAGTTCACTAACTTCTTTTGATTGTGCTCTTCATTCTCTGTTTCCTCCTTCAAGCTCCAGTTTAAACCACATTAACTGCTGATGATCCCACAAAAGCACCATCATCACCTCTGCCACAGGCCTCTTCACTGCCTTTACTGAAAACTCCTCCCTATACCCCACACCACACCTGCCCTGACCAACCTGGGGCCCTCTGTTGTACTGTATTCCTTTAGAAAGCTGAGAAACCCTAGTGCTGTCAGAAACACCATTCTGAATGCTTCTGAGAGTTCTGTTCACCCACTCTCGTGTCAATTGACAGCTAGTGTCTCAATTGTAATGCTTGCTTATGCCCACGGCCTAGATCCATCCGTTTTCTTTCACAAATATTGAGTGTTTGAAATTACTAAGTGTTAATCCCAGAATTTGGGAGCAGATACAGTGAGGAACAAGATCAAAAAGTCTCTGCTCCAACAAAAATTCCACTGTGAGAGAAAAGAAACATATAAGGAATTTAGTGATAGTATTTCAGAGGACAATAATACACTAAAAATGAAATAAGGCAGAGTAATGAGATTGCATTACTGCTGACCCGTGAGAACAGTTTCACAGGAGGGTTAGGTACAGTCTCAGAGGAGCTGCCATTTCATATGGAATATATGAAAAGACAGGGGGTGATTGGAAAGGGATCATTCCAGGCAGAAGAAATAACATAGGTCTATACTTGAAGGCAAAATGTATGCGCTTGGCATACATGGAACTAACCTGTATATTACCTGCATGTGTGTATGCAAGAGCCCTGCAAAAGCAGAAATTCATTATTAAGGATACCTAGTTGAACCTATCAAAAATTGCAGACTTCTTTTTCACAGATTCAGAAAAGACAACTAGAAATCAGAAGGCCAGAAAAAGTATGATAGAACATTCTAGAAGCCTACCCTTTGGTCTGTCAAGTTTATTTTGTGGCTGTGACCCCAGCTAATGTTCAGACATCTTTCCAGTGTTTGCTTTACTTTCTTCTTCCCTTCCATTCTCTTCTTTTCCTTTCTTCTTCTTCTTCTTTCATCTCTCTCTCTCTTTCTCTCTCTCTCTCTCTCATTCTGGCATGACCTATTAGCACTTACTTTCATGTGGAAGATGGTCTATATAAAATTTTAAATAAGATTAAATAAGATTGTATACAAAAAATGTTAAAGAAATTTAAAAAATCACTCTTCTTGTAACTATTAATGAAAACTGGGAGGGTCATTCATAGAGTGAACATTTATTAAAACTTATTACATAAGGAAACAAAAACATGAAAGTCTAGCAGCCTAAGTTTACCAGCTCTTCCATGAAGTTAACAAATGTGTTCGTCCAAAATTTCCCAGGAAATTCTGCTATGAGACAAACTACCTTGATGATATAAATTGTACTTGTATAATGAAAACGAGTAGGTCCACAAGAAAGAATGATGCGAGCCACAGACCAGGACACATTAAGAAAATATAAAACAACCCCCGAGTCATTTGCTCTGTACACCATATGTTATAACAGTGCCCAGTAGGCTGAAACGTGAAGATTCTTTTCTTACAAAGCTTCTCCTGAAAAGAGTCAACCTTCTTTTTCTGCCAATCTTTCCTCGCTCAAGGTTAGCAATTACAGCGCAGCACTCTCAGAGTTTCCTTTTGTGTCGTTAAGAATGATATAGCTTCCTAAGCAACCACCATTACCCTGACTACCTTTGCAATAATTTTATTTAATTTCACTTATTTTATTTTTATCGAGTTCAGGAAAAAGCTAAAAAGATGTAAAGGGGTAAGAATTTACTGAAGTCAGCAGACCATCGAGAATGGATCTCTAATTGGCCAGCACACTTTGTGCAGCTCACTGGCAGCTGGGCCTGGCCTAGAAGAAGCTAGTCTTGCCACTGTGCCCCAGTTGTCTCACTAACCCTCATGCAGCTGTGGCTGCGTTCTAATGCCTCCTCTGGCAGATGGGAAATGGCATTCCAGGGAGCACCCTGCACATTACATGGTGATCTTCCTCAATGAGAAAGGTCACATATATTAAAAGGATGGCTCCCCTGGGTTATAGAAATGTACTACTCATTTATGAAACCTTTGTCTTTATTACCTTTTTGTTTATTTTTCCTGCCATTACTTTCTGAGACCTCCAGGTGGCACATTAAATTACAACCTTTCCTCCTTTACAATTGAAGGGCACTACAGGTTGGAATGGATTCGATGGCAATGGGTTAGATTTTTGGGGTGGGTGCTAGAGTTAGGCATTGAGATGCTAACTTCAAGGTTAACAGTTCAAACCCAACAGCCACTCCACAAGAGTTTAGGCTTTCTGCTCCCAATTAGATTTAGAATCCCAGAAACACTATAACAGGTCATTATTATTCAGAATCCACTTGCTAATAGTGGGTTTAGTTTTCTAAGTTTTTGTGGTACATTGAAAGGAGCCCTAGTAACCAAAAGGTAGGTCATTGAACCCATCAACTTCTCAGTGGGATAAAGATCAGGTGATGTGCGCCCATAAAGACACAGCCTGGGAACCCTCTGAGGCAGTTCTACTCTGTCCTATGGGATTGCTATGCGTCAGAATTGATGGCAGTGAAATGAGTGTAGTGGTTTGGTGTTGCAATAATGCCTGCATCAATTGCTAACACCCAAAATATTTCTGTAGTGTTCTTTAATCTTGGTCATTATTTTTCTTACGTGTCTCCATATTCATTTAAAGTTTTCTTTTTTATGTAAATATGGTAAATCTATGTAAGTTGTTTGTCCTTTTAGA
Organism: Echinops telfairi; assembly: GCF_000313985.2. Taxonomy (NCBI): domain Eukaryota; kingdom Metazoa; phylum Chordata; class Mammalia; order Afrosoricida; family Tenrecidae; genus Echinops; species Echinops telfairi. The sequence goes on along the minus strand of NW_022111300.1, from coordinate 30,034,713 downwards.
ATAATCTTAGATTACAAAACTGTATGTCACATAGTCAATTGCATCTATATGCACTATAGGAAGGGAAGTTAGAAAGATCCAATGAGACAGCCAAGAAGGGATGGAAACAATGCAGGAGGTGGACAGTCAACTCTGGGGCTGATTTCTTTAACGAGGTGCATGGCCTTAACTGAGTTATTCACCCTTCTCTACCCAAACCTCTAAATTTGGAAACAAGATCATGTAATTTCCTTCTAACTCTTCTCCTCTTTTCCCTTTTTCTTCACCTTCTTCTTGTTTTTCCGCTATGCTTATTTCCTAGTAGCTACTGAATTATGTCAATGAATACTTAAAATATTTAATTATTGGACTCTTTAGTACCAAATTCCAACAAAAAATTAATTTTTGGTAATTTTGAGATAGAAGGTATAATATGTTGAAATTAATTTGGAAATAGACGGTATAATATGCTGAGGAATATTTTAAGTGCTCTGCTCTTGAATTCTGATAAAAGTTGTAACTTTTCATACACAATAAATCAATATTTATTATGTGAGATGAAATTTTATTGTAACATGAGAATTTGTACTTTACTTCACAGTTTTATTTTAATATTTTTCTGTAAGAAGTAAGTTACTGATCTAATATGATTTCTTTAAAGAAACAGAAAGCAGATCAGCTGTAAAATATTTGACTGTTTCATTTTCATGTGGGTCTTATTAATATCAATGTACAAATGACTAAGTTAGTCTTCACTTAAGTAATTTTAAATTAATATTCTATTAAGGAGTCTGAGGATTATGCAAGAACGTTTCATACATTGAAATACAGCATTACCAAAATAATGAGTAACCAAAGAGTTAAGTGCATTTCAGTCTGCGGCAGAGCATAAAATATTCAGTATATCATGTATTTAAATACTGTTTTGCTGTAGATGAATCCAATCATAATCTTTGCATGTAATTTGTTTTCTCATTTTATCTCAAGTTGAGCTTGATTGTTAAATTAGACTTTTAATTGAATTTTGGTGTCTAATAATTTATTTGTGATTTTTTACATTTTAGGATGACACATTTCATACATGTGTTTATGTGAAGATAAGCACATAGGCCAGGGGTAAGCCAAACAGTATTACACAAAATCATAGAAACTTCTATTAAATAAAAATATAAAAATGTAAAGTTATTGCATTCAACATCTCCATCTATATATTTTTTAAGGTGGTGTTTCCATCTCTCCAGCAATTGTATATAAAATTATGTACTCTGACTTACACTATCAAAATGATATTTTTAACTTCCTTGAAGGATTCAATTCATGTGCCCTTGAAATATTTTTTAAGACAAAAAATTGAAGGAGAAAAACAGGGCTGCCTAGTGGGGAGGGGGCCAGGGAACAAAGTATCCCAAAAGAATGGAGGCCCATCCCTCCACACCTTCAAAGAATAAGTAGGGACATTGTTGCGATCAGAAATTTAGAACTCAATACTTTCACCATACTTATCTGTTTTTCTGAGCAAATGATCTGAAAAGCATGACTGTATGAAGATGAACACTGCATTAGGACTGAAAGAAGTCCTATGAACAATCTTCAATGTGCAATCTTGCTTACTGGAAGCAATGGGTACTTGAAGCACTTGCAGATGAAAGCCAAAGACTGCATCCTTCAATCTGAATTGCAACGCAACATTAAGGAAACCAAAATACTCACAACTGGGCCAACAGGCAACATCCTGATAAATGATGAAAAGATTGAAATGGTCAAGAATTTATCTTGCTAAGATCCACAATCGATATTCCTGGAGTCAAATAATGCATAGCATTGAGTAAATCTGGTGCACAGGGCCTATTTAAAGTACTGAAAAACAAGGGTGTTATTTGGGGGATAAAGGTGTGCCTGAAACAAACTACAGTATTTTCAATTCCCTTGCGTGCATGAGAAAGTTGGACAATGACTAAGGAAGACTGAAAAAGGGATACCTTTTCATTATGATGTGTCAGTAAAGAGTATTGAAAGTTCTATGGATTGCCTGAAGACAGACACATCTGTCTTGGAAGAAGTACAGCAAGAATGCTTCTTCAAAAAGAGGATGCTAAGACTTTGTCCTATGTACTTTGTACCAGCTATCAAGAGAGAACAGTAACAAATGGGAAGACCTTGGATGATATAGATCAAAAGAGTGGTCGCCATAATTTGCTCAAATATAACATTGATGAGAACGGCACAGGCCTGGGCAGTGTTTCATTCTGTTGCATTTAGCATCACTATGTATAAGCACCAACTTGATGGCACCTAATAAGAACAACAAGAACTGATGATAACATTTATGTAGCTCTCATGCTTTTGCTATCACAGAACATTCTGCTTTGAAAATTTGTATATTTCGGTTACATATATGTCTAATTATTTTTCCTTAGATATTTGTTTATGAATAAAATTGTTTAGAAAAGAAAACACTATACAAACAAATATCCACTAGGTTAAAACATGTTTAAAAGGGAAATAAAATAAAAATTAGAAAATATTTGGGACTGAATGATAATGAATCTACAATAGACCCAAGTATCTAAGAAACTGTTTGGAAGGATAATTTATAGTATAATATAGATACTTTCCAAACCAATCCACTGCCATCAAATAGACTCAGACTTCATAGCCACACTATATGGTTTGTGTTTCTGAGTTCTTCCTTATTCAAAAGGGCTGGTGAGTCTAACTGCTAACCCTGCAGTTTTCAGCCCAATGATAAATTCACAAAATTCCAAAGCTGCTTCATACATGCCTTAGAAGCGGGGGCGGGGGGGTAAATTTCTAATGATAAAAATACGTACTTAAAAAAAAAGAGCTGGTACCAAGGGCTCAATAGAAAGTAAATATCTAGAAGAGAATGAGGGCAACATATGTACAAACATGCCTGATTCATTTGATGTATGGATTGTGATAAGAGTTGTATGAGCCCCCAATAAAATAATTTAAATATACTAAAATAAAATAAATTTTAAAACAAAACAAAAAATACATACCTCAAAAAAATTACAAAAATAGCTTCAGATGAAACCTAAGGAATGTGGAAACTTATATAAAACCTTGGCAAAACAGATTAAAGGAGAGAGAGGGCAGAAATAAAGAAAATCAGAAATGTCAAAGTGCACATCACTTCAGATCCTACAGGCATAAAATAGATAATAAGAAAATGTTATGGACACTTTGTGAGAAGAGGTCTGGCAAGTCAGATGAGAAAGTAAATACCTAAAAACGTGTATGGAGCAGCTCACTAACAGAGATGACTGCAGGGCTGGCCGCAGCTCGAGATATGATGTCCCCTCCCTAGATGTCAGCTCTACAGAAGACAGCACTGAAGATAGAGTCTGGGAGAGCAAACAGTCCGTCCTGTTCACATGGGAACAAACTAAGAGGAAAGAGAGAGAGAGTAGACCTCATTCTGGTGCACCTAGCCTTGAGGGCATCATTCCTGCACTGAGCAGCTAATTCAGAGAAGACTGCAGGGAAGGCCTCAGCTCTAGACATGATGTTCCCTCCCTAGATCACAGTGCTACAGAGGACAGCACCAAAGAACAGTGCAGGGAGTGTGGCCAGTCTGACCTGCACACATGGGGCAAACCAAGAGGTGAGTACAGCAGACCAGCAATAGGAGAAAAGCCAAGAAGTCCCTGAGGAATCTGGAAAGAAGACTTCTGACTTAGGGGGAGGGGCAGTACATGGCACCTCACCTGAAATAGTTGGGGGATACTCACTAAGGTCGGTAGTTAGACTTGAAACTATTTATATGGTCCCCTTCTCTTTTTAAAATCTCTATCTTTATAAGATAGGCAGGATAAGCTATCACAAGAAGACAGCCATTTGACCAATGGTTGGGCGGGGAGGGGTGGCATGGGAGAGAATGAGGTGGGGGAGGGGAGGGGGAGTCAATAATATCAGGGACAGGGAATAACAAGGGCTCCAAAATCAGCAGTGAAGAGGATGTAGCCCTCCTGGTTGTGTTTGATCAATTGTCATGTATGCAGGAGGAATTACTGAGAGATGAACAGTGGGTGAACACGAAAGTGGTACAGGAGGAACGTTAAAAGAAATAAAGGAAAGCTCAAGGAAGTTAGAATTATATATAGGTATAAATACAGAATTTTATATATGTGAATATATAAATATAGCTGTATTGTGTGTGTTTGTGCGTGTAAGTACAATAAGGAAGCAGATGGACTTTGGGCCACTACTTAAATCTTACCTCAGTACCAGAACAGTTTGTTCTAATATTGGGACATTATATGATACCCACCTTCCCAAAACGATTGCTGGAGACAAAACGGGTGTGTAGGCAAATGTGGTGAAGAAAGCTGATGGTGCTAGGTTATTAAAAGATATAGCGTCTGGGATCTTAAAGCCTTGATGTTAAACAAGTGGTTATCTAGCAGGGAAGCAACAAATCCCACATGGAAGAAACACACCAGCCTATGTGATCATGAGTGTCGATGAAAATAGGTATCCAAAATTTACAAACAAGAAATCAATTGGTGTGAAGGAGCATAGACAAAGTGAGACCCAAAACCCACCTGTAAGATAACTGGACAGTCCCTCACAGAAGGGTCACATGGAAGCGGTGATATATGCAGAGTGCAACATAGCACTGATGAAACATCTAACTATGCTCTAGTTCTATATTTCCTCCCCTAACTATTGTGGCTTTAGTTTTACCTCAATGATTTTGATAAACCTGCATTTGTTCATTTGTATAATTAAGGTCATTCAATGCATGAAATCCAAGTTAGATAGGCCCCTCAGAAACAGTAATGGGAGTAATGATTCCCTGAGGGTATGGGAAGAGAGGGGGGAAAGGGTAGGCAGGGTAATGATAGTAATGATGACTGTATAACCACACTCGAGGGAAATGAAAACAGAATTGTAAGTGAATGGATACATTGGATGGTGTAAGATATGGCAATCATAATATAATGAATCCATTAAAGGTTAATGGAGGTGGTAGAGTGGGGGGAGGGGACAAAAAAGGAGCTGATATCAAAGAGTTCAATAAAAAAGAAAATGTTTTGAAAATAATGGTGGCAGCAAATGTACAACTATGCTTGATCTAATTGCACTATGGATTGTTATAATGTCTGTAAGAGCTCCTAATAAAATAATAAAAAACATATGTAATTTTACCAAAATCTATGGAAGAAAAAAAATAGAAAACATGAATAATCCTATCCTTTAGAAATAAAATTAGATATATCATGGAAACTTTTCCAATAAAATTGCCAGGATTAAAAAAAAACTTTTACAAAACATTTTATCTGTCAAACTTAATGTTACCAATTTAGCAACCATCACCACTATCTAATATTAATTTTATTAATATTAATAAATATTAATGCCTACTTTCTCTATTAGTGTCACTATGTAAGCTTTCTTTTAGTTATCAAATTTCACCCACCTTTCAATCTTTCCATGTGAGTCAAAATCACCTCAAAAGCAAGTAACAACATCTGTAAAGATTTTAACTGTAAGTGATTAAAAGGGGAAAAAAATCTGGTCTCCATGTCTGGCAATCGGTATCTCTTTTTATTAGAGCGTGTACTATATTAACTGATTGTGATGTGTTCGATTTGCTTCGTTCTATGATTTCTCTTCAAGTCAGTGATCCTTCCTACTTCCCATGCTTCATGTGAATGCATGTTCATCCCACTTCCTTGTTCCCTGGTCTTCTCCGGGTGACTTACTTTGTCCATTGGGAAGTGGGAAAATGTCTTTCTGCCTCTTGACCACTTGCCCTTTGTCATGGAAACACCAGTTTCTAGGTAAGGGTTGTTCTTCCAGTCAGAGTCCCACAATAGGAAGATGGAAAAACAAACTTGAAAACAGACATCAAGCTAGAGTTGAGCTAACACATCCTGTCTCCAAACTGGTACCAGAAAATAGGAACATGATTTGAACATTGTTTTGTAACTCAGACACTTTGAGACAGTTTAAAAACAAAGTATAATGTAATGAAAGCGGTTTAATATAGAAAATGCATCCAACAGTTGGTGTTGCTACCAAAAACCAAAAACTTGTAGCACTGACTTCTGCAAAGGGAAAAGTGTTACAGGAGAAAATAAATAAATGACAACCTTTGTTATGCATCATGTAAACATTTGCTATAACCTGGGATAACTCAGAAACTGGAGACTTCATTCATGACGGTCGAATTATTATGAAACAGAAATGTTAATATTTCAGTTGATTGCTTATCACTGTATATCTTAAATTAATATTACAGAGGAACTCTATAAAAAAGGACTAGATTTTTATTTCTGTAAGAATGAAAAAGAAAGGAGGGAGTCCAGATACCATGTGTTTTATGAACTTAAAAATATAACAGTGACTCTTTTCTTGTTAACAGGTTAATATGTCACAGACAATATTAAAGAATTTGTTTTGAGAATTATGTAGAATCAGTTTTACATCCAGTCCAGGCACATATTAGACATATGGAGTGGTGAAATAGTTAAGAAAAGGTATGTTTTACTGTGGTTACAAACAACTCCAAAACATCATTTGCTTGAAGAAGAATAGTTCTTTCTTAGCTACACCATATATTCAATATGGTTTTCACAGGGCCTCTGCTCACTAGAGTCAGCCACAGTCACTCAGGTTCCCAGAATGACAGAATGCCCATCCCACCACATGCTTCTACATAGCAGGAATAGCGAACGTGAATATGTAAATATGTCTGTAGCATTCAGAAAATAGATGTGGCTTCGCCACAAGCCAGAATTGACTGGACGATAGCTAACAAGGAAAACATTGATGAAGAATTCAGTCAGACCACACTGAGGAGAGACAGTCTTAATCTTATTTTCTAAGAATAAGCATAAGTAATCTGAAGACTTAATGTACCTTCGATTTTGAGTAGGATTTTCATTCCAAGCTGCAGTGCTTGTTGTCTAATGCATGAATGCTGCATGCACAAAGCTGGTCAGTGAAAGGTTGGATGGTCAAGTCTACCGAAGTCGTCTAGAGGGAAATCTGGCAATCTACTTAGAAAATGCCAGGCACTGTGAATTGTATGCATATAGTTCACATCAGCCGACTCTAACTAAACATCACGGGTAGCACCATGAAACCCACACAAGGTACCATTGTTGATGCTGGGAATGTTCCCAGGAAACAGAAAAATGATGACATTAAAATAATACGAAGAAAAGTACTGGGTTCCGTGGTTGTAGTTATTCATTTCAAGGTAATGAATCCATTTTCAAAAAGGAAAAGGAATTTACAAAGTCCTTGCTACAACTATATAAGTATGGGGGGGAAACAGGCGCTTTGAAAAATATCCTTTGATCTCATATTGAAAATGCAACTTTCCTATGGGTGGAGAACTGCTATAAGAAAAACACTTCTGGTCCGGAACTGAATTCACTCCCAATTTCATCTAATTCACTCAATTCCATCCAAATTTCATCCCAATTCACTCAATTTTGTCCAAAATATCTACAGAACGATATAGGAAATAACAATGCTAGTAAGGTACATCATTAGAATAATCAACCATTTGAGATCACAAGGGCAGTATTTTCTCAAGGACAAATTTCAGAAGGGTTAGAAAAGAAGAAAGCAGAAACATAAAACAGAAAGAAAATAGTATGTGATGTTGCACTGAAGAGATTGCAATGAATGAGGTAAAACAAAAATGTGCATGAATTGTTTAACGTAAAACTGATGCTATGATCTGCAAATCTTCAGCCCATTCACAATAAGAAAGAAAGGCACACCTATTTAGTGCACCCGATTTGATACATTTTGAAAGTCATTTTATGACAAAGGAAAGCAAAAGGAAAGTGAATAATCTGCAGCTGGATAATTTAAAGCAAGCCAAGGATGGTTTGATCATTTTAGAAGCCTCTGTGGCTTTTAACAATGTGAATGTAACCAGGAGCAACTTCTGCTGATCAGGAGGCAGCAAAGAACCCTCAGGCATCATTAAGAAAATCATTAAAGAAAAATGGTATCTGCCTCAACATGTTTTTAATACAGGCAAAAGTGCCTTACTCGAGAGGAAAATGTCCCCAAGGGCGTTTATTAGTAAGGAAAAGAAAAAGCTGGATTTAAGATAGGAAGGAATAGAGTAATTAACGGTTTTGTGTCAATTTGGTCAGGATTGCCCATATCTATAAACCTGCAAACAACTGTGCTTAAATGGAAATGATAAAAACCAGCTTCCAACCTTTTCATTGCTCAAAAAGACCTCGACAAGGACAATAGTACTTTCGGTATTTGTTCCATCAACAGTTTGTGCCTGAAGCCAGGAAATACTTTATTTAAAGTTCTTTTGCCACAGACTATTGCCGCTGGTCACACAGAACTCCCCGAGTTCAACAACAAACGTAATTCTATATCAACTTCCCCAAACACAACGTCTCCAACTCAGTCTCTTGATTAGGGGACCATATAGACTTTAATTCTCATTACACACCTACTCTGTGGAAAGACTAGCAAGCACCATGGAAGAGAACTTTCATCATCACAAAAGGCTGGGAAGATTATGGTATTGAAGACCCTATCATCTTTGCACAAAAAACCCATGAAAGACATCAAACCTGAGAAATAGATTCCTTTTGGAAAACAAAAGACCGGTGTCCTGATGCTGTGCATGACACCACCAGAATTACAACAGAACCCGTCAAGGGAATCATGGAAGAGATTGCAGATATAACACAAAAAGATGGTGGGGAAAGTTTTCAAAGTAGATAACTTAGAGAAACTCCAATAGGCACCACCCCAGGGGAGTTCACAGAAGAACACTTGATGGAGATGAGGTTTCTGAACCAGTGCCAGATGATGAGAAAGCAGACCTAGAAGAGTGTGAGACAGCAAACTGACATGAAGAAACTGGCAGAAAAGTCCCAAGTATTCAAGGCGGCTTCTGAGTTGTTTTATGATTTGGGCACAGACTTTTTGGCAATCTAAAATGGAAGAAAGTTTGATTCCATATAGAAACATTTTTAGAGAAATTTAAAAGCAAAAAGTGAGACAGAAATTATTCTATATTCCCATAAAGTTACGTGACACATGCCCACCTCCCCCTGCCTCCCCTTCCGTCTCTCCCAGCCCTTCTGCCTTTGCCACCTCAAGACACACGTGCAAAATTTTTTTTCTCTTTGTTGTACTTTTCATAGCAGCATTTTCTTTCTTTCTCTTAGTACATTATAAGAATGCAGTATATAATGCATATAACATGTAAAGTATATGCTAATTGACTGCTTATATTACTAGTAAAACTAACAGTCAACATTTGGCTATTTGCAGTTTTTATGGTGTCAAAAGATAGATGCAGATTTTCTACTGCCTGGGTAGCGATTAGCACCCCTAATTTCTGTGTTGTTCAAGGGTCAACAGTATATAAAATATATATTTCTATATTAAAATATGCATCTGTATATTAAAAATATACAGTGGAGATAGGAGAAGAAGACTGCATTTAAGCTTTCTTGAGCACTTCATTCTGATTTATTCTTAATTTATATTATTGGACTAAATTTTAACCTTTTAGTCCCAATTTCTTCATCGGTAGCATAGGATAAGCAGACCTAGGTTCTTTGAGTTGAAATTTGCATGGAACATGTTAGACACAAGTTTAAAAATACGGAAGTGTTAGTTATTCACAGTTATAGTTCAATATTTAAAACTTGATCATACAGTTCATTCTTGAACGTACATGCTCTGAACCCCTAGGAAGCACGTCTCCTCTGTCGTGTAGTGTCAATCACTAAGAACAGAGATCAGCTTGATGGGCCTGTATGCATTTTTTGGAAGGTTGCTTGGTTTTGATTTTGGTTTCTAACGGGACTCTGATTTCTCATTTCATTTTTCAAGTCAGATATTCTCAGAATTGTCTATTAAAAGAAATTCTTACATCTTATTGTTTGCTGTGTAACCACGGGTTATGTAGAGAATATCATTTTGCTCATTTTGAGATATCGTTTATTTCCCCATCAGGTCTCTAGAAAAGAAGGCTTGAGTCTGGTCCAAGAAGATAACTGTGCTTTCTGCGAGACCTCTGCAGCCCTCAGACTCTGCGTCTGTGGTGCTTTTCATGGCTTAGTGAGAGAAATTCACAAAAAAGAGTCTATGACCTCCTCGATGGAAAAGAAACTGACAAGAAAAGACAGCCTGTGGAAGAAGTTAAAAGGTTCCCGGAAGAAGAGAGAAAACATGGCATGCCATGCCTCTTTCTGACTCCCACACTCTCCTGCTCTCTGTGAGGTTTATTTGATGGACAATTCCAGAGGTAGCACTCTGCCTCAATGTCCCTTTTCACGTTCTCTCTCTCTAAATATCTGCTTGTAGGTAAAAGCAAAATCTGCTTAACTGTACCTGTTAAGATAGTTTTGTTTTGCTTTTAACAGTTGGATGGATTTTGTCAATCAGCCAGATATGCTGTTTAGTTTTTACAATATATTAGTAAATAAAATTGACATTCTAATTGCCTCATTTCCCTTTAAAGAGTCTAGCTTCATTTGGTATGCTGTCTGGTTATAGAGGAAATATTCAAAATTGCAGCCAGAATGATAAAAGGCTCCAGGGGTCTGCCTTTGCCTGATAAGATTCTGGTTGTTTGCATTTCAGGAATCTCAGTAAATAATGAAGAAGCTCAGGAAATAATTCAGAGCTGAAGCCTGCAGCCTGGTCTTTTCCTTAAGTGGAGAGGCCATGATATTTCTTCTTGAATGTTCATGAGATAAACTATAGGTGAATTAATATCAGGAAGAACTGGTTGTGAGCCATTGGAGATGTCAAAAGACATGAAATATCTTCCTATTAACAATGCTCTGTCCCTGTTAAGCTTTGGCAAAGTTGTCCCATTTAAGTCACTGAGCTGTGGCCAAAGGATATTGTCACAGAGCAGAATAGCTCAGGCATTCGGTGACTTCACGTTTATAAAGGTACACACTGTTTTCTCTCAGGGAAGAGGTCCTCTTGGGACTGACTGCTTTGTCTGCATTAGCAGTCTGCAAGGCAAGAAGCTAGGTAACTCCAGGTACCACACCCTCCCTCTCCTTACTCAAACCAGGAAAAGGCACCAGTTAAAGCATTTTGTTTGTTTGTTTGCTTGCTTGCTTGCTTGTTAGTTTTGCAATAGTGCTGCTGTATAAAGTGGAAACGCTTATTCCCTCTCTGTCCCCATTGTGTGAGTCGCCTTAATGAAATTTGAGCTTCAGGAAGAACACTACCAGATAGCAACGTTATGAACCTTTAATAGGCAAATGTTAAGGGAAAAAGTATAACAAAATAAAACAACAACAAACAGACAGCTAAGCATGAAATGGAATCGATCCAATTAGTTTTCATGGAGTGGGAGAAAATTCCATCATAAATTAGAGCAAAAGAAGAATGAGAGTTATACAATTCAACATCAATCATGACTTCTTTTACTCACAGTGCTTCCAACCTTTAAGGAGCTGTAAGGATGCAAGAATGCATGGATAGCCCTGGGCTCTGGGAGGTTCAGACGAAGGACTGTGTGGGAGGAAGGGTCATGTGCACTCTCCACTGCTTGGGAGACATGTTATTGGTTTAGAATTTATCAATAATGTGTGGATAAGGGAACTATGACTAAGTCCAACATTATTATGCTACAGAAAGAAGGAGGTCATTAGAGTATCGCTCAGGGGCATGAAAGATTATGAGTTGGGTATCATTTGCACTCACAGAGTCACGCTTCAAGAGACTTTTAAACTAGTCTTTCTTTCCTAATGCTGTAGTGCTTACATGTTGATCTGTGTGTTAGCCCGGGTAGACTAGAGAAAGAAATCCATAGAAACTCATATATGTATAAGACAGAGTTGTATATAAAGGGTAATTTTACATTAAAAAAGCATCCCAAACCAGTCTAGTCCAAGTCCATATGTTCGATATTAGCCCAAATGTCCAATAACAGTCTATGAAGTCCTCTTCAGACTCATGAAACACATACAATGATGCCGAATGCATGAAGATCAAAGGCTAGTGGATGTGAAGTCTTGTGGATCCAGCGGCATTGTAAGCATGTCAGCACTGTCAGGGGTATCCATGTGGCTTTTCCAGTTCCCAGGGCATGGGTCTATTAGTGAAGTGCCATGTGTCTTGTCAGTTGAGTGTCTCCAAGGGAGTAAGCAGACAGAGAGTCTCTCCTGCCTTCAAGGAGCAAAAACAGGATTTCCCAGAATTCTCAGGAGAAGGCCATGCTCACACAGAGGCTTCATTGGCATGATCCGATTGAGAGACTAGACTCCACCCCTTCACACTTAATCCTCTCAAGTCCCAAATTGAGACCAGATTAGGTAACTACCACAAGCTGCTAACATAAAGGTCTGAAGTTCGAAACCAGCAGCCACTGCAAGGGAGAACAATGAGGCTCTCTACTTCTATAAACAGCTCACAATCTTGGACACTCACAAGATCAGTTCTACCCTGTCCTATAGGGCTGCTGTGAGCCAGCATTGACTCCGTGGCAGTGGGTTTGTTTTTCTTTTACAAGACTGGACCTGACAAATCATTCCAGAAGAATAAAAGCCAGGCATTTTTGTATAAAGGTTATTAATAACTTTCTTTAATATAAGTCAAAGAGCATAACTTCTACTTTCTGGCCACTATCCCTGAAAAACCTCTAGAATAATTAAATTGCTCTTAAACTCTCAGAGAACCACAATATGCACAACACTCTATGCCAAGCCAATGTCAAAAAACTATAGAACAAAAAGCATAACTTTATACCATTGAAAAATTATTCTTTCACTATTTTTATTCAATCTATATGCTCAGCAAATACTATGAAACCATAGGAAGAAGAACATAGCACTGGAATTGGAGGAAGACCCATAAAAGACCTGTGATATGTAGATGATATGCCTTTGTTTTTGAAAGAAAAGTGCACTTCAAGACTTACAGATGAATATCAAAGACTGCAATCTTCAGTATAAATTATACCTCCGTGAAAAGAAAACAAATGTTTGTAAAACTGAACCAATAAGCAACATCAGGATAAATGGATAAGCATCATGATAAATATTGAAATTGTCATGAATTTTTTTTTACTTGGACCCACAATCAACACTCATAAAAAGAGCAGTCAGGAAATGCCAACTAAGTTCACATGGAAGATGCGCACCATCATCAGTCACCAAAAGATTACAAATCATACAATCTGATGTAGAGGAGGGATTAGGACTTGGGATGACAGTGGGAGCCCAAGATTGATTGGGGGGAATTACATGGGAAGTAAGCCTGCAGTGCACTGCCTTTATCCTTGGTTGAGAGATGGGAGGATTGTGGTTACTAGATAGAGTGTGTTGGGGAGATGAACATAGATGATCAAAGGCATAAATCTGACTTGAACATTGAAAACATTGTCAGTTGATCCCCCCCTCTGTTGCTTGAGGGACCTGATTTGGGTTTCAACACTGTCTGTGTTTTCATTGTTTTGTTTTTGTTTGTTCATATTAGGGTATCTCCCAGAGGTGTTAAGCCATTGTAGTTCACCCTCTTAAAGGTGTGTTATACACTATTCCACATTTTGGGATACGAAACCCAGGATTGATGAACCTATAGGGACAGCAAATAGAATAAGGGTTTCAAGGGACCTTGGGTGGGGTTGGCGGGTAGTGAGATACAGCGGTGATGATGGGATAAAAGAGAGACAATGTCAAGGAATCCAGGAAGAAAAATAATGTTTGGAAATTGATTATGGTAAAAATTATACAATTCAGCTTGATATGTTGAACTATGGAATGATATATGTAGGAACTCCCAGTTAATAATAAATTAAAATAAATAAATATATACAATATGGCAAGAAATGGGGGAAAATAAAGCAAACGCTATATTGCATTGAGCAAGGCTGTTGCAAAAGACCTTGTTAAATGATGCAGGGTGGGGGTGGGGAACAAGAGACTACTTTGAAAACTGAGGTATGCCTGACTCAAGTCTTACTATTTTCAACCACCTCAAAATCATGAGAAAGTTAAATAAAGAAAATGGAAGAAGTTATGTCTTTGAATGATAGTGCTGGCAACGAATGCTGACTGTACCATGGACTGCCAGAAGAATAAGCAAGTCTGTCTTGGAGAAGAATAGCCATTATGTTCCTTAGAAGAAAGGATGGAAAACTGTTTTCTCACATATTTTGGTCATGTTGTCAGGAAGAACCAGTCCCCAGAGAAGGACATCATGCTTGGTAAAGCAGAGGGTCCATCAAAAAAGAGGAAGATCTTTAATGAGTTGGGTTGACAGAGTGGTTGCTACCCTGGGCTCAAACATGATAGTTACAAGAATGACCAGGGCAGTGAAGCGTATTCCTCTGATGCACAAGGTGTCGCTAGGATTTGCAGTGGACTCAATGGCACCTAAAAAGGATAAGAGTTAAAAGGTCAACAACGTTGCTGTTGGTTTTTTGACAGTAGAGAAGAGTCTTGTAATGGAGAGGCCAAATTACATTAAATTCCAATGGATACAAAAGAGGAGGTAAACCTTGCATTATTTCGGGGAGAATAGTTAGCTTTAAGTACTGTACTGTACCTGGGAAAAGGGGATATACAGAATAGAAAAGGGAACCAGGAGACACGGGTTTAAGCATCTTTCTATTAAGGGGCAGAGGGAATGCTAATGTTCCAAGCAGAGTATAAAGTCAGAACGGCACACAAAACTGGGTCTAATATATCCCAGGCCATCTAATTCCCCATTAAATATATGACGTGGTATCAAAAATACTGGTCCAAATCATTAAATTTTATAGAAGAAAAACACTTCAATAAATCAACTTTTTAGACCTGTGGAAAACTAGTACAAAGTTTTAATGATAATGTCAATGTGATTTGTAACTCATTTAATAAACTCATGCCATCATCTTAGTATTCCCTTAGATATTAAAAATGTTAAATACAATATTTTAAATGACTGAGCATCAAAACAGCCTGTGAATTATGAGGACCCAGTTTCCTCCCACAGAGGAAAACTGAGGTCAGAGGAAAGTAAAGGCCCAGGCTACACACAGTCCATCAAGTTAGGAACCAAGTCTCCTCACCCTCATTCAGTGTTCATGTCAGAGCTCTTTGTTGATGTTTAGCAACTTTAAAGCCAGCAAACAATATAAAATTCCAGTGAGTTTATTGTCTATCTGGTAGTTTTCTTTTGGATAAAGAAGAAAAGGAGAAGTAAGGTGGCCTGTGACCACTGCAGCCTTGTAAGATATCAGGACCTTCAGACACCAGATTTGTGAGAATAATTTTAGGCTAATTTTTCTGGCACATTTAGCACAGTCACTAAGACCATGGTTATAATTTATACTGTGGGCAGCTTGTGTTGCAATTTGGACATCCTTCAGCTTTCTCCCAAGGTGTAATTAAAACCAGCTAATAAATGAAATGAAAATATGGACTCTCAAATGGAATCCAAAGTGTCTTTTTAAAATAGATAAAATATAAGGATGGTTTACCATTCTTTCCAGGTTCCTGAAAGCAAAGCTAGCATAAGTCACTCCCTCTAGGGCAGTGCATTAGACAAAGGGGGGAGGGGGTAAGAGCAGGAATTTAGGGACATTTGCCAAATGATTTTAATTTATTGCCACTGAGAAATGCTGTGCTTATTGCAATTAGACTGTATGTTTATGTAGAAGAGGTAAAGGGAGAAATAAAAGCCCTGTCAGCAAAACTTTACCCCAGAGATGCCCAGAAAGCTCAATACAAACATGAATTATAGACTGAAGAGCTTTCTGTTTACATCGTGCCTGAATCACAAGCGAAGTCTGTGGCTTTGGGTCAGCCAAGCCCTTTGCCTTGCAGATCACTAACCATTTTCCATATTAAATGAGGATAGGCTCAAGGACACAACTATAGACACTCTTGAATGGTTTATTTTGGCCTTTAGCATACATTGTGTCGTTTATTTTATAGCATATCCCATTAGCTTGTTAGTTTTTTAGAGGATAATAATAGAAACTATTTGTAGCCATTCCACTATCAGTAGAAGGAAAGATTCCACGTAGTAAATATATAACCAAGGAAATAAAATTTAAAATACAGATGATTCAGATGTTCATAAGCCCCTAGTTCACCCACAGATAATTCAATATTTACTATGCATGCCATCATCTACTCACAAATTTTGAGGTTACATTGTGTAAAACACACTTTGATAGGTCTTTTTAAAAAATCATTCCCTCGGTAGTTAAGGCAATAAATAAAACCCTGTATTTATTTGTACATTAAGAACATATATTCTGAGAACCTGATGTGTATCAAATATTACAGAATTCTATTACATGAAAACAGCTGGGGTCCTTTCTCTTTTGGAGCTTATAGTCTCATTGGTGAGCAAGATGGCTTTAAAATATTTAAGGCTTTAATTATGGAATTGGGGCGAAACTAACACCACAAAGTAGAGTTAAGGTATAAAAATATTATCTGCAATAGGATGATAAGACCTAGTTGAGGGATTCAGTGGCTTCCTGTGTTAGACAGGGTTCTCTAGAGAAACAAAATCAGAATGATAATAATTTTATATATATTTATACAGATAGATAGAAATATAACATAAGGAATAAACACTTAATCAAATGATAAAGCAGTACAAATGGATCACTCCCGTGAGACAGTTGTGAGACACTGGCAGTCCTACAAGTCTTGGGGGCCGCCAGGTAGTCCTCTGTAGATCAATTCAGGCTATCCGGGCACAGGCAGCAAACAGCAAGGCAGGTCACCAACAGTCAGCCAGATGACAGGGTCCAACAGTCCCAAGCTCAAGAGATGTAAATTCCAATGGTGTGGTGAAGCAGGTCTTGAAGGAACCTCGAATTACAGCAACACAGTCCATGGGCTGTCCCACATGTAGTGTAGCTTGCAAATTGAGGCAAAGAACAAACAAGGCAGCCACACACTAAGCAAAGAGCAAGAGCTAAGAAAGGTGAGGCTTGCTGAGCCATTTATCTCTCCGCCCTTCAATTAATCCCACATGTGTTTATCAGCTGGTTGGCACAATAAACTAACTACCTCACTTCCTTAAAGCAATAAAGATTGAGTAGGAATGTTAAGTATTATAATAATCATTTAGGCCAAGAAGATAAGAATTACACTTCAGAGAAAACAAGAATATCATGGGCCTTAGTCTTGTGGTAGGTGGGTGTATCAAGGGGGACCAGTGTGAGAAGGATAGAACATAGAACGTGGGGTGATGAGCCAGTAACGGAAAGAGATCATGTAGGGCTACATGAGTGAGAATGGACAGTCTGAATTTTAATCTAAAAGTTATTAAAGTGATGATTTTAAAAGAAAGTCCAAAGATTATTAAAGTAATTTTAAACATGGTGAAAGGTAATGAATATTTGGTCTTTAAAATGGTATTTCTGGAAGAGAGGTACCAAGATAGTGTCCAGGTAGAATAACGTGCTGGGTGCTCCTACTGTTAGATTGGAAAATGGAAAGGTAAGAAGGTCAATAGTGGAAGGCATGGTGCCAGAAATACAGTTACAGTGTACTAAAGCCTGTGGTTCAGATCTGCCCCTGTGGCTTTGGCCCAAAGTGCTATTCAAGAGCTCACTGAAACACTCTAAATTCACCATGTCTGCCCACAGGCTCCACTAACTCTTCCCCAGGTCTGGCTGGACAGCATCTACCACCCTTTCTGCATCTAAGATACAGGCCCCACAGCATGCAGTAGATCCCTCAGATTGCTGTCTAAAGGTGGCCATAATCTTGGGCTCATGGAGAGTCTCTGAGAGCTAGCAACAAGGGCCCTACCTGGAGCTCTCCCCTCTGCAACCCTTCCCACTCCTGCATTCACGGAATTGACATCTCCTCTCCCAGGCCAGGAACAGAGGGACCATTGTCCATTCCCTTTCTCCATCTGCTTAGTTCCCCGCCTGCTAGTATGGGTAACAAGACATAACTGGACACTAATTTGCTGCAATTGGAGACTGCTTAGGATATGTACCCGTGGTAGAGTGTAGATCCCCAGTGTAGCCTGCAGAGCTGTACAGGAGGGGGCAGGAGTGACACAGGAGGGCAGCTGGGGTGATTCAGACCCAGTGGACTCCAGACCCAGTTGGATATTCTGGTCCTTTTCCCCTGGGGACAGTATGGCACAGTCTCAATACCAGGAAACACTACAAGCCAATTATTAAAAACAAAACAAAACAAAAACCCCTAAATATGCTTTCAATACGAGGCTGTTCCATTGTGTAACTTTGACTGTAAACTACCAGAAACCTGGTCCATTAACAAAGTTTTAAATAATAAAACAGGAAGATAGCAGATCCCCCAGAGAACAGCATAACAAAACAGGAAAAGCCAACAGAAGCTGAAAGCCAAAGCCCAGGCTAAAAAAGGTTCTACCAGTTTTGAGTGTGATAGTGAGTGTCTCAAAGTCTGTTCAATGTGGCCAGAACCAGTTTGCCTCAATGTGTGAGCCCAGGCCTTTCGGCAACCCCACCAGGATGCCCCTCAACCCATGGCTACACTGTCAGCATTCCCTGGACTGGCATTATGGTCTGACAACCATTACCAGCCTAAATCCAACCACCCATCCACCAACACATGATGCCTCCCTCATAAGCTGTCCATTAAACCACAGGAGCTCTGCACCTGATAGGCCTACACAGGACCACCCTCAGGGCCTGCAACCATCCGGGCAGAATTCCCTGGGATGTCCATCCAAACTAGCCTGCAAACAACAGAATCAGCTAGGGAAACCTTTGAGGGACAAAGCCTTATCCTGACCTTGCAGGGCAGTTGGCTACAGGCAACCCACAGAAGCATTCCTACCAATCTCCTAAAGAGAGACCCAAGATATCTTTGACAAATGGGAAAATGGTACCAAGTTTCTCCAAAACAAGATGCAGACTGCAAACTGCCTCAACAACCTCAGTGAAAAATCAGGAGAAACAAAAGGTAATCTCAGAAGAACTCCAGGACCTAATGATGTTCATAGAAGAGGTAGACATTGATCTGCCACAGAAAGAAATCTTCAGAATGCTGCTTAGAGTCATACAGGATATGAGGGAAGCAATACAGAAAAAGAATGAAACAATGGATGAGATAAAGGTCATGCACCAAAGGGAAATACAAGATTTAAGAGATGAGGTAACAAAAGCAAATAACAAATTTATAGACTTCACCAAAGACTAGAAGAAACAAAGAATTGTATCATTGACCTTGAGGATAACCAGACAGACTACAACAAATGGGAAAGACAGTCAAACAAAATAATCAGAGAAGCTGAAGTAAACCTGCGAACAATGTCTGATCTATGAAAAGGAACAACATTAGAATAATTCGGCTACCAGAACAAGACACAACAAAGAAGTCAATGGCAAAAATAGCAAGGGAATTTTTAAAGGACAATTTCTGCAGCTTAATGAATGAAAATCGGGCAATCATTCAGGAAGCTGAAGGGACGCCAGCTAGACTGAAGCCCAAGAAGAATTTGCCAAGGCACATAGTTGTTAAAAAATCCAACTTTGAGGAAAAGAAGAAAATCATAAGAGCAGCTAAGGAAAATATGACAGTTGCCTATGAAGGTACCCAAATAAGAATATATTCAGACCTATCAGCGGACACTATGAAAAAAAGAGAGTTGAGTAGCATATTCCGAAATTTGAAAGAATATAATGCAAACCCAAGAATACTCTACCCAGCCAAATTATCTATCAAGATAGACAAATAAGAGTCAGAAAAGGGAAAACTTGAAGGATACATGAAAGGAAACCCAGATCTACAAAAAATCCTTTCTGACCCACTATGAGCAGAACAACATTCACTGAGCACAAAAAAGAGACCACCACATAGAGCAACTCCACCCAGATAGCCTTGGCTCAATGGTGAAAAGAAGGCAAGACTGAACAGACAAGCACAACGCACTGATCAGAAGAGAGATAGGAAAACCCCCAACACAGAAGGTATGAGGTGACATCACCCAGCCCACAGATGGCTTTTATAACTCTGAAAATCAACAAATTCTGAACTTTCCCATTAAAAGAGAGAGACTAGCAGACTGGCTTCAAAAACACCAATCCATCAATCTGCTGTCTATAAGAGATTCATCTCAACTTGCAGGCAAATTAGGCTGAGAAGCAAAGGCTGGAGAAAAATATACCAAGCAAATAGCAATTCCAAAGAAAAAAAAGCAGGGGTTGCCATCTTAATCTCTGACGAAATTGATCTCAATTTGCAAGCCTGAACAAGAGATAAGAAGGGGTACTAAATAATGCTCAAGGGAACCATATACTAAGAACCAGTGAGAATATCAAAGATTTATACACCCAAAGAGAGACCCCCAAATTTGTCAATCAAATGCTCTAAAAGATGAAAACAGAAATCACAGACTCAACTACCATAGTAGATGACTTTAATACACTGCTCACCAAGAAAGACAAGATCACATGAAAAGGATCTTAACAAGGAAGCTACAAAACTAAACTCCACGATTAGGCAACTAGGCCTGATAGACATTTTTAGAGCTTTCCACTTAAATGCAAAAGAAATTCACAATCTTCTCAAGCCCACATGGCACATACTTTTAGACAGACCACCTGCTGGGGCATAAATTGAGCCTGTGTAAATTCAACCACATAGAAATCACTCAGACTTCCCTCTTGGACCACTAAGCCATAATGCTAGAAATGAACAACAACAACAAAAAAAATGATTAAGAAAACAAGGGAAAACAATTGGAGGATGAATAACACTCTACTAAAAAATGAGTGGGTCCTGGCTCCGATCAGTGATGACATGAGGAAGTTTTGGAAACCAACCAAATTGAGAATACAACATACAAAAGCCTTTGGGACACAGCAAAAGCAGTTATCCAGGAAGTTTGATAGCAATAAATACACACGTGAAAAAGAGACACTTATGATTGATATGCTGAAACAAAACCTCCAGCAATTAAAACAGAGTCAACAGAACAATCCCACTAATAGCAAAAGAAAAGAAATAAAAATCAGGGCTGAGATGCAGGAGTGAACACAAGAAAACATTTCAAAAGATCAATGCAGTGAAAAGCTGGTTCTTTGAAAGGATTAGCAGAATCATAGACCATTGCCAAACCTAACCGAAGAAAGGAAGGAACACATTTGAACAGCCACAATGAGGGATAAAACAGGGGACATTACAATGGACCATAATGAGCATGTGACATCCTTCCATTTGTGGAGATCACTCTTGGTTTCTTATAATTGTTCTGTAGTTCTCCTAATACAGATCGTTTGTTTATTTTTGAAAAATCCTAAACAAAACCCTCTCCAATAGAATACAAAAGTATATAAAACCAATAATTCACCATGACCAAATGGGATTCATTCCAGAGATGCCGGCATAGTTCAACATCTGAAAGTTCATCAGCCTTGTGTGCCACATTGACACAAAAAAGCATAAGAACCACATTATAATATCAATAGCTGTAAAAAAAAGGATTCAGCCACATCAAAAACCCATTCCTGTTTAAGACACTCAAAAAGATAGGCATGGAAGGAAAATTCCTCAATATAATACAAGTTATATATGAAACATCAACAGCCAACATGGTAGTCAATGGAGAAAAGACAAAAACAGCCCCCCGAAAAAGGGGACCAGATAAATATGACCCTTCTCCCCACTTTTATTTAACATGTGTTACTCTATCATGACCCCAGGTCTATCTTACAAATCTGAGTAGACCTGAGCATGTACACTGGTACAGATTACAACTCTTGACAAACTGAATCGAGGACAGATAAGCCCTTCAGGAAAAGGAATGGGAGTAGTGATACCATAAGTGTAGGGAAAAGATGGGGAAAGACGGGATAGAATGGACAACCCAATCACAAGTATCGACATATAACCTCCACCACTCTCCTTCTGAGGGAGATGAACAACAGAAACGTGGGTGAGAGGAAACAGCGGACAGGTTAAGAAATGAAAACAATAATAATTTATAAATTATCGAGTGTTCAAGAGGGTGGGAGGGTTGGGGATGGAGAAAAAAAAGAGGAGCTGATATCAAATGCTCAAGTAGAAAGAAAATATTTTGAAAATTATGATGACAACTTATGTTCAAATGTGCTTGGTACAATTGATGTATGGATTGTTATAAGAACTGTAAGAGCCCCAATAAAGTGGTTTATTTAAACAAACAAACAATATTTCTGGCTACGGAGAATGAATTGGAAGAAGAATGCAATAAATTGCCATGTGTCCATTTTATCATCAGTTATATAATCTAATAGTTATCATTTACTTCATGTAGTATTTAAAAAAAATCACTTTGGAGAAATACAATGATTTCATTTTTATGGCATATCTCTCTCTTTTTAACACATTCCCTCCTCTTTACTGAGAATCTCGAAAAGCTCCTGTCCCAACAGAACAAGGTCATTCAGAGTGTCCTATAGATTTCTTTCTATTGTCCCTCGAGAGGTAGGGCTGCCCTAAACCAAATTTTATTGAACGCCTCCTTTTCCTCACTGTTTCCTACGATGCTTATATTCTACAAATCAGCCCTTTGCATTTTGTGACATCTTGCTTTCCACATCACACTCCAAACATAAGATTCCTTTCTTATATTCTTAGAGAACAATTACAAAAGTTGGTTCCCCAGTGAGGTTATTTTACAGTGTTAGGTTTTCTTGTAGTAGAGAAGCCAATCAAGTGGCAACAAGATGAGGAAAAGAAAATCAAAGGTGAATATCACAGGTCTCATAAGTAGATGT
>NW_022111300.1:30010921-30011926 GCF_000313985.2 Echinops telfairi | reverse complement strand
AAAAAAAAGAAAATGCGAAGAAAGTATTTTGAAGAAGAGCACAAAGCTTAGTGCTCATCAGACTGTTCCAAGTAAAACTAGGCTTGAAAACTGAAGTCTATATGGAAAATAAAAGCAACATGATCCAGGTCATGTGGATTCTTGGGAATACATCTGCCAGTGTGCCATATTTTTACATTTTCTGATTATACAGGAATGATTAGAGAGTGAATGGCAACTATTGGACACCACAATGGGGGAGGACAATGTATGTGTTGGTGAAACTGACCACGGAGCAGATTTTGACAGCGTGACTAGTAATATGAACAAGGATTGGTGTTCAAGCGATACCACAATTTCTAGTCACAGATCTGGCAAAGCGATACCCACAAATCTTACAGAAAGTAACAATGTCTCACTTTGGGAGCAGAACACAGTAAAGACAATCTGGGATGGGTAGCACTTGAAGCCAAGGAACTAAAAAGTGTCCTAGATGTTTGCTAAAAGTAAGTTTATTTAATAACTAAATGCTCAATAAATTAAGATGATCAAAAGACAAAACAAACAAACAAAAAACCTAGAAGACTATTTATTAGACGCCTCCTCTAAACTGGATATAGAGTTTGGAAAGTGTATTCTAGGGGGACCCCATGGAACTGAGTAATGCTCCCAGTAATACCTTCTCCTCTGGGCAAAAGGAGAGACGACGTGAAGGTTTGAAACTTCAAAATCCATTGCCCTTGAGTCTGACTCATAGCGACACTGCAGGACAGATTAGAACAGTCCTCTAGGGTGTTCAAGCCTGTATCATCTTTTTGGAAGCAAACTTGCACATGTTGTCCTTCCAAGAGGCTTTTTGGTTAATAGCCCCAGTGCTTTAACCATGCATGAGTGTGGATCTTACATAAAGGATAAAACAAACAAACTCAACCAAACCTACTCCCATGGAGTCTCTGCCGACTCATGTAGCTCTTGGGAAAGGTGACTGTGAGATAAGTACATGGCAAGATAATTGTGTTCGTCTGG
>NW_022111300.1:30007823-30009485 GCF_000313985.2 Echinops telfairi | reverse complement strand
AGAGCACCTAACAAGTTTAAAAATAATGTTTGTTACGGTGCAGAAATCTGTTTTAATTATTCAAGAAAATGGGCTCTAAAAGGACTTTGATGAATGTTGATTAAATGATTAGGCAAGCATATCCCCAAAGATCTGTAACAGCACACAGCATAAAAGGAAGACAAAAAAAGAGAACGCCTATCTAATTGCAAATACATTATTTTACCCATGGTTCATATTCCACTCAACTACAAAAGTAGTGTATTTCAGTCTTCAGAGAAGAGTCCAAGGCTTGAACATTTTGAATGAAGGAATAGACAATAAACATGGGAATTATATAGACTGTTGTAGGTGGGCCTTCTAAAAAGTAAACACTAAGTATGATGATTTGTTTTACTAGAAAACTACTTCATGATTAATTATTTGATTTGCAAATGGATTCTTTAATTGCATTGGTATTTGCTTCACCCTTACCCTGTGCATGCATAATAGCTTTATATTTGGAGAAAGTAGAAGCACTGCCAAGTATACCCAGAGTTGAGAATTCAATAAAGGACAAAGCAGAAAAGCAAGGGGGTCAAAAGTCTAGAGCTAGATTAATAGGATTAATGTTAAGATTGCGAGACTTGTAAAAGACCAATAAAAAGTAAATGACTAAGGAAAAAAATAGAGAGAGCAAAGGGAAACAAAAAAATTACAAATAGTTCTAATTAATCTTATCATTTCATTGGGTAAAACCACTCATGATTTCTCAACACTTTGAATCTTTAATACAGATTCTAAATTCTTGCATTAACTGACCCATGACTGTTTCTCCTATTTAGTCTCACACTCCCTTATCCTTTGTGACTATTTACTAAATATAGACCTCATATAATAGTGCAAAATGAACTCAAATATATTCTATTCGATTTGGAATGCCTTCAACCTTGAGTAAATGATAAACCAATTTAGAAGCAACTTCTCCAGTCTTAACCTCACTTCTCAGTGAACAGAAGTGGACCACACATCATTGTTGAGGAGTTATTATTACCACGATCACTTGGACAAATCAAAAATCATTTTCTGGTGGTCCAGGGTGTCTTGAAGTGCAAAAAAGGTCACAAAAGGCCTTTTCCACCAATGACCTTCAGGTGGTTCCTGGTGAGTTGCGTTAATATGGCACGTATGCTGTGGTGCACCCACATTCCCTTGAGCCTGTGTCTGGCGTCTTAGTATTTGAGCGGTTTCCTCATGGTTTCAAGCCAACTATGATTTCACATCATTACATACTTTTAGCTATTTTTCTTTTAAAGAAAAGAGGTTCGTCTCTTTCATTCATAGAGCCAAGACATCTTCAAGAAGCAATTTCTCTAGACCTACCTGACTTTTAATGAAACGGAATTGGATCACATGTCATCAAGCAGGGGAATGTTACTACCTTGATCGATTGATTTCAGACAAATTAAAATTTGTCTTCTACTCAAATCTTTTGGGAAGTGTCTAGCTTTATGGGAGAGAAGGGTTACAAGACAAGAAGGGGATGGCTTTTGAGCAGACCACCACCTCTGGCTGTCATTCTTTCTGTGTGTCAGATACTTCTATGGTAGGTGTGTAGGTTAAATGAGAAGGCAATCATGTAAATCTTCATTTGAAATCAGATAATTATACTTGTGGTGTTTCTTATGTTAAACCTATCTCATC